>NC_092864.1:10258798-10281644 GCF_032062135.1 Pyxicephalus adspersus
TAATGACATATGACTATGGCAGGGACATTAGATTTTGAGCTCTTTTGGGGGACTGCTAGTGACATGAATATGGAGTTTGTACAGCGCTGTGTAATATGTCTGCGCCATATAAATACTGCATAATAATTGTTTTTTAAAACCTGTAAGTCTTCCTGTAAAGAAATGTATATTATATAGTGTCACTGTCCCTATGCTACCAGGAATGTGTAGAAATAATAAGAATTATTATTTAGTGAAATAAAACATGGGTATGAAGCTCCCATTATTGGGTGACTTGGAAAGCCCTTGCTTTGGGATGAATGGTTTACTCAGATTTAGGTGCAGCACACAAAGAAACATGTGACACAATGTAACATTTCCAGGTATAATTTCTCATAGAGATCACAGTACTCCCCCTGGCAAGGTCTTTATCCGATTTTCTTTCCTGAAGACCTGCACTAGCTTTGTTCAGGCATCATGCCCGGTCACTATCTACTTCCGGGTCTGAGATGCTGGCACAGAAATGTCACAGCCATATAAATCTTGTACCTTTCTTGGCTGTGTTCACACAATTCTGACTCAGATCATCCGACATTGCAGCACTTTGACCTTTAGGCATCTACATTGGTACATAGTACAGACCAACTAATGAGTGGGAAGAGACTTAGGAAATGCTTCTTCCTACCTGAATCAGACATCTTATTCAAAATCGTAAAATGTGGAGATTTTCTGGAAAAAGATAATGAGACATGTTAGGAATCTATTGATCCAGATTTGATAGGGGTCTATTTGAAATAAAAGCCAGGCAGTCATTTAAAGTTCATTGCACGCTTACTCTTACTCAAGTATTATTATTATTATTATTAATATTATTATTAAACAAAATGTATATAGCGCCAACATATTACACAGAGCCATACGTTAAATAGTGGTTGTAAATGACAGCCAGATACAGTCAGTGACACAGGAGGAGGCGAGGACCCTGCCCCGAAGAGCTTACAATCTGGGAGAACATATATGAAGAATATGACAATGGCCAAATTGTGATGGCTGGACGATGGGTCAGAGCATCTCCAAAATGTCAGGACCTGTAGATTGTTCCTAATATGCAGTGGTTGGTACCTACTACTAAAAGGAGTCCAAGGAAGCACAGCCAGTGAACGGGCAATCAAGTCATGGGTGTCCAAGGCTGACTGATGCCAATGGGGGTAGGGAAGAAGGCTATCACGTTTGGCTCAATCCCATAGAAGAACTAACATGGCACAAATTGCTGTGTGGGGCTGTAAAGCTGCAATGCAACCATGAACAGCATCAGAACTGGAGCAATGGAAGTGGATGGCTTTGTTTATTGCATCACATTCCCTTTTAGATTATATGGATGGCCAGGTGTGTTGTGTAGATTGCCAAATTCAATCTGCGGAGGTGCAACCTTGCATACTTAAAGCAGAACTAAATTTCTACATGACAAAATTACAATTGCATGCTACATACATACCTGTCTGTTGCAATCTTCTTTTTTTAATACATTGATTTGTGCATGCATAAGAGTTACATCACCCCGGCCTGGCCAGTCAAGGTGGCTGAAGATCCAAAGAGGAGCCGAGGAAGTTAGTAGCACTCATACTGGAATGAGGACAGGTGGGTGAAAATTTTAAAAATTGCAATCAGACAGGTATTTTATTTAATTGCAGAAGAGACATCACCTGTCCCTTCTGCAAAAAAAAAAAAAAACATTTAGTTTTGCTTTAAAGGATCTGCTGCAAATGTCTTGGTTCCGGATACCATAGGGCAGCTTTGGAGGTCTTATAAATCCCAAGTTTCAACAAGGGAAGTTAGGAAGACCTACACAATCTTAAGCAGATAGTTATAATGTTGTTGATAATCAGTATATATTGCAGAGGCTTAATTTAACTTGTGCCTATGTGGTTAGTGGGCTCAGTCCTGGATTCAATACCCACCAAAGGCTCCCCCCCCCTATTTTACTTGGGTTTCTTGCTACAATCCAAATATTTTGCAAGTAGGTTAATAAACTTCAGTTATGTAAAGCGCTTAGGAATTTGTTGGCATGGGTTTAGATTATACTGAATGCCGTTGTATAACAATATTGAACCTGTCCAAACTCTGGTGCACACCCTACCACTTTATTTAATTATTTGTTTACTGAAAAGTCTTGTACTCTTTGCACCAGGGTTTTTGTACATGGTGTGCTAACTAATGTTATGTGATTGTCTCTTGTTGTATTTCTTTACCTTTTGGGTGAGAGGTGAGAGTATAATGATATTTCCCTCTTCTAACTAAACTCTCTAGTCACCTATGTTGCTAAACATTGCTCAGATCGAAGAGTATTGCCAGGAGAAGTCTGTGCAGAAACTGGCAATTTTGGGTCAATCTTCTGTGGCCCCTGCAGAACAGATAGGTAGCTTTTAGCACAAAGTTCCTACTGTGTTCCAAAGCAAAGGAAGAACTCAGTTGGGACTAAATCCCCTTTTTTTCCCGGACTTTAGCAACTGTGCTTACCACCTAGGTGAAATTCAGACAGGTGGTGAGGTTACCAGTTTTTTACACCTGTGATCCGGGCCCATGGCATCTCACCTGCAGACCCTCATAGGGAACAAATAGAGGTGATGCTTTGTTCAGTTCTATATTTTACTTAAGATTTTCAAATGCTGGTTCATATGGAACCAGCACAAAAGTTGGGTTAGTAAAGGTTAAACATTGATAATTGGCGCCTAAATCCTATCCTATTATTATTGATTGTGGTATACAGCCCTCAAAAGTCAAATACAAAGAAAATGGCACCAAAAATTGGGATTTAGTCGAGGTGCCAACCACTGGGAGCTGCCAGGTAACCACTGCCCATCAGAATAAGCCTTTAATTGACAAGTCTCACATAGGGTATACGGATGTGTCATATAAAGCCATATCCAGGGTTTATGTACTTTCCTGTGCTGGGGACAATTGGATGCGAACTCTTAGATGCTTACCTTAATTTTACATACAATATCACACTATTGTTTGACTTTCATAAAAACATGAAGTTAGCCTCTGAATCAGTAGTAGGGTTAGCATCTGAATCAGCATTAAGCGTAAATGTAGGGTTTAGTGTTAGCATTACAGGCAAGTGTTGGGGTTAGCATTAGTTTCCTCAATATCTAACTTCACATTCCAAGAACTGTCTCAAAGTAGTTCAAAGGAGCTTCCATAGCCCTAAGAGTTACAGAGCATTGCATTCAATTACCCTACTGACAATCCATTTTCCTGAAATGGCGAAGTTTCAGCAAAAACTAAATTTCGACTTCGCCTATAAATTGTATTGATTTGTGCCTAGCCTGAAGCTACACATAACTACATGTAATATTCAGAGTAACAACAGATCACAATCATCTACAGAACTGCCGGGTGCAGATAACCTGACGTTATCGAAGTTTACTGCTTTTCTTTTTTTCTTTTCCAAATTCATCTTTCAGCAATAGAATCTGTCCATTTCCTACCCTCCCAGCCCCATGTTTATGAATTGTGGTTATTTCCATTTAGTTTGGTGCCGCTGTAATTTTAGACGCATCCTGCTGCCCGCTCTGTCCTCACAGCCCAGATGAAATCTCATTTTTAGAAAAGATTTTTTTATCAAATTGATTCTTTGCTGATACAAAGCAGGATTGACCTGGTCCTGGATGCTCGAACGGATGTCTGCTGCTTGTCACCAGCAAATTATCCTCCCTCGTTACTAGGCACCCTTATTAATAAATGATATATTATATTCCAGTCCTTGCCTTTAATTAGCATGCCCCTGTTTGGAACACTATAAAAAACAAGCTAAAATGGAACTATCCAAGATGCCTTGCCAGCTCAGAAACAAAATACCCCCTTTATTTCAACAATAAATTTCCTGTGCATGTAACATTTTTTCATGTTATTCACCTGTAAACTCCTTGCGTGTAGATATGCAAAAGCCCAGAGACTTTTGCTGGGTGCCGCCATCTTCAATGTGATATAAGCATGCTAGCTGCCTTTATAATGAAAGTATTCCTCTTCATGGAGAGGGCTGTGTTAGGGAATTGAGTCACCTGGAGTGGTTGATTATCTTAGCAAATTCAGTGGCACATTAGATTTCAATAAGAAATCCAAATATTAAAAAACTACAAGTAAGTATTTACCATTTTTTTCCTGTGCTTTTGCTGGCATCTTTTTCAGGTTGGTGACAGGGTCCCTTTAAGACGTGCCCCTTGCATAATTCTGCTGTGCACCCTTCACAGATAACCTAAAGATTGGTCAAATCTCTGAGATTAATTGAAAGATGTTGGACTTAGGTATTTTTACTTTGCCTAACACTGCCAATATATGTAGCAATCTGATCTCAAGCATTGCTTTTTTATTGTGGGGATGGGTATTTAGCATAGTTTTGTTTATTTAGTATGTCATAACTAAAGTTCCACTTTAAAAATGTGCGACCAGGCAGGGATTTGTTGGAGAAAGTGAAAGGCCATGTCACTTCTGCAATAAAACATTTTCACCTGCCTGATCGCTCCCTTAAAGTGGACAAACGTTTACTTTATATAAAAGGGTAGATATTCCTCAAGCTCCCCTGAGGAAGCCGCTTATGCCAAACGCGTTGAGTTCAAGAGACTAAAAAACTTCAGTAATAAGGTTTTCATCCGGTTTAGGTTTATATGCCTGGATCTATCTGCTGCACTATAAGTGCCTGTTTAGTTTGGAAAATGACCCCAACTAACCTTGTAAGCTTTAAATGCAAGAGGTGTTGTTAATGATCAAACTATTTTTGTTGTATGTATTTATTGCATTAAGTTGCTAATGTTGTTACTAGACTTCCTTCCTTCCTTTACTTGACAACCCTTTCTTCTTCTCTTTCTTTATTTAATGTGCTTATACTAGGGGCTGGCTACAACATTTTTGACAGTAAGAATACTTACACTTGTTTTG
Source organism: Pyxicephalus adspersus (assembly GCF_032062135.1). Lineage (NCBI taxonomy): Eukaryota > Metazoa > Chordata > Amphibia > Anura > Pyxicephalidae > Pyxicephalus > Pyxicephalus adspersus. The sequence goes on from NC_092864.1 coordinate 10,263,716, forward strand.
TACCCTGTTTTCTTTTTATATAAAGATAAAATTAGCTTGTTTAAAAAGAAAGAGAAGTGACTTATGCTTTTGTCTTTACTGCCAAAGCAGTAAAGACTGAACGGGAGGGCGGGGCTTCCTGGGAAACCTACGTCACATGTTTCAGGAGGTTTCGGGTTGCTACAAGATTGGGGATGTCGAGAAGGAGCTTTTACGCGCAATTTAAAAAAGTGCCCATCTCACGCATGCGCAGTGAGATTGGCACACTTTTTTTATTATTTACATTTTACATTTTAATTTGTCGGCTCCCGTGATGGAGACAAGTGACTATGAACTGGGTTTAGTTCTGCTTTAACGTGTAAAAAAACATATGGCCCCTTTTCTTTTAACAGAGTGCACCACACTCCTCGTGGGAGGTGTTATCTAGATATAAAAAATGCCCTGAAGGATGTAATTCTAGAAGAGTGGGTGTTCCTAGGTAGGTTGTATTTGCATGCAGCCCACTCTAAGTAATAACCACATAACATCTTGAGCCTCCATCATTGAAAGAACTAAAATCCAATGATTGAAAGGCTGTAGAGGAAAGGCTTAGATAATGGTGGATGTCCTCCAGCCAGGAAATGAGGCAAGTTCTTTCTGACTTATTGCAGGTTCTAATGTAAAAAAATGACAGCGGAATCAAAGTAAGCAATTTCAGAGAGGAGCCTGTACAGCCATGCAAGACTGAAAGAAGGCTGGAAGGCAGATTTATTAAAGGGGAGGCTGGAAGGCAGATTTAAAAAGGGGAGGCTGGAGGGCAGATTTAATGAAGTGGAGGTTGGAAAGTAGATTTAATGAAGGTGAGACTGGAGGGCAGATTTAATGAAGGTGAGGCTGGAAGGCGGATTCATTGAAGGGGAGGCTGGAAGGTAGATTTAATGAAGGTAAGGCTGGAGGGCAGAATTAATAAAGGGGAGGCTGAAGGGCAGGTGTAATGAAAGGGAGACTGAAAAGTAGATTTAATGAAGGGGAGGCTGGAGGGCAGATTTAATGAAGGTGAGGCTGGAGGGCAGATTTAATGAAGGGAAGGCCAGATTTAGTGGAAGGGTGCTGGGCAGATTTATATACATCATATATGTTTATATACACACCTATACAGTATGAATATACTACACTTTCCCTTTGAAAAGTAAATGATGTACCAGTGACAGGAATGAAAAAAGATTTTGAGATAAAAGACCAAAATGTTCTCTCTCTCCTTGTTTTCGTTGTACAGTCACCTGTCTGTTTTCGCTCCCAGCTGCTGGAAAACAAACAAACGTTAATAACATTGGTGCCGTCTTGTATCTGCAAAGCCACATCGATACCAGCAGGGTCGAGTTCTGTGCTGGTCCTCTGCTGAGAGCCAAAGGAGCTTTAATTTGGAATGGCAGCTCCCTTCAAAGAGCTAAAATTCCCATAGCGCCACACCATGTCAAATAATTAATTGTTTGACCCGTGCTGGGGACTAATTATCTGGATTTATGTCCACTGAAAGAAGGGAAAAAAATAGAAGGGGCTGCCAGGCGGTCTTGCAGGTGCTTTCCATGTCTCTACCTGTGCCATAATTTACAAATAAACGCACGCCACGCTCTCTTGACACAGGGGGACGGGATAAAAAACAACCGAACACCACAGGAACTGTATGTGCAGCAGAGGAAAAGAAAACAGTACTCAATGTACAGTTCCTGTGGAAGTGTGCCAGCGGACCCCATGGGGAATATGACCACCCACCCTGCTCAATTTAAAATATCACATCTATATTTATTTTCACAATGGATCATGACATTCAATAATGGGAACACAGTTTTACCTTGAGAAGGAGAAGGCCATTTTGTAATGGCCTTGGTTTGTGGAAAGGCCTTGGGGAAAAGGAAAGGCGATGTCACTTCTGCAATAAAACATACTCACCTGCCTGATGGCTCCCTTAAAGAGGACAAACTTTTTCTTTATATAAAAGGGTAGATTCTCTTCAAACTCTCCTGAGGAAGCCCCTTATGTGAAATGCGTCGAGTTCAAGAGACTCAAAAACTTCAGTAATAGGGTTTTCATTCACTAAGATCCGGTTTAGGTTTATATGCCCCGATCCATCTGTTGCACTATAAGTGCCTGTTTAGTATGGAAAATGACCCCAACTAACCTTGCATGCAAGGTGGGTTGTCAATGATCAAACTATTTTTGTTGTTTGTATTTATTGCACTAAGTTGCTGCTGTTACTACTTGATTTTCTTTGAATATAATTAGCCAAAAACAATCCTTTCTTCTTCTCTTTTTTTATTTAATGTGCCTATGCTAGGGGCTGGCTACAACATTTTTGACTGTAAGAATAATAACTAAACTATACACTTGTTTTGTAGCCTGTTGTCTTTTTATATAAAGTAAAAATTAGCTTGTTTAAAAAGAGAGATGAGCCCCTTCCACTTTTGTCTTTACTGGCGGAGCTTCCCCTGGCAGTCCTGCAGGTGATTTGTTGCTTTCCATGTCTCTACCTGTGCCATAATTTACAAATAAATGCACGCCGCGCTCTCTTCACACAGGGGGACGGGATAAAAAAAACCAACACCACAGGAACTGTATGTGCAGAGGAGGAAAAGAAAACAGTATTCTATGTACAGTTCCTGTGGAAGGGTGCCAGCGGAAACCATGGGGAATATGACCACCCACCCTGCTCAATTTATAATATCAGATCTATATTTATTTTCACGCTAGATCATGACATTCAATAATGGGAACACAGTTTTAACTTCTTGTGCTTCCCCAGAGAAGGAGAAGGCCATCTTGTAATGGCCTTGGTTTGTGGAAGGGCCTTGGGGATAGATCACGTGACTAGCAAACATGGGATTTGGTGAGATTGTTAGTAATATGCAGTAGGGTAGTCACCTGGTCTCGTGTTAGAAGAGAAAATGTTTAAAAGTAGGACTTGCTGATATTACTAATGTGAACAAGATCATAAGACAATTTTATTATAACCCAATCCTAGCCTGCTGGAGAAATATGGATACAGGAGGAAGAGTTTCACTTCTGTTAAACATAGTGCTCAATGCCTCTTCTATAACCAGTGCCTCATGCCTCTTTATTACATGTAATGTTTTATGTCTCTCTATAGTTTTTTAAGTGTTTCAGCTACATGCAGTGCAAAATACCTCTATTACATTCTGTGTGACTCTTCATTACAAGCAGTGTCACATACCTCTCCATTAAAAACAATGCCTCTTGCTTCCATATTACACACAGTGTCTAGTGCTTCTTCTGCTATTCTGCACAGTGGCACATGCCTTTCTATTAGAGGCAATGCCTCATATCTTTCTAATACACACATGGCATAATATCTCACAATTACACTCATGGTCTCATGCCTCTTTACAATCACAATGGGCCTGATTTATTAAAGTTCTCCAAGACTGGAGGAGACAGACTATCATAGATGAACCTGGGCGATCCAGCAAAAATAGAATGGTTTTGCTCCAGAATTCAAAATATTTGCTAAATATTAGCAAGTACTTTTTAATGAGTCTATTCAAGATTTGCTGGATCACCTAGGTTCTCCCATGATAGTCTACGCTCTGTATTCTTGGAGTGCTTTGATAAATCAGACCCAATGCGTGTTGTCTACCTATTATACACCTGATGCCTCTCTATTACACGTATTACCATACATCGCTCTATAACATGCAGTGTCACATAGTGCTTTATATCTCTCCATTCATCACAGTGCCTCATGCTTCTCTATTACATACAGTGCCTGATACCTCACATTAATTTTTTATTCTTATATTTTCCATATATATTATTTATTTTATATTTATGTTTTCCTATTTGATCTTTTTAATGGTATTATAAAAAATGTCTTTTACCCCTTTATAACACAGAGTGTGAAATACTCATATATGCAGTGCCTCATGCCTCACTATTACATATAGGGCCTGATTTATAATTGCTCTAAGGCTAAAAGTAATTTGATAGTTGTTAGGAAATGTTTTTAATCTTGGACCAGATCCATTCCAGGATCACCCTGGTTCACTGATGAAAGTATCTTCTCCAGCCTTGGAAAGCTTTATTTATTAACCTCCATGATGTGGTATACTTCTCTATTGTTTATTCAATAATTTGTATAATCCATGCAAATAAATGTTCTTCTTGTATAAACTCAGTCTAGTATAATGCCTCTTTAATATGTTTCCAGCATTGCATCACTGAGATCACTTAGTACAGTACAATCATTATGTTTTGTCCAATGTTGTTATGCATCTGTAAAAAGTATGAACTGTCTGTAATAATTACTGCAGAATGTTTTTAATAACTAAAATCTGGGTTGGCATACCTCCTGGTATGTGGGATCCAGACAGCCATATACACTTCATTAAGACTGCAACAAAGAATGGGCAGATGGAGTATATTGTAAATAGGCACCTTTGTTAGGCTCACTGCACATGTGATTATACCAATGTTTTGACAATCATTTCCCCTGTTCCTTTGCTGTGCCCATATTATGTGCTAACATTCAATATAAAGTCATCTTAAAGTGGACCATGCACTAAAAAAAGTCTGCCTACTTACCAAGGGGTCCATCTTCATGCCTCACATGTGGGGTAAAAAAGGTGGAAAATATATTTACCTCCAGAGTCAGCTTGTTGCATCTAAGTAAGGGTGACGTCAACATTCTTCTGGCTGGACTAAAGGCCAGATTCAAGGCTGGATTTTGCCTACCTCTAGTTTAGAGCAAAGTAACTCGGTATACTAGTTGCACAATACATTTTTTTGAGGTGTACATATTTCCATCCAAAAAGAGATACTACAGATAAAAGTGACAGAGGAACTGGGATCTGAAAATGTAACAGTCCCTCCAAATTAGGGACATGTGGAAGGCATGAAGAGAGACAATCCCTCCAACTCAGAGATAGTTGGGTGGTATGAAGAGGAATATTCCCTCCAAGTAAGGGACATGTAGGAGGTATGTAGAGAGACAGTCCCTCCAAATCAGGAACATGTCGTAGGTATGAGAAGGGACAGTTCTGGCAGGACTGCAGAGAGTACACAGTGTCCGGAATCGTATCATGAGAGGGTGTGCTGGAATCTCATTTTATGGGGTTTGGGGACTTTCAGATCTCACCAGAAGGCTGGTCAAGTCATACCTCCAACATGACCCTGATTTGAGGAGACTGTCCCTCTTCATACCTCCCAACTGTCCCTGATTTGGGAGGACTGTTCCTCTTCCTTCCCCCACATGTTTCTGATTTCGAGGGACTGTCACTCTTCAAAGCACCCACATGTCCCTTATTCGGAAGAACTGTCCTCTTTCATACGTCTCAACTGTTCCTCATTTGGAGGGACTGTTCCTCTTCATACCTCCTAACTTTTACTGATTTCAAGGGTCTGTCCCTCTTCATACTTCCCACATGCCTCTGATTTCCAAAGACTGTCACTCTTCATACCTCCCAACTAATTTTGAGGGTCATCCCTCTTCATACCTCCTGATTCGGAAAAACTGTCCCCCTTCATACTACCTAACTGTCCTTGATTTGGAGGGACTGTTCCTTCTCATACCTACGACATGCTCCTGATTGGGAGGGACTGTCTCTCTACATACCTCCTACATGTTCCTAAATTGGAGGGAATATCCCTCTTCATACCACCTAACTATCTTTAAGTTGGAGGAATTGTCTCTCTTCATGCCTTCCACATGTCCCTGATTTGGATGAACTGTTACACTTTCAGATCCAAGTTCCTCTGTCACTCTTATCTGTAGTATCTCTTTTTGGATGGATACTTATACACCTCAATAAAAATGTATTGTGCAACTATTACTTTGCCCTAAACCTGAGGTAGGCAAACTCTGGCCTTTAGACTGGATACGGCCTAGCCAGTATTCCAGTCCAGCCTAACGCCGCTCTAGTTATTTATTGTTGGATCTGGCCTAATTGAATTTTCCTATTATCACGAGTTCCCGCGATATCATCGACTTCCCGTACAGTATTCCAATTACTATGCCTAAAGAGCAGAAGTAACGCACAGCTACCAGTCTCAGGAAGATTGACCTCGAACATCGTGTCTTCAACTCCGAATGGACTGGTGAATTGTTCTTCCTCCAACGTGGCTACAAAGCCCTGTGTTTAGTGTACAACAACACCAACGGCACTTTCAAGCAGTCGAATATCAGGGGGCATTTGATGCCAAGCACGCGCACACGTACTGAGACTACACCGCGGAAGACTGAGGCTGCTCGCTTGCAGTCCCGATTGGAAAGAACTTTTCCTTGGACACCTTGTTTCTTTTGGCTTAGTGTGCCTTCTTGACCTCCTGAAATGGCTGAGTGGTCCAAAAAGTTGGCCAACCCCTGCTCTAAACCTTCATTCAACCTCTAAATTATTCTATTTGCAAGTTTAAAAAGTTATTATGACGGAAATGTATGTTTAATGCTATATAACCAATTATTTAGTTTGTGTATTCATTTTTTTTGGACCGGGGCATGTCATTTGCCTCTATACTATGAACTAAAAGGTGTACTTCTTCCCTATCTCCAAAAGTTGGGATGTACTTCAGCAGTATGAAGGTCAGGGGTTAGGTAAGTGAACTTCTCATTGTAGCGCACAGGTATGGCATTAGGGAGATGCAAGGCCAGTGTGTTTTTTTATATATATATTATATAAATACTGTATATGTATATTTATAGTAGAACTGTTTTTCCTTTGAGAGATCAGTGCTTAGGGTGCATTGAATCTTTATTGTGTATTTTGGCTACATAAATTTAACTTCTCTGTTCATCCTGATAACCTTGTCCTGGTATCCTGGTCAATTGGGCTGAAAGTAATGAGGAGTCCAAAACAGGAGGCAGAATGGACTTGCCATTGCTACTTCCAGGCATAAAAAAAGATGGCCAAGATCAAGAACAGCCCGCCAAATTGCCTGTAACCAAGTCTACAGATTTCAACCCTAAATCACCTGAACACTTACATTTTGATCATTTAGTCCCCCAAAGTATAATCATTCATTCTGAGCTCATGTAACTAAACAAAATAGAATGTCAAGGGAGTCCACAAAGAACTTAATGATATATTGCGCTTGTCATGATAAGGCCTTGGAAAGGTCTGAATTCCAGACCCACCAGAACATCAGCTAGTTACTGCTCAACAGCCGAAGGGAATAAAAGTACAAGACAACCGAGCAGCTGAGGATAAAGAATTAACAGACACATAAAAAGCAAAGATAAACAGCGCTGATTATGATGAACAGACTGATTCACCCAAACTGTGATTAAAGCTGAGCCCTAGGCACACCATAATACAGTTCTATGTTCATTAAAACATTACAGAATGCATTTGTTTGAAGGCAGTCCAGGTAACAAATCTAGTATCAGTTTTCTGCAGTCTGTGTACAGAAAAGATCAGACTGAGAAGGAAAAAGCAGCACAAGCAGCCAATCCATTGTGCAGCAGTGCACATGCGCTAACAAGGATCAACACACTGATTGGATAGATGAAGAGTGTGAGAGAGATGAGCTCATCAATCTGCTGCTCTTCTTTTATCCAATCACATGATGGGGGATGGACAAGACCTGTAAGTCTAACTGAACTGCAGCAACAGGTCCTCTATCCTTTGCTGTGTGCCAGGACTGTATATGAAGAAATACAAATCCTTTAGTAGTTAAAACAGCTTGCTTACATGTATTTCACCAACGTGTTTTCTGAAGTTCAGCTATAAACTCATCACAATCATATGACACAGTCCTATGAAACCTCAATTATTTATTCATTTTATGGCATTTTTCAGGATCCAGTCAATTCTGTAAGCTGTAAGACCCAAACATGGAAAAATAAACACACACCGCTTGGAGAAGGAAGAGTAAATACCATAAAAATAGCTGCAGGAAAATGACTAAAAATAAAATTGTAAAAATAACCCGCTGCGGTGTTAGCAGCCTGATAACGGGAGGTTTCCCTGCAGGAGCCACTGCGCAAAGTCAATCACAATAAACTGGCGGATGTTTCTGTCCAGGTACCTTAACCAATCAGTCAGGTGGAAGAAACAAAATAAACGCCAGGCGCCAACAAAGTACATAGTGAATTCTGTGTAATGTTCCAAAATCTCACCATTTGCAGCTTAATCCATACATATGTCCTTCTTCCCTTATACAAATGGTTCTAGGTGTAGGACATGTCTGATCGGCATAGATAAATACACAGCGGTACATTTGTTTATATTGCTGTTAGGTGAGTATTAGAGCTTACATTACACAGATCAACATGTCATTTTCATCAGATAATTTATTATGTGGGCTTTGTAGTATTTATAATGCTGATTTCCAATCTGTGTTCAGTTTTTCTCTAGCATGTCTAGTTTTTGTGATACAGCTAATTATTTATTGTGTGAAATTCATTATACATAGCCTTAACATATTACAACATTTAACCACAGTTTTCTAAGGTTAGAGACCGCACTATTTGCGATTTATTTCATTTGTCATCATGCCTAGAAATTGTCCTATTGATCTAGACACTTTCTGTTACGTGTGTGGTTCATTCATGACGAAAGCACAAGGTCGCCAAATTACCACAGAACTTAAAAAGATATACAATTTATATTTCTGCTGTCCACTTGGTGACCAGGATAAATCTTGGGCTCCACATGTCATCTGTACCAGTTGTTCCAAGGGACTTTCTTACGGCTAAATTGGCGTAAAGCCGCAATGTCAGTTGCAAACCCGATGGTGTGGAGAGAACCGCTAGACCATCTAATCGACTGCTATTTTTGCCACGACAACAAAAATGGATTCTCAGGTAAAAATAAGCACAAAATTGTATATCCCAGCCTCGATTCTGCAATTAGGCCTGTTCCCTATGATGATTCATTGCCAGTACCGGTACCGCCACATGATGGACTTGCTTCTGTAGAAGGTGATGAGGAATGCGCTGAAGTTGCAGTCAGTTACAACCCCGAATCATCTGATCCTGACTACTTGGACGATGAAGATTCAGAATCAGAGACCTTTACACAAGCAGAGCTGAATGATCTCCTTCGTAATCTAAATCTCTCCAAAGACAAAGCAGAACTTCTTGCTTCAAGGCCTAAACAGAACTTGCTTGCACAAGGTGTAACTGTATCTCACTACAAAAAACAAAATCATAACTTGACAACTTTCTTCACTAGTGATGGCTCACTGTGCTATGGTCATGATAAAAATGCACTCTTTAACATCTTGTCACAAGAGCATGTTCCATCTGAATGGCATATCTTCATAGATTCCTCTAAAAGAAGCTTGAAAGCAGTCTTACTGCATAATGGTAATTCCAAACCAAGTTTACCGATTGCCCACTCCGTTAACCTAAAGGAGTCCTATGACAACATGAAGTTACAGCTTGAAGCAATCCAGTATAAAACATCTGTGGGGATCTAAAGGTCATTGGCTTGCTGATGGGAATGCAAGGAGGATTCACAAAATATTGCTGTTTCCTGCGCCTGTGGGACAGCCGATCTACGGGAGACCATTATGTCAAGCGTGATTGGCTACCAAGATATACCTATAGGCCCAGAACAAGCAATATAAAGTTTCTGCCTCTGGTTGATCAGCATAAAATATTTCTGCCACCTCTCCATTTCAAGTTAGGCTTAATGAAGGACCTTGTAAAGGCCATAGGTAAGTAAAATTCCATGGGTTTCAGTACCTTGTTGAGAAGTTTCCAAACATAAGCACTGCAAAAATGAAGGAAGGGATATTTATAGGGCCACAGATCAAGTTTGTTTTGCAGGATGATGTTTTCAAACAATCTCTCTCAGCAGCTGAGCTAAAAGCCCGGGATGCATTCAAGTGGCTGTGTGAAAATTTCCTGGGCAACCAAAAGTCTCCTTCAGAATCTGCTTGATTTATACCAGAAACTGGGTTGTCCCATGTCAATAAAAATACATTTCTTGCACTCACATCTAGAATTCTTCAGGGAAAATCTTGGTATGGTGAGTGATGAACAAGGAGAATGTTTTCACTAGGACATTCAGTTAACGGCTCTACGAAGGTTTCTGGAATGAAAGTATGATGGCTGACTACTGCTGGATGCTGTACCGCAACAATCCAGACAAAGCGTACACAAGAAAATTATACTCTAAGCATTTCAGAAGAAACAATGGTACATGACTGACACTTATTTTACTTTACACTGAAGATGTATTAACATTCACTTCAATGGTGCTTATGTTTTAGTACAAAATACATGCACGTACAATGGTAACTATAATAGTACTCATAACTGTAGTACTCAGGAAAAGTACTCTGTACGTGTTAGGGAAAAACTGAAAACAGATCTGAAATCTGGTTGAAAAGTTTGCTGTGGTGTGTTTTCTGATGATTATCAAAACTAATTTTTTGTTGACCTGTGGTATACTATACTGTTTCTCCTTTTTAAAACCCTAATATATAGGCAATGCATGATGTTGTATACAGCAGCTGAATCAATTAGATTCAAATGTATGAAATCAAAGATCTATGTCTTCAGCATTCTGTCTGATTGTATACTGTTAAGGAAATAGTTTTATATGACTTTCATGCAAGTTTTTACCTGGAGATTTTTCCACACACACACAGTACTTTTTCAGGGTGACAACTCGAAGGCTGTATACACACGTTAGATTTTTGCTGTTGGGAATAATCATTCACAATCTTTTCCACTGACAAAAGACTAAAAGATGAATGAACGAGTGATGTATATACATACAGCGCCGTTCTACTCTATGGACTGGGGAGGGGGGAGAACGAGTGAGTGGCACCCGTCTGTGCTCTCCTCCTTTCCCTTCCATTGAAGTCCTTCGTCTTCCATAGATCCTGGATCTGCTAGGACGGATCCAAAAATGACGGCCACTGATGGCCACTGTACACACGTCAGATTCTGGTCTGAGATGAGGAGATGACCAGCTTTGCCAACCTACCATGCAAGTTCCTATCTGATAGGCAGCTCAAGAGCCAAGTAAAGACATGCACAATAGCAATGCTGATGCTAACTGAGACACAGGCTAAAGCTATGTACGATAATGTCTCTTAATTGTGATAGTCTTGAGTGAAAATCCAACGTGTGCAGAAGCCCACCAATCCACCATTAAAGAATGCTAAATGACCAACCAAGGTTGGCTCCTGCAATTTCCTTTGGTGGAAGATGGAGTGCCACCAGCTCACCCTTCCCTTCCCCTTTCCATAGAACTGAACAGCACTGTGTGTACAGCAATTGTTTGTTCTCCTGCCACTGTAAACGATCACAGAAGATAGCTTTGCCTGAGATAAATAGTTGTGATAGTCTCAGGTAAAAATCTAGCATGTGAACTGCAGTCTCCCGAGATTGTTTAGCGATCCACCATTGCTGACCACTAAATAATCAACCAAGAAGGACTGCTGCAATTTCCTATGCTGGGAGATGGAGCAGAGTGCCCCCCATTCACACAGTGACATAAATCTGTTTAAAAAGCTTAAAGAGATTCGATTTTTGTTGCTGGAGACAATTGTGATCATTTCAGGCAAATAAATAACGCATGTACAAGTGCCCTACAGTGTCAATTAGTGATCCGCCATATTGCTGACACTTATTGTTGAACCATTATTATTTATTTATTATTATTAAACAGGATTTGTATAGCGCCAACATATTACGCAGCGCTGTACATTAAATAGGGATTGCACATGACAGACTAATACAGACATTGATACAGGAGGAGAGAACCCTGCCCCGAAGAGCTTACAATCTAGTAGCGGTGAGTTGTCAAGGAGGGTGAGGTTGCAGAGTTTAGAAAATACCAGGTCTAAAGTGTGTCCGGCTATGTGTGTGGGGCCATTGATGTGCTGTGTGAGGATACAGTGAGGATACCATTGCAGAGGATACAGTGGGGTGCATCATACCTGTCTTACCCCTCCCAGCTTTATAGAACCGAATAGATTTGGTGACCTGTCTTTACAGGGATAGTTCACTACAATGTCACCTTTAACAATCACAAATGATGGTTATGGGTCTCAGTAATGAGCACCTGCACAAAGCTTTAGTGTTGCCAGTCAGAAACAGAAAGCACTGGAAATGCAGCTTTGCACCAGATTCACAAAACAAAAAAAAACTATTTGCCTAAAAAAAGTATATACAGTGAGGTCCAATACCAAATATAATAAAAACAATAGATCAAGGCTTTACGTTCATTGGGGACAACCCAATCTATGCTCCTAAGGATTCCTCCAATTCTGCCAATAGACTGCCCTGATGAAGGGAGACCCTTTTAGCACCTGAAACGTGTTTACTCTTTTTTTTTTTAATGAAAAATAAAATTTAATCTGGAATTCACATCTGCATCACATATGCCCATACTGGGATATGAGGTGCGGGAATCCCAGGAGATTGTGTGATTATCCTGTCAATCCTCCAGGCAAGAAAAGGAAGAAGTGGCCCCAAATAAAAATAACTAATTGTCTATATAGCTACAAAAAAAATGAATGCTTAAGAGGAGCTACAGCTTTATTAAGCTAATATAACATTTCTGATGAAAAGTTCACTTTGGGCAACAATTAGCATATTGCTTGTTCTAGTTTAGGTATTTTAATGCACATACAAAAAATACAAATCAGAATATTAAATTCTTTCCTGCTCTCTCCAAAACTAAAAAGACATTTCTGCTTTTTGCACAGGCATGTAAACCCGTCAGGATAAAAATATGAGATTTTAACTACTTCATATCTGTTCTACATGGGATTTTGTTTTTTTTTTTGGGTCCTGATTATTGCTGAATTAGCCTCATCTAAATTTGTTAATGAGTGTGAATGAATATTTCCCAACACAAATCTGACTTCCTGTCCAGTAATACTTACACCACTGTGTACTGTCACTCCCACAGTCCTGGATGGTATAAATGTTGCATGTCCCGGCGCCAATAACAACAATGTACGTAAGCATATGTGAATGACATTAGAGGCAGTTGTCCACTGACACATTTTGTTTTAGCTTTACTGGTATTTTAATTGCTGTCGGATATTCAGCACACTTGATAACGATTGCAGCGCACTCTAGAAGTTGGCCTGAAAATATTTTTGGCGTAGATCTGCGCTCCAAGGCCGAGCTGTGGAGTTAATTACATGTTAGCAAATGCAATGTGTTTAAGTTTACACAGTCCAGGAACATTAGAGATACCCGAACCGCTTATCTGCTATGGTGAAGGCAAAATGTCACAAACTGTATGTTAGAACAGATTGGGAAACCCGCTAACTTAACCCTTACACTGCTACTCCTTATGATATCATGAAGACCATTCTATGACCAGGCAAAAATGTTTTTTTCTAGTTTTTGATACAGTGGGAAAGGAATAAAAAGTATGTCAAGTATGTATTGCCATCTTGGGCTCCATTGGAGATTTACCTATATTTCCTGTCCTGGTGGCAACAATTTCTATAACAGTGGTCTTAATTGGTTTTAACAGTCATTAGAAGAACATATTAAAATATATATAACAATAGGTAGAGAGGGCAATTAGGTAAGGGTAGGGTAACGAGTAGGTGAGGGGTTGACCAGGGCATCACCCGGGGGAGTCCAATGGCGAAGTCTACAAGAATCCAAGTGAAGGAGCGTTCGTCCGGAAGATTGCTGGTCAAGTTCTCGTAGACCATTATGTTGTCCAGTCTGGATTTTCCTTTCTCGTATGACACCTGAGGAATTCTCAAGGCTTTTGCAATCACTTGTTTAGCCTCCATGAACACAAAGTTGAGCAACTTCCATTGAGAGAGACATAGCTCATATCCGGGAGATGCAGTATGGCTTGCCATGGATCAGAATGTAGCGCCTTTTGTGTCAGAGCTTCTGCCAATTGGCATGTTGACCCCCCAGAAAACAGAGAGCTTAGGGCAGGACCGCCACGTGTGAAAAAAAATCTCCCCTCTCGTCACATTCACGGAAGTACGAGTCTGATTGTGAGTCACGCATATGAGCCAAATGAGAGGGGGTGAGATACCAGCAAAGCAGCACTTTGTATACAGATTCAGTGGCCGTCAAATTATTGGAACATGAGGAGAAAGACATCCAAATGTCCCTCCAGTCCTCATCAGTTATAGAGCAATCTAGGTCCAACTCTTGCCAACAATTTAATTGGATAGGAAGTAAGAAAAAATTTCCAAGAATGAGTTCTGAGTAGACTGGCCCTTTAATATTCCCAAATCCAGCAGAGAACAATCAGATCCCCTCCATTGCCACAGAGGACTGTACTGTGTGGATGTGATGTTTCAATCTTAGAGCTGATTGGACGGAATTACCAACCCCTTAGCAGGAAAACATTTACCAAATATGTAATACTTTGTGTATTTAGCACTTTGCCTGAAATAAGCTTTAATTTCTTTTTCCATGAGCATCTGCAGATTTCTTTTGCATACACAGAACGTACTATAAAGTCATACCCCCCTCTATGGGAACATTCGACTTCTCGCTGACTGTTCCCACAGCTCCAACAAACCGAAAGATTGCCCCTTTTTTTTGGATGTGACCCAAAGCTTGCATTACCCCATGGGGGTCATATAAACAAGCACTGACTCGGCGACAACAGCCTAATGAGGAAAGGATAAGAGAAAGGATGGAAAAATTCCACCAAGGCTTTGCAGGCGGAATGTAAATCCCCTTAGGAATCCCGTATGATGTATTCAGGATGCCTAGTGTGTACAAACTGATCAGGGTAGAAGGAAGAGGGGACATAATGTACACGGCTGGTCTAACACAACACGGAAACAAAGAGTTTCTCTCTCTAGAACAATCTGTAGCTTCCTTCTAATTTATTATCAGCAGAAGACCTTATACTTAGATCTAGTGTTCTATGAGTTTACAAGTGTTTTATCACCAAGCCAGGCACTGTAAGACTGGGAACTTATAAGGGACAATTTATAGCAGAACATTCTTTTTTGCTTTTATTTTCGGACCGCCACTTTTTAACATTGCCAATAAGCAATTGATCACTGTACCATAATTACTCCAAGGTAATTGTAAACAGGTAATTTCTGTTTACCACTGCCAACCAGTCCTTAACCACCCAAAGCCCTGGTTATCTAATAAAAAAAATTGACTAACGTTATTATTATTATTATTAAACAGGATTTATATAGCGCCAACATATTACGCAGCGCTGTACATTAAATAGGACGTTGTACTGATTTATAATCTATATACAAATAACCTATTTTCGGTTCATTAATAAAGATAAATTGAAATAAAAAATTTGGTTCAATCCCTTGATTGAATACTGTTTTTGTATAAATTGTTGCTTGCACTGTGGTTATTGGGAAGCATCATGCAGCTTCTGAGGGCAGTTTGTTGCTGAACCGCTTCTATGGACTTTAATAGGACCACTTTTAATACTTTTGCAAGTGGCTGAAAAGTGCTTCCTAGAGGTCAGGAATACAGCAGCAGGGGGTCATAAATCCTAAAATGCAAGACTGCAAACCCACAGTTATCATTAATATTATAATTATTATTAATAAACAAGATTTATATAGCGCCAACATATTATGCAGCACTGTACATTAAATAGGGGTTGTAAATGACAGACGGATACAGACAGTGATACAAGACAAGAAGTGGACCCTGCGCCGAAGAGCTTACAATCTAGGAGATTTGGAGTATATGAACCACAGCATCATATCTCATTTTAGATTGTTACCAATAAATTACAAAACATAATCACCATCAACTGTATATTACGATTGTTTGTGTAAAATGTTGGTGAATGCTCCTGGTTACCTAGCAGTTAGTTCCCGGGAGTTTACCTGTGTTATTTACAAACATCTATCTGAACTAAAGCTACATACACACTTCCAATTATTATCGTTGGAAAACGAACGACGAACGTTCATGCACGATATATATCGATCTATAACGATATATAACGATCTATAACGATATATAACGATCGTATAGCACCGATCCTGCACATAGAGATAACGACACGATCGTTCATAGATATTGTACACACAATAGATACGATCGTTTGAGCGATAGAGGAACTATGTGCACGACAGGAAAGTGAACGGACGTTCGTAAAAAAAAAAAAAAGATACCACATCCTAGTTAGTATTCCTACAGATGTTTCTAGTTTTTAGTTGTGCTTTAAATGAGTTGCTTTCTAGTTTATAATTCCTGACTCTTTTCTTTCTGCTACAGAACAATTTACCACCTTCGGGACTCTGTTACATCTACTGACCTTTACCTTTTGCCCCATGTGTGCTTGATCCAGTGTTAAAAAGTGAACATTTTCTCTTTTTACTTCACATGGGCTTTACCATTGATAAATATCCCTGATGAAGCAGACTAGTTCTGTGAAACGTGTCGAAGAACATACAAATCTCAAAACTCATTGCTAGGTTCCTTCATTTGATCCTCAATTATTCCATGTGTATGGTAAAAAAAGTTTAAATCTTTATGTTTTGAGAACCTTTTAATTATTAATAGGTCACTTTGGTTTAATCCGCAAGCATATGGTTATTTCTTTTTTTTGTATATAAAGTATGTTTGTTGTATGTAATCAATATTCATTGTAACTAATAAATTATGTACTTTTTACATGTATCTTTTTTTGTATGCCTAAAAGTCCCACCTTCCCATAACTTCTTTGTTCTTAAAGCATTTTTGTGCTTTTTATTATGTGTTGCAATGCATGACTTTATGTATTTAAGGTGTAACTTTGCATTCACTTTCAACTTGTGCATGAGCATTTACATACTATCTTCCGGCATGTATGAAAATAGCACGCTATGGATTTAAATGAAGTTTGCATGACTCTTGATTGGCAACCTTTACTTTAATAGGTTGTAAAATTCCATTGTGGGGCCTGTAAAAGATAACAGTTAAGTCACATTGGTAATGAATTATTTTAGACAATGACAGGTAACGACTAATTAGCCGCTCTCACTGATGTTTCTGTCATAACTCTGACTCATTAGCAAACAATAAACAAAAACCTTTACTTAGTAGTGTATGTTATGAAGAAAATATGGTGCAAAATACTCCAGACATTGCTATCCCTATTTCTCTAATTCTATAGCTGTCTCATTTGCTCTCTCTGTCTTTCTCTCCATTTCTCTCTCATTTTCTTTTAGGGATGGGCAACATTTACCCAGGGTTAAATCTGAAATTAGAATATGCTACTAATTTAATCTATTTGCAGTCTAGTAGTCACTGACTTATCAAGGTATTTGCAAATTGCATGTGCAGCCCCTGGAGGTATTGTCACAAACATGAGGGGTGATATTTATATTGTAATATATTTTTATTTCCTTTCATTTTTCACTCAGATTTAAATAGACTGAATTGAAGAGCACAAAGGCTTTTTAGCATTGCCAAAGCAACTAAGTTTTTACTATAGGAAGAATTAAGTGTTGCTGATTGAGGCCAGGTGTGCAGCTATAGTGTGACCATGCTACAATGCTGGGTTTAGGTCAGCAGGTGGCAGTAGGCTACTCTGTATTGAGACATATTGCACATATGTTGATTGTGCATGTCCCTGATTTCACAAACAGCTTATCCATTAAACCAATGAGCAATGTGGATGGAAAGCAAAAACAGATTATAACATTGTAGAGCAGTAATTCTTAAACAGGGTTCTGCGCAACCCTAGAGTTCCTCCTTTATTCCTTTAAATTGTATCAGAATTAGTGGGTACTTACTCCCACAATCATGGAGATATCGTCCTCTAGATGTGCCGCTACACTAACAATTTAAATGAAGTTTATATGATTCATAATTAGCAGCCTCCACTTTTCCAGGAGGGTAAAATTCTATTGTGGGTCTGGGGACAATAAAAGGGAATTCACATGGGTAAAGAATGAATTTAGACGATGACAGGTAGCAGCTAATTAGCCGCTATCACTGATGTTTTCTGTCATAACTCTGACTCATTAACAAATGATAAACAAAAGCTGCAAAATATTCCAGAATGAGCTGATTGGCATTTCT
>NC_092864.1:10282563-10284381 GCF_032062135.1 Pyxicephalus adspersus
GATCCGCCGGTCCGGTCGTTCGTTTCCAACAATTTTCCTCGTTCGTCGGCGTCGTTGGTTACTTTTTTACGAACAATTTTTTGCCCAATCGATCGTTCGTCGTTCGATTGGAACGATAAAAATTGGAAGTGTGTACGCACCTTAAGAGGTGGCAACAGGCTGATCTTTACTTTGTTGAAGTGTTTTCCAAGTAGTTATTTATAATGAATATAGCTTGACTAGGGCACAGCAGAGGAAGCCATGAACTCCACCTTCCCCAATCTAACCCAACTTTTCAATTAAAACAATAGACAACACCATTTGTTGGATTAAATTGGCCATAGCAGCTCATTTTATTAACCATTGTATATAATACCATTTTTTTTATACATCAACATATGTACAACATCAAACAAAAGTTTCAGTGACAGCCTTCTATTCCACCAGCCATTGTTTTTCTTTTTAGGTCCATGAAACAATTCCCCCCATCCTAATCCCTTTTACCCAATACCTCCATTCACTAACCAGGCCACCAGCTGCTATCATACCGCCTCGGGGACAATTAGCAGATAAGCCCTTTAACACCTAGCTCCCACAACAACCAAGTGTCCTGCAGGACCACCACTAACATAAAAGGCCCCATACCCTGATAGGCCCTAACCCCTTGTTACCTTTCTTCCCGAACCTTAACCCATTCATGGACCTAGTAAGAAACCGCCCCGCTGCTATGACAAATACCCAAGCCTTACCTCTAAAACAGGGAGGGACGGTGGGAGTTGCTTGTTTCCAAAAAAATAGCCTGCCCCCTCCCCTTGTGCACCTTTTTTATACCTTGCCCACTACTCCTCCCTGCACCAGTAACTCCCCAATCGTAAAAGGGTATTCTTTTCCGCATTTATATATATATATATATATATATATATATATATATTATAATTTCCTGCACTTTCTTTTTTCCGCTCTCTCTCTTTTTTTTTTATTATTAAACTTATTATTAAACTTATTTTATTTTTTTTATTTTAAACTTAACCCCTGCTTTTCTTGCCTTCCCTTCTTACCCTGTCATGAGGCCCTTCGCTTAAATAGCTCCAAGATATCAAAATCTAATTTTGATCACAAATCCAAAAGAATAAAGAGAATATTTATTATCGTAGCATACTGGTTTAAACCATGCAAATCCTATCCTATCCTAGAGCTATATATTGGCTTACTGATGGTTAAATGCAGTAGCTGCTTTAGTTTTAATTTTTCCTTCCAGTGCCACACTCCCTGCCTCGGAGTGACAACACTCCCTCACTCTATAGATGGAAGAGAAGTGTTGTCACCCTATGACAACAGAGCAACTCTATATCCTTTTCCTCTTTTTTTGATCCTTTCATATCCTATTTTGTGTTTTTTTTCTATTTGTACTATTTCTATTTCCACTATACAATTTTTCTTTTTCAGTTTCTTTATATTTAATGCTGTTCTTCAAAACAGTCCTGCCAGTCCCTAAGCTTAGCATGCAAGCATGCCAAGGTCTATATTTAATTTAATTATGATGCTCAAGACTATAGGAATAAATAGGGACTACGGTGTAATCTTTGGCTGGAGTCAGACTTTAAAAAAAAGTCCTGCAATGCTCTGCAGGACCACACAGTGAAGATTTTGGGAGCACAGTTGCAGAGGAATAAAATGATTATTGGGGAATAGGATTCATAAAAGACAACCTACTGAACATACCTTGAATGGATATTTAATGATCCGTAGTCCTCGGTGTCCTGGAGTATGACGTGCTTGGAAGGTGCTGCTTGAGCATCATAGTGTCCCTGGAAATGATTATAAAATATTGTCAGTTTA
>NC_092864.1:10285127-10288090 GCF_032062135.1 Pyxicephalus adspersus
GATGAAAACAAATAAACAAATAATAAATAGACCCCAAAGTACTATGTATGATAAAATATGTTTATAGTAGAATATAATAATCTATTAAAAATTGCAGTAATTATTATAGTCATTTTATAGTTACATAAATAAGAAACATTGCACATGATATTCTCTGATCCAGCTGCCATAGCTAGGCTCCCTTTCTTCTGTCTTTTTGGCTCTTTCTTTATTAAAACCTGTGTAGTACAGAAAATTCAATAGCTCAAGCAAGAATTGACACGCTCAAAGGAACCAGTTAGGAGGAGTGAGTTGTCCATTATCGGCCTTGTTTTATTAGGAGACATTGGTCCTGATTTAATAAACCTCTCCAAGACCGGAGAGAATAGACTATAATGGGAGAACCTGGGTAATCAAGCTAATCTGGTAAAGATCTAGTCAAGGATTGAAAATATTTGAAACTAATAGCAAATGATTTTAGGAAATCCATTCCACGTTTGGAATTCTGGAATCATCTAGGTTTCTCCTAACCACTCTACTACAAAATATGTTTTTGTGAGCATCCCCAAACAAACCCAAAACTGAAAAGTTATGGCTGAAGTTCAGTTTTAGTATTTTAATGGGAACACTTACAGAGACTTTCGGACTCAAAATCTCAAACTCAGTACCTAGGACAGTCTGACGGGTCCAGGTGGAGGAACCGATAAAGGAAAGATGAAGTCTGCTGCTTGGACAGGAGAGGAAACTAAAAGTCTTGACTAGTATCTAACCCCTGTTTCTTTTTAGATGTGTATAATAAAGTTACTTGTGGGCAACTTGTGGCCCAAACCCAGGTAAGCTTTACCATCAACTAGCTTTAGCAAGAACTTGACTGCAGTTGGCAAAATTAGACTATCCCATTTAAAAACCACAAAAAGACCCAATCCAAGAATTTTTTGGCACATGTTGAATTCACCCAATGGGAACCCCAAATAAGATATTTCTTTTGAATTACATGTCTGAAAGTGAACTCTTTTTGCCTTCATCAACAGCTTCATCAACTTCATCAATGTCAAGTGTGATTCAAGTTTGTAGTTGTGAAATCCCTGACCTTCCTTGGTGAGAGATATCTCAAAGTTTGACCCTCATGATGTTAAAATATTTTGATTGCGCGGCCCACTGAAAATTGTCTTATCAATATTCCGTAGGATCTGTGGTTACTAAGTAAGGTCATTTTTTTTCAGTCCTTCAGCCATGCGAGCCAGCAGTTCTAAAAGGCCAATTACAAGATAAAGAATCACAGAGTATAATCATTGTAGTGTAATTAAGCACTTCTGGCAATTTTAGCTGTTCAAAACATAACAGATTTCATTCATAAGAGCTAACAGAAAGAAAAACAAATACAAAAAATGTAGCCCCTGCCCTATCTGTCTATTCTTGTTCCAGGGCATAAAAAAATGGGGGTGCAGTCAGAATGAAGTATAAACCCTCCAAAACACCTACTTTTGGGTCTGACTGTCAGGCCATCACCAGTAGCCCTTGGTAAGGATTTATTGGGTTACTGTGTCCTGGTCCTTCAATTGTCCTATGATTTTGTCACATGATAGCAGAGAGGAACATAGAACAAGCCATGGTAGGGGCAGAAAGCATTGAAGAACAGCCAGGTAATAGATAGTGATAAAACAACAAAAAACAAAAAACAAGCAACATCCAAACACCATGAAAGACCAGTAAGGACCTTTTTGCTCAGACACTAGAGCACTTGGCACCTAAAGGCAGTCTACAATGTGCCTTCATTCTTTATTTTAGCAAGCTAATGGCAAAAGGTCATACCTAAAATGCACCTAAACATACACGTGGTTGGTTTGGGACCAGAAAACTGCTAGTTACCTGTATAAGGTTAGCAATAGCCCAAATCAATGGGTATCAATGAGACCCAATGGTCTTAAATGCAATCCCAATTGGTGTCAAGAACATCATTTTCTGGGGCAAATCACACAAAGTATTTGACTAAAGTTGTCCACCTCTTTGGTTACTAGGGATAAGTAGATCCATTGGGCCTGATTTATTAAAGCTCACCAAGACTGGAGAAGATAGATTCTCATAGGAGAACCTGGGCTATCCAATAAACCTGGAATGAATCTGGGAGAAGCAGATCTATTGGGCTTGATTCATTAAAGCTCTCCAAGGCAGGAGAGGATATACTTCCATCGGTGAATCTGGGTGATCCAGCAAACCTGGACTGGATCTGGTCAAGGATTGAAAACATTTGCTAACAAATAGCGAATTACTTTCAGGAAAACCATTCTAGGTTTGCTGGATCACCCAGCTTTACTGATGAAAGCTTATCGTCTCCAGCTTTGGAGAGATTTAATAAATTAGCCCCATTGGGTCTGATTTATTAAAGTTCCCCAAGACTGGGGAAGATAGAGAACCTTGGGCAATCCAACAAACCCAGAACAGATCTGATACAAGATTTAAAACATTTTCCAACTTATACCAAATAATTTTTAAGAAATCAAATTCAGATTTGCTGGTTCACCCAGATTCTACCATGGAAGTCTACCTTTTCCAGTCTTGGAGATTTTTAATAAATCAGACCCCTTGAGTCTGAACTTCATGGGATTTCAATGGTCTGCTTTAAACTGGAGTTCCAATGGAAAGTGGTCAGCTTATGGCTTGAGGTCTACAACAGGATGCAATAAGGATCCAATTTATAAGGTCATAGGGGGTTATGAGATAAAAATTACTGTCTCATGTAATGTCATTGGCTCAGTAAGGAGGTACTAAACCTAAATATTATCTTAATGGGAAAGTAAAGGACTTCTTTATCAAGGCACTGATGCCACACAAGGTGGACTTCCCATATAACTAATATTGTCCTAAATTATTATTTTTAAACAGGATTTATATAGCGCCAACATATTACGCAGCGCTGTACATTAAATAGGCATTGCAAATGACAGACTAATACAGACAGTGATACAGGAGGAGAGGACCCTGCC
>NC_092864.1:10288407-10313073 GCF_032062135.1 Pyxicephalus adspersus
GTCAGAAATGTAAGTGGGACAATAACTGTGTAGGGAAAATCAGTCATTAAGTGTGTGTACCTTACTGTAAATAAAGGCGGATGCTGACTTCTGACGATCATACTCAGCAAAGGATGGTGATTAGGCAAAAAAAAATTATCTCAGTACCCTGGCACAATTAGAAGATCCCCTTCTCTGTTACTTTACAGACGCCCTGCATGATGTCCAGCAATGATCTTTTTGCCTAAAATTAGGAAACCATTTTAACCCCTCAGCCCAATAGGCCCAATGTTTAAAGGTCTAATTAAAGTCAAAGCTAATATTTTGGTTTCTGATTGAAC
Organism: Pyxicephalus adspersus; assembly: GCF_032062135.1. NCBI lineage: Eukaryota > Metazoa > Chordata > Amphibia > Anura > Pyxicephalidae > Pyxicephalus > Pyxicephalus adspersus. Next base: position 10,288,728 of record NC_092864.1, read on the forward strand.
CTGCAATATTGTAATCTGTTACAAACACGTCCGCCACCGTCGCTACTTGAAAACCTTAACCATTTTAAATCCTCTGCTGCTAATAGTTTGTTTGTGAATGTGTATATATGTATCACATGTCATTGCACTGTAAATGCGAGGCATTATGTATTATTTAGCCCACTGTTTGCATCAGATTGGGCTGGATGTGGCCGGCTAGGCTCAGAATAGCCACACAAATGAGGTTCCTGTCAAAAGGACGGAGACATATAACTACTTCACTAATTGGAAGAAACTATGCAATTAACCTGCACAAATTGTTTCCCTTCGGCCCCGCAGAGAGAACTGGCTGGGGCCGGTATAGATCTAGCTATAATTCTCCCTTCTAGACTGTGTTGGTTAATGAAAGGGGCATGGGGTGCGTTTCCATGGCTTCGTTTTGCAGGGAGCCACTATGCAGCCACTTACTAGATGCAGGAGTGACAAGACAACATAGAGTCGTGCGGGAGTAAAGCCACATGTCATTATAGGCGAGGCATGGTCTTGTTTATGGTATAAAAGATACCAAGCAATTGTGTCTGAATACATCAGATGAGTTAGAAGGGAGAATTGAGGTACTGCTCTATTTTATGTCTCTCCAACTGTTTGACCCAGATTCTGCAGTTCTTTAGGATCTGATGGGTACAGAGTTGTATAATAAAATGTACTAGGTAAGTAATCAATGAGTTTAAATGCTTTGCTTTTACTTGCGTCATTTCATCCAAAACTATTTGGATTTGCTGTAGAGATAAACAAAATGAAAGTCTATTCTACAGCTGGAGGACCTGCTGTACCCATTATGATTGGTTCTCCTGGTACACATGCGGTGCCCAATATGAGAGCTTCCTGCCATCCCTGTGCTGAGGTTTGGGGTCTGCATGCCTGCTCTGCCTATCATAAGGGGATCTTACCATCCCTTTTAGATTTTTTTATTACTTAAAAAGGGCGGAGAATGTTACAGTAGATGGAATGTGCAAAGGTGGACAGGAACAGCCAAAACTTTCAGGAGGACACAAACAGTCAGAAATCACGGCAGGGTGATCCCGCTGTTAGGACATATAGAAGCCAATGGTGGACTATGAATATCTAAAAGATATTTTTTCAAGGTCCCTTATAAATATGCAATGCAATGAATTGCAATTAAGTATTTTGTGTATTGTATCACCTCTTGTCTGGACTACTGTAACCTCCTCCTCTCTGGTATTCCACTAACTGTAGTTAAAGCAGGCACAGCCTACAAAAAAGTTGCATCTCTGCTCTACATTCAGGAGCAGTGCAGCATTGTTGCTACACCATTACAGGAAGCTGCATCAAGTGGGTTCTAGAGGCAAGACAAACCATTATCTCTGGGACTTTGCAGGAGAGACAAAAGAAATGTTTTTTAAAAAAATGATGGCAATAATACTACATTAAGGTTCCTTCCGATACAGACAGTCGATGACTCATTGTGATATAAGGAAGTTTACATCAGGTGAATGCCATATGTTATACAAAGTAGACATTGGCTTGTTGACAAAGAAAAATAAAACACAATATGCAGAGAAAATCCATTTTAACAATCTTTCCCCAAATAGGTCAGGTCCGGGAAAGTCTACAGACAATGAAACAATCTTCAATACAACCAAGAAGAATGGACGTTTATGGAAAATCTTTACCTTTTTGCTACATATTTTTTTATTTTGAAACATTGGTACATTTTTGGATCTTCAGCTAACATGGGTAACCTGGACCTGTCTTTTCAATTTCATACAAGTGTTCCAGAGTTATAAAGAACACGTCCATGTCTCCTTTGCTTGTCTGCTGAAGATCATGGTTTCCTCTTCCACATTGATCTAGAGTTATTGGAAAAAAAATGACACAATTTTACATATAGCACTTACTGAACCATGTCTACCCCATTAGCCTAGTTTCTGTATTGAGGACGAAAGCTGCTTGACAAAACAAAGGCTCTGAACAGAGCAGAGCTGAGCGTCTCCCAGCTGGTGATGTGTGCAGCCCGCATAATGCTGTCTATTATCTGTCTAGAGCTCGCTTTCAAGAGCGCAGGAAAATCAAGGCTCTCCATCTTGGACTGCAGATGTGCAGAATTCATTAATCAGTTTCCTTTTCTTAACCTGACCCAGTTATACGGGTTTCTAAATAATCAAATGATCCTCCCATCACATGTAAACAACTCTGATAAACAAGTTAAAGTTTCATAGGTAGAATGAACATCTGCGACATGAGAACACTTTTATGAGAAATAGAGAACTAAAGAGGAACAAGCGTCTGAAAGAGATAAAGATTATTGGGGGAAAGCCAGAATGGCTTGTCTGCCTGCTGGGGCCTTTGTTTTGCCCAGAAATGGCTTGAGTAGCTTGGTGATTTGGGAACATCTACTTCCGTGCCTCTGTTTTTATGAGCTGAGTATTCCCAAATCCTACAACCCACCCGCATTGCTTTTATTTTTTGCCAACTGTGCCCCTTTGTGGAGGTTTGCCATTCCAGTGACAGATGAACAAATCAGTGCTGTTCACATATGGCCATTCTGTTCTATGTAGAGGGGAGGGCCAGCGAGTGGCACCCCACTGTGCTCTGCTGGATAGCAGTGAACAGTGCTCGTTCCCAATCGGTCATTCATCAATCCACCACGAGGACTACGGTACACAGATTCTCACCTTAGACGGAACTATACGTCTCATACTGTTCCAGTGTCCCTCCCTGCTTCTCCTTTACGCTTTCGGACAATTCGAAATGTTTGATCCTCAGCTTTAGTGACACTGTCCTGTATGATAAACAGAAGTGTGAATCTCAGAATCAGAAATTAAATATTTTTGTCAATGCTCTGCCTCTTCTCCATTGTACAGCAAACATTAAAATGAATAAATGAAAATGAGGAAGGCTATTGGTGACTTGCTTTTGTTCTGGTGCAGTGATAATTATTTTCCTTTAATATATGGGTTAGGGTTACAGGGTTGGGTGTTGGGGTAAGAATCAGAATTCAGAATAGGGTTACAGCGAGGGTTATTGTTAGGATTAGGGAGATAGCTGATGCAAGTTTTAGCATTGGAATTATAGAGGATTTGTATGTAAGGCTACAAGGAGAATAAAAAAAAGGGTTGTCATTGGGGTTATAATGAGGGTAGTGTTAGGGTTATTATGAGGGTGACTTGAAGGGGTTAGAGTTAAAAGGAGGGTTCAGGTTAGGGTTACAGAGAGGATTAACACGAGGGATACTGTTATGGTTAAAGTGATCATTAGTGTTGAGGTTAAGGTATTGCTCCCTGTGACAAGATCTCTGCACCAAAAACTACCAGCACAGATCATTCATCTATGTTAAAATCACATCCTACATGAATCATAAATAAATATGGCTGTACCAACATAAACATATACCGTACATTATCCAGGGAAAGAGTACAACAATTTCTTTTAAAAAAACAATTAAATTATTTTAATAATCCTGTTAGTTGTATGTTTTTGGCCCTCTCAGCAAATTGCCCCCAGTATTTACGTGACTTGAAGCAGCTACTCACAAGATCCCAATTTGTAGTGTTATAAATAGCTCAGACAACATCAATATTCTATTTAAATCCCAGTTTTGCGTCTGACCATATTTAATTTAAAATTAGGTGGGGGGGCTTTCTTAGCCACTGGTGCAGCTTCAGCCCCCTGCCACATGTCATTAAATGTTAAAAACCTTTAACGTGCGTATGCAAACTGGACTGATTTAAGAAGGTCAATTTGAATTGAGTGGATGTCTTGTCTGCAAGATGGAATCAATGAGCTAAAAATAACTTTGGAAAGGCATTGGGCCTGTTCAGTTTAATAAGGTGACAAATCAGAGGCCAGTAGAGGCAGCGAAAATAGCAGTCTCTGTTTATAGATGTACGAAGGGGACGTGATGGACGCGATGGTCCAAGGTGCATCGACAGACAAGAAATTACAAGCAACTAATTACTGACAAGTGTTTCTGCTTCCCCAAGCACAAGATGTGCACCGTGCAAGCTTTTAATTGCTTATTCATGAATATCAAACCATTGAGAATACTCATGGGAGTCGCTCCATCTGTACTTCTTCTCCACGTCACTTTAATTTACCAGTTTTGTGCAAGTAGGCAATGGTGGATTAAGCGAAGACCCCGGAAAGACGTTAGATGTACAGTTAATAAAAGACATATTATTTCACTTACCAAATGATGTCTAAAGGCTATTGTGATCTGTCCCCCCCCCCCCCCCCCCCGCAATGTATGCCTATAGTAACTTACAATTCTGCAGACTTTGAGTGCCCACTTCCCTGCCTGTCTCCTGCTGCATGGACTACGACCACTACTACGCTTTCACTAAAATATTGGGCATGAAACCTGTAGAAATTTATATAACCTTTTCTTGTACACAGTTCAACCCAAACAGGTGTCCTTATTGAATGATTTCCCCTTAACTCCTGCTTTAATGACAACTGTACAATTTTAGATTCCCCATCACGTTCTGCTTTAGTGACAATGGTCATCAGGACAGATAAGATTGCATGATTCTCCCCAGAGAAGGCAGCAATAAAAAATAAAGTGTTTTTTAACCCCTCTTCACTCTATCCAAAAAAAAACAACTTTAGCAAAACATACACTAGAATACAAAGATCTGGGAAATGCATGCCAAGTGGGTCCAAGTGGGCGCTATTTCAAAGTCTTGTGCACAAAAAGTCCCACATGCTCCAATGGAGAGGCAGTCTATAGTTGAGATGAACACAACCTAGTATAAAAGAGCCCCCACCCAGGCCTGTGTTAGGATATGGAGGTGCGTGTGGGGGCAGTGTTAGGATCTTGGGTGCCTGTGGGGCAGTGTATGATCTTGGGGTGTCAGTGGGGGAAGTGTTATGATCTGGGGTGCCTGTGGGGGCAATGGTATGATCTGGGGTGCCTGTGGGGGCAGTGGTATGATATGGGATGCCTGTGGGGGAAATGTTATGGTCTGGGGTGCTTGTGGGGGCAGTGTTATGATCTAGGGTACCTGTGGGGGCAGTGTTGTGATCTGGGTGCTTGAGGGGGTAGCATTAGGATCTGGGGTTCATGTGAGGGCAGTGTTATGATATGGTTGTTATGATATGGTTGCTTGATTTGGTCAGGTCTAAGTTCTGCAACGTTATGTGCCCAAAATAATGGCTAGCTGACTCCCTGAATATACTGAATGACAAAGATTTTCCATCAATGGATTTTTTACTTTCCTGATGGTACAGGCAACTTCCAAGATGACAACGCCAGGATTCATGGGGCTCAAATTGTATAGGAGCATCATTTACCCTCATGGTTTGGCCACTGCAGAGTCCAGACTTGAACCCCTTTGAGAATTTTTGGGATGAGCTGGAGAAGACTTTACACAGCTCCAACTCTCTATATGGGTGAATGGGATTAGTCCTTATTCACTAATATATAGAATGGATTTGGCAGAACCATGCACATGGAAAAGGGCAATATACAGGATACAAAAGTATACTTCATATATAGGACATCACACATATATAACACATCTGGAAGTTAGCGTACAACATAGTAACTGGAGATACTGAATATCAGCTGCACCCATAGTAAAGTCCATAGATCAACCTTTGACTCGCTCCCTACCAAAAAAACAAGTTACATTTATCCAGGTTTCTTCATTTATTTATCTTTTTACTGTCATTTTAAGATGGCATCTTTTATCAATGTACCCTCATTCCCAGTCTAATTGCTTACAATCATTTCCTTTCTAAACTAACAGTTTCCTCTATGGCCACATTCCTTTCTGAGCTGAAGGCCTCCAAAGCTATAATTTGTAGGAAAATGCCATGAAATAAGCAGGTAGAGATAATACAGGAGGAGAGCAGCGAGTTCTCAATCTTGTAGGCAAACAAACCATTTTAGATTGTGAACAGAAGCCTCAGTGAGAAGCCTTTCTGTGCCACAGGCAATATCCTTTTACTGCCGGTTCTAATTACAGGCTGTGTACAAATGTACATTGAGTTCCCAGGAGATGTTGACCCACAAGAGGGGTCTATATCCGAATTACAACAGAATGTCAAATATCAGACAAACAAAGGGACTGCTGATTATTGCTGGTTTTGCAATGTGCTAGATAAAAAAATGCTTACAGATTTCGGATACTTGATGTTGAGACAACTCTTGCCAGAGAATTGAAGGCAATAAGCTGCATGGGGTATAGGGAAAATGGACTCGGTCTTTGCGTTGGTGTTATATAAAGCTAAACTTTAAACAGGTGACTTTGCCTAGGCTGAGATGATTTCATCAGGAAGAAGCATTTCCTCAGTCCCTCAGTGACCAGACCGAAATATTTTCAGCAAGTGGCAGGGTGCAGAAGGGGCTGTTCTGTGTCAGACATTTGTAAATGCAATGTGTGGTTTACATGATGGTGCTGTCTCTGGTATCATAGTCTGGAACACAATAAGTGACCCTGGATGAAACTTCCTTCGTCTTTCTGGAGAGAAAAGCAGATAAAGGCATTCTAAAATCTGGGATGTAATAAATACCTGGAAGGGTTACAAATACACCTAAATTGCCCCCAAGGCCAAAACTTCTTTTGGTTTTGTATAGACTGTTGGAGAATGGGTGTGAGGGGTGATGGGTTCATCAAGTTTGTCAGGTTACTTTTTTTTTGTCTGTATCACCACCAGGGAGACTCACACTCTGTATGTATCCTAGTGAACATTGTCCTCAAGGTTGAAATGGAGGGAAATTCCAAAATTTCAAGGTGACACTTGATCAGGATCAAATCATAAGTCCTGGGACGATTTCTTGCTGGTATTTCTTTGGAACAGGAAGTCATATCTTTCTAATGGAGTTTTAAAGCTTTCATACTTTGGTCAAAACTAACAAGAAAGAAAATAGGTTTTGTCTTTAAAAACACATAAAAAGTTCTGCTTTAAGTGCACCTGTCATGCCTTGGTTTGCTTCTACAAAATATCAGTTTCTGGCTTTGTTTACCATCCGTACTTCTGAGTTACTGATATGGAACGTGCATATGGTAACTGAATGACCAGATGTACTTACTCCATATTTGTTTTACATCATTGGCTCAGAGAAGTACAGGAAGTGATAGGAAATCTCTCAAATAGACCTTTCAAGTTGGGGAGGGTTAGAACTTCACTTGCAATTTCACTTGCTCAGCATGCCATCTTGTACTGACCATGATTACATCCTGCATTTCTACAGGTGCCATTCATACAGGAAGTGCAAAGTCCAAAACTAACTTTCTTTAAAACTGAAAAGAAAAATGGATGACTATCCATGTGATAAAAATATGCTTCAAATCTAAAAAAACAAAGGCAAACCATACATATCACAGGTAGTGATCTGCCTGCACAATCACAGGATTCACCATTCATTTCACTCAGCTTGGACAACACATGGCTTGTGGGCCATCTGCAGTGTTCTTTAGGAAAAAGAGAAACTTGTTAATGGAATGCAAAGATGACCCCGCATGCTGGAAATCTCTTTTTGCATTCACAGGCACTTTTAAATTATGCATGAATTAGCAATGCATGAATCCATAATGAAAACACATGCTTTGCCCACAGGGTATAGTTATGATTGTCAGTCAGAAGAGAAGCGCTGATATCTCTGATAGGACTCAAATTGCTGTAAATGACATGCTGAGGTGACAGGGTCTCTTTAAAGCAGAAAATAATGCAAGGAGACACTTCAGGCGGTTGCAAAATTCACCCAGTAGGACATTTACATCATTATCAACTTGGAACTCGATGAGGGTCAGGTAAGTAAATCTTTTTTCTTTTCAGGTGCAAACTTTACCCACTAAAAACAGAAGATTATGAATTGATGCATACATTCACCCCCTCTCCTTCCCTGTATGTACAGCTCTGGTCCTAGCAAAGTGTATTCAGATTAATGTTTTCTCCTATATTCTAAAAAAAAAACAAAAAACAGATGATTTGGGAAAGGGGTTCAATGAGTGTAATAGGATTTAAAGCAGACCTATCTTGACATTATGTTATATAAAATGGTGGCTAAACCTTTTTATAATGAAAAAATGTGTTTTTAGGGGGAGGAATCTTATTTCGTCTTTACTGCCGTGGCAGTACAGAATGAAAGCGAAGGCTGCAGCCTCCTGGGCTACAAACGTCAAATATCCAAGGAGGCTTAGGGCTGCTCCTTCTGTCCATGCTCAATCTTGGGCATGTGCAGAAATGGATTTCCTGAAATATATATAAAAAGTGACAATCTCACGCATGTGCAGTGTCTTTTTTTAAATTTTCCGGAAGGCGCGTCATCCAATCTTAAACCTGCGAGTTTGGGTGATGCAAGAAAAACATGGTGACGCCAGCCATCCTGTCGGTGCCTTCATTTTTTTTTTACTGAAAATTCTGCTTTTTTAAGTGTTGTGTAAACGTAACATTCTGGGATACTTTTCATTCCGACAGAGTCCAAAATAAAGACAGGTTGCTATGGGCAACAATAAATGTTTTTTTTTTCATTATTATTATTTTTGTTACTATACTTAAATACCTAAATATCCTAACACTGGTAAGAGTTTGCATATTTACAGCTAAATATGTCCCTCTTGACCACCTCATATAATACTACTTGTAAAAACACAGCCTCTGGATATATCCTTGTTGTTTACAATTTCATCTCTATGGCAACACACCTCTTAATCAGCAGCGCAGTAGAAGGCGGCGCGTTTTAGTGACGTCTCAGATAGCGCGGTCGCTGTTTTGTGACGTCAGAAAGAAAGCGACGATTCCCGGTTCTAGAGGGGTTTCTGACGAGTGGCAAAACTGGGTGCGTTCGAAACAATGGCTACGGGAGGCCCGGCAAGACCGGGAGACGAACCGGAGGAGGAAGAAGAGGAGGAAGAACCCACCGAAGAGGAGGAGGAAGATTATACCTTCTTGCCGCTAGTTCACGACATTATCAAATGGTGAGACTCAGCTTCCGTACACAAGGCCTGTGGATGTCACTGCGCATGCGTGGAGGGTCATTGTGATTGGTAGCTCTGTGCAGATAGTTTATAGGCAACAACTTTGGAGAAAGGGCCCTAAAATACACCTGGGGGGCCTCTCCGCCATTTCTCATACAAAATAGATTGTGTGTCATTATAGCCTGTAATGCGCCCCAGCCCTAGTGTGTGTCTGAGCAGGAGTGTCCCTATTCACAGTTTTGCATAATGTCAATACAATTTTGCAATGCAATAGGGCGGCACTTTCCTTTAAATGCAGGCATTCAATAAAGCTTTATCCCGGAAGGAAGAGGTTAGTGTTCTCAGCAGTCCCTTTTAGCTGTGCGCACCACCCAGCACTTTTCAGTAACACTACGCCTACTTTTAGGTGGTTACTGACAAGTTCGGTATTGATACAGGAGTCACCGCCCAGCTTAACAAAATTCTGCCGGGAATACTGAAAGTCTATGCTCTACCATGTGCAGAAGTACTGCAACATCAGGTAAATTACCCCCTCCCAAAATCCTGCAGTAAACATGTAGAGGAAAAATGTTAACAAATCTACTTGTTATACCCCTTGCTTTGTACTGTAGGGGGGTTGACACTCTATTTCTATAGAGAACTTAGGGAATGCTAACTAGGCCAAATCTTGCAAAATGTTGCTTTGTGTCCCCATGATCTTGCTGGAAGAATAGTTATGTTACCCTTGTCTGTCCACCATGGTCAGAAACTACGGGTAAGTATATTGAATTTTTACATTTGTGGGGGCAAAGTAAATACATTTCAAATAGGGTTGCTTGAGCAGTTTAGGTGACACCAATGATCGTTTTTGCTATCTGTTGGGGTGACATTCTATCCAATGGCAAGCAATGTAAGAGGAATTCTTCCTACTGACCTCCATTAGTGTGGTGGTCAGTGGGAAGAATTCCTCTTACATTGCTGGCCATTGGATAGAATGTCACCCCAACAGATAGCAAAAATGATCATTGGTACTGTGATCTGGGGATATAGTAATAATAGAAGGGGTTCCCTGAAAGTTATTTCAAGGGTTTCCCCATGTTAAAAAGGTGGATAAACACTGTACTGATATATTAGAATGTAAAAATAGGCATAAACAATTGCATGTAAACAAAACTAAAATGCAGCCATTGTATGGTAAGTGGTGGCTTCTAGGTAAGCATTACTTTTCAAACCTCATGCAGGTTCAGACTCTCTTATTTGTGTTTTTAACCCCCCCCCCCTCCCCCCTCCCAGCGGTAACTCTGACTGTGGCTCGGGGTAAAAAAAACATGCTGAAAGCAGTAACCCCGAGTGTGGTTAAAAAAGTAAAAAATAAACACCTGGTCCCATCGGCGTCCTCCAGTGTCCTGTCATCCTCTGGCTGCGTCCTTTTCCTCACTCTGCCCCCGGTGAATGCGCTGACGTTCTGTTGGAGTTCCCGGTGAAGTTGGTGCGTACAGCCGACGGTAGGGGCGCGGCTGGAATTTCAAATAATTTTGTATTGCATTCAATAGAAAATAACTGTATTGAATGCAATAAACTGAATTTATATGTCCAAAAGCAGTACATTATCTTTCATGAAAATTTGTTTTACAGTGTAATATATTAGTATGAGTATAATAAAGTTTGAAACACAAAATCGGACAGAAATGAACCGCCCAGGAGGTTATTAGCCAACTAGTTTGCATTTGATTGTGTATTCGAAGATAAATGTTTGAATTACAAACCCAGCAATGGGCTGCAACTGGCCTGCTTTGCCTGCAGCTCAGTCTCGATAGGATTTATTATTATTATTACACCGTATTTATATGGCCCCAACATGTTACAAAGCGCTGTACAATAAATAGGGGTTGCAAATGACAGACTAATACAGACAGTGACACAGGAGGAGAAGAAAAGGGAAGGCCCAGAAAAGCTTACAATAGCTTGTTCTTGTTTATGTTAGATAATTTATTATCATTATTATTACTATTATTATTAATCAACAGGATTTATATAGCTCCAGCATAAATAGGATGTGCAGCAAATGCAATGCAAGTGGAATACAGCTCCTGAACTGCTGCACTGTTCAATGAGATTCATTGGGATTTGGATGACCAGCTTATTTAGGTGCATTTCAAATGCTCATAAAATGCAGGAAAACAATGGCTATGGTATGCTTCACCTGATGCCTGGCTAAAACCAGAGAGGGCTAAATGCCACAATTGCCTATACCATGCTACCTCAGAAAGACCGGGAGACATGTCCTCTATGTGGATTTTAGGCTGTCTGGCCCTGGACCATATTCTGCAGATTGGGCTCTGTGTATCCAATGGATACCAAGAATAAAGGATGAATAAATGTATCTTTCAGTGTTAAGTGATGTTTAATTATTAGTGAATTTAACCTTGGGCTGCTCAGGACTTAAATAACACAGAAAAGCAAACCAGTTCTTTTTAAGTATATGTATTCTAGAATTAGGTGACAACAGCCATTAAAGTCCGCCACGTTGTTAAGGCTGCATACACACATGCAATAATTATCGTTGGGATCGAACAACTAACGACAGTTTGTCCGATATTCTTTAACAAAAAAAATGCACAATGACTGGCCAAAGACGCTGATGAACAAGGTTTGTCGCTCCCTAATGTATTTGAACGATCGTATTGTTACAGCATGTACAGAATTGTGCACAATAACGATCGTTCAAAATAATCGTGCATAATTGTTGATCTGTCGTTAGTCGTTCGTTTTCTGTTGACAATTAATGCACTTGTGTATGTAGCCTAAGTGGGCCAATGGGCCAATAGGAGGTAGTATGAATGCGTCCACTCACAAAGAGGTTATCAGACAAGGGTCAGTGAGGTCTGTCAATCCAATAAGACCCTATGTGGGTGGAGTGGGGTCACCATTGGGGTCAGGCATGGGAAAATGATGATGCTGACATGCAATTGAGGAAACCATTTAGTTTGGTGAAGGTGGCTCTAAGGATTATAGCAGTGGTGCTGACTAAATATGCATTACAAAATGTATATATTCAGTCCAATGGGAAATAATTGTATCTTTGGGTGAAGAATCCCAGCCAATCATTTTGTAGTCTGTACAAAGATAACGTAACATACTGGTTGTAGAGCGTTTCCCCATTCTGCTGGTGGAGCGAGCACTCGGGTGTGTTTTCCCTCATACAAAACATGGCTTCCTTAATGCAGAAACAAACCCTATTTATACTCATCTTTAATTGTTCTGTTGCAGGCACCACTGTCTTTTTCCAATCTTTGGCCATCTTCCTTGGCCAGCATGACGTAACTCCCACAGAGGTGCATTTGAGTTCATTCATAGGGGAAGCTGGGATTTGCCATGCGCAGCTCACCAATGTTGACAGATGAAGAGACCGATCAGGCAGATAAGAATGCTTTTGCAGAACGGACATCACCTGTCCCTTTCTGCAATAAATCCCTGATCACATTTTCCAAGGTGGAACTTTAGTTCTGCTATAATTATAAATGGTTTTGTTTTTGTGCTTGAATCCGGTTCTCTAATTCCAGTCTACATTTTCACAGATGGCTTCTATACAAATTCCTCTGTTTTCCCAATTCCATATTAGTATTTACTCTTCCACTTCATAGATTCAGCATTGTTAACCGGCAGCCATCTCTCCATCTGGAAAAGCGGTTCCTGAATTGCTGTTTTGGTCTCTTTATTGTCAATATTTTCCTGTTCCAAGAATGAAAAAAAAACACTACAGCTAATTTACAGCCAGAAGATGGGGGGGGGGTATATCTGAAAGCATTGGAGCAAATTATACTTGAGGAATAGATTCTCCTGTATTTTTTTTTTTCTTTTGTGGGGTCTATAATATCCCCTACACACCATCTATATCAGTAATATATTACAGTTCAGTATATGGGCTGCAGCTAAATCCTTGAGGGTTGTAATGTCTTGTCTTATCCTCTTACAGGCTGCCTGTAGGTTTTTAAATCTTATCAAACCCTCCATGCAGGTATTAGGTTGGCAGTCTCTTTTAAAATTTGCAATCTTCCTAATAATATTACACTTCCTTTCTATTTTAAGGGTGCAAACTCTGTCTTGCAGGGTCTGCTGCTGAGCTGCATTGTAGCCTCCCTTAAGATCGCGTTACAGCTTAGTGTGCCAATATTACATGCATTTTTAGGTACAAGTGCCTCCCAAAATCAAAAGCGGGTTTCCTGCAACTTTTCCAAGGAATTGACCGCAGTATTGAGCGCGAGACCAGAAGTTTTCTCATCGTGATGGAACTTGCAGTTCTAAAGCCAATTCTAGTGTGACCTTTCTCTGCCGTATCGCCAAAAGATGGGACTATGACCAGTGCCTCCTCCTCGCAGACCTGAAGCCCATTTTGGGCAAAGCCTAAGGCTACGTACACGTCAAATTATTGTCGTTGGACACTAATCATTAACGACCAATCGATCGATAATCGTTAACAACAGGCCAGCATGGGATGTCATGTGTACGTAGCCTAACATTTGGGTTATTGGGTGAGGATGGCATGCTCTTCCCAAACCACCAACAACTTTTTACCCTGTTATTTGCCCGGCGGAGAACATGTTTGACCCTTTGCCCACCAAGCAGGTGTAGGTACTTCTAATGGCCGACCCTGACCTAGACCGCCAAACACCTTGCACTCATCATAGCAGTCCTAAGGGTTACAACAAGTAAATAGTGCAGCAGCTGTATGACCTTTTTTTTTTTTTTTTAAGTTATTAGCAACAGACTCTAAGCTTTCAAGCAGAAATGATTAAAGTGACTGTAAGCTGCTCAATCACTTCTACCTGTTATAAAAACAGCAGCTTAAATAAGTTATTTTTACCAACATTCCTGTGGCCCCCAGTAGTGCTGAGGTTGAAAGGGCACAAGAATTTTTGGCACTTTTTTTGTACGGATTAGGGGGTGAGGAAGGAGCTTGAGTGACTTCACATTTGCTTTCAAGTCTAAGATAAGGCAAAATCTAATTTTTCTCAGTCTTTTTATTGGTGTCTTTGTTCCCACTGCATAAACTGGCCCTCTATATTTATCCTCATGGCCATTGTTACTTGTCAAATCCAAAATTTTGCAATGAGGTAAGACAAAATTTTCCACTGAGGACTTGTTTTGGTGACTGGTATCTACAAGGCCTCCTCCTTTTGCTCCGGGCATTCATCAGTATTGATAATATGCACTCTGCTTGCACTCTGACATTTACCAAAGCATTTTTTAATGATATCTCTTTAGACTCTGCGTCTCCTTGATACAACCTGTTTTATGGGGAAACGCTCTTGATAAGTGGCTTTGGACCATTTTTTATATACTGCGGCCTACTTCTCTCCTACGATGAGTCAGAGCAATTCATAGCATGAGGGCCCTTGTCGGAACAGCCTAATAAGTACCTCTTATCGATTACCACTTTATATGCACCGGCCCTGATCAATCTCCTGTTCTGGTGGCAGAACAGATTGAAGGAAATGAGCGGCAATTATTTGATAGGGATGAAAAATGTGTGCCAGGTTCTATCTGTTTGCAAAAAGCTGTCAAAAAGCTTTTTGCTGTCTGAAGTGTAAAGGATAAGCAGCCGTAGATAATTCCTATTTAGTTCATAATGTTCATCAGGCACTTCATCACAATAAATGGTCACCACGCCTGCATACGAGGAAAAAGCTAGCTTTATTGCAGCCTTGATAATTGGAATTTTAATCAGGGTGAATTTCCAGAAGTAAATCAAGTTCTAATAAACATCTGTCAAGGAAATTTCTCCTGTGCTGTTGCATGAGTAGTGGTTTCACATCTAATTGCTCATAGTTAGGACACATAGACATCATATCTTTGATAGATGTATGATGTGTATTGCCATTAGGGTTGACACCTGACATGTTTATGCTGTAAGTCACCTTCTCTTAATCCCATGGAAGTTGCAGCAATGCAAGCCAATCAGGTCCGAATTCACTGCATAATACTGCCATTTACGAGTCGCATACGAATGGTCGCGTTCGTCTCTGTCAGAATCTGACGTGTACAGAGGTCGCCCGACATTGTTCCTGATGGATCCATGAGCAACCGACAAGGAACGACCGCAATACAAGTGATGGGATGTGAGCACAGTTGGGTGCAGATTTTGCGTTCTCCCCCCTCACCTCTCCATTGAACAGAATGGTGTTGTACACTCGTTCGTTGATCTGTCACGCTTTTGTCCCCATCTTGAAAGAATATTTCCAACGACAATAATTGAACGTGTGTATGAGACCTAAGGCATAGCTTTCTGATAGGAGGAAAAAGTGTGGGAATGATTCCATGAGTATTCTGCTGTTCTGTCACTATCCAGTCTCATTATGAGGTGGGTTCTTCACCGAGCTTTATTGCTTTATTCTTTCCATTTTTAAAAAAATGCTTGATCAAGCATGTTAGTTTTGTAGAAAGGGTCATGCGATATCTCTTCTGCAATCATGTTTTACCTGCCTGATTGCTCCAGGTTTCTGTCCGCAAAGCTGCGCTGCACTGGGAAACCCGGCAATCCTGGCCTTCCTAGCATGGGGATGAACGAACTTCCGGTGCATGCACAGTTGCATCATATTGGCGCTGCTCCCTGCAATGGAACGCGGATCAGCGAGTCGTAAAGGAAAGTGAGGTCAGGGACCTGTCTTTGCAATCTAGAAAGTCATATTTTTAACAACCCTAATTGAAATATCATCTAAAATAAAAAAAGTGTTGTTGGCTGCCCTAGATGGTCTAATGGTTTGCAATCAACAAAACCCCATTTTGGGTTGAACCCGCACCTCTAAAGAGTAACTAGTCCTTTCTGTCTGGTTTGTGTAACTTCTCCAAGCAGTGCTTTTATAATACAACAAACCAGCACGTTGACTAGCGGCACTTAGACAGGTGAACGAAATGATATTAAAAAGGCAGATAATAAATATGAAGAGCTTTTGGACGAGGCTCCTCTGCGTAGGCTTCCAGAAGAATGCATATGAAATACGGTCACCTCCATCTGGACAGAGATGTCTATCTGGATCTCGTGTTCAGCCAGCACCAGGATAAAGTTTTCACTTCAAAAACAACATTGTTTACTCGAATGTCAACATAAAGCGGCATGCCACTAATCTATAGAGACGTTCTTCCCGGTATGGGATCAGCAGTCACCATAAATGGATACTTTGTTTTCGGTTAATGATCTGTTTTCAAAGGATGTGGCTCATAGCTTTGTTTACATTCAGCGTGTGATGTATAACTTAATGGATAAGTGTAAATGTCTGCTGGGTAATCACTAACGGGTCACAATGGACGTTAAATAGTCGGAGGAGTATTGACGTAAAGAAAAATGATCTCTGGGTTTGGAAAACAATGATATAGAGTTACGCTTTTACACAAGACCTGAATTGGCTTTTAATGGTGGCTTCTGTGATATAAGCGCTTTCCAACTAGTGCAAAGCTGGTACATGCAAGAAGCCATTAAATACCACAGGTACTGGTCCGGATGCAGTGATTCTTTCTCTGCTTGCTATGGATGACTGCATGTACACAGAATAACAAACTAGCTCAGTAAAGCAGACCTGTCACTGACAAATTATTAAATCTTCAGGAAAGCCGTTATTCTTACACCGTATTTATAGCTAATGTCCCTACCTCAATCATATGCTTTAATACAGTCTAAGATCAATTTTGGGGGGAAGCCAATTAACCTAATTTTTGGGATGTAAGAGAAAGCACCCACGGCAGTGCTCAACCCAGAATTTTTTTTAGGAAGAAGAAAATTGTAGGCGGGTGGTGGCCCCTGCATTGTGTGCCAACTTTTCAGTAACCACCCAAAAACCTCCAGGTGGTTACTGGGAATGGCTGGGTGGTGCGCACAGCTAAAAGGGTCTGGGGAGAACACTGCAAAGGAAATCCATGCAAACTCAGGGAGAACCTACAAACTCCATGCAGATAGTGTACTGGCCGAGATTAAAACCTGGGGCCGCTGAAAAAAGGCCAGAATGCTAACCTCTGATCCACTGTGCTGCCATATATAAAATCTACGCACAGGTTGCTGGGTTGTGTGCAAAAACGATGTTCTGGTGGCCTCCTCTTGCTATTCTTTACCGCAGTGTTTCTCAAACAAGCCTTTAGGGTTCCTCCAGGGGTTGCTAGGGGTTCATTGAGCAATTTGTGACTCTTGGGTCAGATTAACAGACACCAATGATGTTTTTAGCTATCTGTAAAGGTGACATTCTTCCCAATGGCCAGCAATGTAAGAAGAATTCCTCCCACTGACCAGCACACTAATATACTAATGTAGCTGTGGATATAGTATTTATAGAAGGGGGTCCCTGACGACCTGAAAGTTATTTCAAGGGTTACCCGATGATAAAAAGGCCAAGAAATACTCGGTGCACCCCCGAGCTAGAACAAAAGAAAGACCCCGCTGAGAGGACGCACCGGCCAGAGCCGCGGACCACGTCCCTTGTGCAAATCCCTGGCTCAGGGATGTGGGCGGGCTGTGTTTAGATACCTTTTATTCAAAATTCCTGTAGGTTAATTGACTTCATAATGTAGATTACTATGGTGGGGACGATGGACTGTAAGTACTTCAGATGGCAATAACGTGATACAGCGCTGCGTAATATGTCACCACTATATAAATGCAAGATAATAATAATCTATGAAACAGCCACTTCTTAAAACTTTTCTTTTTCTTTCCTTCAGCATGGACAAAGACAGTCAAGATGTTTGCCATGAGCTTAACGAGCTGAAGAACAAGTTCCAGGCCTTGAGGAAGCAGATCAACAACATGCCAGGGATCGACATGACCCCCGAACAGCAACAGCAGCACCTTCAGAGCCTGCGAGTTCAGGTACAGACCAAGAACGAGCTTCTTCAGAAGTACAAGAGCCTGTGCATGTTCGAGATCCCCAAGGATTAGATGCAGAGTCGTTACCTCGGGTACAGAGACAATGGGGGCCCTGGCTGGACGCAACAGACCCCACCTCCTGAGACAATGGCATCGGTGCAAAAAAAGAACGCCGACCATTCCAACATATAGAAATGTTGTACAGGACTGGAGCACTGCCAGGTTATGTGAAAGGCCAATCCGTGCCTTTAGTTTCAGTTGCCAACCTTGCTGGGACATTTCCATGGATTGTTTTGAACACACGGACAAGTGTCAGTACATTTTGTGTTTGGTAATTTTTTTTTCATTCTGGAAAGACTCAATGTTGTCATTCATATCATGTGCTTTAAGCTGTTATTAGGTAATCATGATGATCAGATAATTAAAGGGTGTTAAAATGTCTCTGTCAACCTGTAAACTTTGCACATTGCAGGTAACTTGGCGAAGATTATTAATAGGCCTAAAGCAAACCCACGTGTTCAAGTGTATTTTTGTATCCAAAAACAAAAATGTTATGTATTGCAACTTCTTAGATGTGGTGGCTGCCTTCATTATTTTTTTCTTTTTATTGTCCTGTTGTTTTTAACTGGTAACCCTGCCGGTAATACAGTTTTAGAGTGACCTTGTTTTCTTACCATACAGAATCTATAAAGGGGCAGCATCGTCACCCTAGGACTTTTTGATTACTAAGTAACACAGCGGGGAAGCATTGTGTGGTTCAGACACATTTCCTGATCTCGTTATTTGAAGTAACACTGCACATGCCACCTGCTGCAATATGACTTTTATTGTTATTTGGTTTATATAAACACCTAAATAAGTCATATCACCAGAATGACTAACATTGCTCAAGTTATGTTGGGTGCTACAATTTTCTCTACCAATTTAAATATACAGAGAAGATGTATATTATTAGAGCCCGCTGAGATCTTTTTCTTGTGGTAATGAATGCATTTTTGCACGGGGTAGTGCTTCTAATATGTGTTACTGCACTGAAGTGTTTTTTTTAATGCTACCCTAACACATTAGAACAGGGGTGTCCTTTTTTTTTTTTTTTAGCCCCCAAAGGAATCGTTAATATGAATTGCAGCTGGCCCACCGCTGCATTGAAATAGTGCCACTACTACAATTCCCGGCATCATTAATGTCCATAGACCAGCGGGCTCTCTGCCTATGCATGGCCCCGTATTGGACTGTTTTATAGACGCAGAGTATTGTAGTAGCGCTGCTATTTCTCTATTATAGGTCTGTTCCAGACTGAATGTTAAGCAAAACCTCTTTGTTTCCATGCGAAAAGGTTTTCTATCCAATGAGAAGGAAAAACTTCCTCAATTTTTGCAGTAAACTTCAAGTTTGGCCTGTGACGTTTTTTATTTTGGCCTTCTGTGTATTTGAGTTTGACACCCCTGCATTGGAGCAATACACTTGTATGGTAGTGAATTGAATTAGAAAAAGGTGGTTTTAAGCATGTTAGGGTGCATTGGGAGTTCTTTAGTTTCCAGTTCACTGATTTGCCTTAATGTTTACCAAATGGGCTTTACAACCAACATTCAGCCGCTGCATAATAATACTAAGAGAGTGCCAGTCCAGAAATGGGCAAAGACAGCTTGCAAGACTTGAGGAGGGACTTAACAAAGTTAAGAAATTCAGCCTTGGAGGAAGAGAACAATGGGCATGATTGATTTTTGAATACTTCACTGGATGTGAAGGTTGAGGAAGGGCAGTATGTCTGATATGAAGCTGGGTAAGAACACAAGGGAATAACATCAAACTAGCAGGGGTGAAGTTCATAACTAACCTTAGAAACCCCCAATATGATAATGTAAGACTTACTCTGATGACTGACCTATAAGTAGGACCCCAGGCTTAGTTACACAAAACCTGGCAATATTTACACACCCAAGAAGCCTCAGGTCGAAGCAGACAAATTCCATAGCAGCCCAGCTTTTGTTCAGCATCACTAAGTATTGAGTGAAGCGAGCTAACTTCATGGGTAATAGACAATGGTTTTTCAGTTAGGTATATAGCCTAATGACAGGTTCTCTTCACATGACTGCACATCTCATTGTACTTCAAAGTTACAACAGCATTGTCAGTCACCTACAGCACCTGTAATCATCTAGTATTTTATAATCAACTTCCGGCACCACAGCTTATTAGGTAGGCTAGGCCTACTTCAAAGACGTCACCAATTACGTTAATCAATTAAGAGTCCTCTGTAATTTACATGTTTGAGGAGGAAAGTTCTTGGAAGGGTGCTGTATGGTTAAAGGATGAGAACTGACCCATATCATTATCATGCTGTGTGACAACCTCAGTGTCACTAACTGGGCCAGAGCAGAGAGTCTGCGATCAGATGACTAATCTGCGGCTCTGGAGTAAATACAGAGTGGTGGGTCTGGGATTTGCTGTCTGTGTGTTAGTCTCGGCATTATCTCGAGCACTCAGCGATTCCATCCACAGAGGCAGAAGCTCTGCACCGGATACTGATGGGACGTCAACGTCTAAACATAGCATCATTCCATTGTAAATGGCGGCCAGCCCCTGCACTTTTGCTTTACTCGTTCTGTTCTTCTCCCACTCATGATCCGGACTTAGTGACTCCAATTCTGTGCTTTGCAGGTGCATCTAAATCACTTTGTTTACATCTTCCTTCCACCTACTAAAAAATCATTCCCCTTTTAACCTTTTTGTTTACAATTTTGGCAAAAAAACAACTAACTCATAGCTGGTTTCAAAAACGTGCAGCACCCACGTCAGATTCCCACTCATAAAACGCTCTGTGTATAACAAGCCAGGATAGGTTAAAAGTAAAATCACAGATTTAAAAAGATATGCAGTATGTTATTGTCATGTTAGGTTTTCTAAAGAATTAAACTGCAGCCAAAACATTTGGTGTGGATAGAGTGGTGAATGGTTATCTCAATCTAAATTGTCCCTAGCAACCAAGTAAATTTTTTATCCTAGCGCCTGGATTAGGGTTTTAAAAAACCTGTTAAAACATCCCTTGTTTTAAAAGGCCGCTTGTACAATCCTTTATTGAGTGTAAAGTTCAAGTGTATGTAACATACATAGTGCAAGAGTCAGGTTTATGTTACATACATAGTGTAGGAGACAGGTTTATGAAATGTATCGAGTGCAAGGGTCAAGTGTATGTAACATATTTAGTACAGGAGTCAGGTGTATGTTACATAATGTAGGGGTCCTGTGTAACTTACATTGTACAAGGATTAAGTATATGCGAAATACATAGCGTAGGGGTCAGGTTTATAAAACATTTCAAGTTTATGTGACATATATAGTACAGGGGCAGATGTATGCAGTGCACTAAATTCAAGGGTATATAAAAAATACATAGTGCAGAAGTCAGGTTCATGAAAACTATTAAATGCAAGGATCAAGTGTATGTAACATGCATAGTGCAGGGGTCAGATTATGCAATGCACTAGATATATGTAACACAGATTGTGCTGGAGTCAGGTATATGCAATGTTTTGCATGCAACAGTCAACCATGTGAAATACCTAGCGTGAGGTCAGATTTATGAAATGTATTGAGCGTAAGGGTCCATTGTATGTAATATGCTTACTGCAGGGGTCAGATATATGCAATGCTTTAGGTGCAAGAGTCATGTAGTTGTGACTTTCATAGGGTAGCTGGTCAGGTTTATGAAATGTATTGAATGTAAGGGTATGTAACATACATAGTGTGATAATTTGATGTACAGCGCTGCGTAATATGTTGGCGCTATATAAATCCTGTTTATTAATAATAATAATAATAATAATAATAGTGCAGGGGTCAGGTATATGTAACATACATAGTGTAGGGGTCAGGTTTATAAAACCAATTGAGTGCAAGGATCAGATTTATGTATATACAGGGCAGGGTTCAGATGTATGCAATGCACTAAATATATGGAACATACATTGTGCTGGGGTCAGGTATATGTAACATACATAGTGTAGGGGTCAGGTATATGTAACATACATAGTGTAGGGGTCAGGTTTATAAAACCCATTGAGTGCAAGGATAATATTTATGTATACACAGTGCAGGGTTCACATGTATGCAATGCACTAAATATATGGAACATACATTGTGCTGGGGTCAGGTATATGCAATGTTTTGTGTGCAAGGGTCAACCATATGTGAAATACAAGGGCCAAGTGTATGTACCATACATAGTGCAAGGGTCAGGTATTTGTAACATACATAGTGCAGGGGTCAGGTTTATGAAGACTATTGAGCGCAAGGTTTAAGTGTATGTAACATACATAGTGCAGGTGTATGCAATATACTGAATGCAAGGGTCGGGTTTATTTAACATCCATATTTCAGGGTCATAAGTTTTTACAGCACAACACCCCTACTATTTTACATTTACATCTCCAGGGGTTTCTTGTTCCAGAAACAAACATTGGGCACAGAGATAAAATATAACATTGACTCAATATGGACACGTGCAGCAGAAAAACGTCTAGGTGACGAGGGAATAAAGGTTCAGGCACGGCAGCACAAGGTTTTATACCACATTTATTTATTTTTTTTTTACAATTTAATCCATCTCATTAAATAGTACAGAGAGCCAGAAAAGCCATTGAAAGATGTAGTTAAATGACCCGTGGGTGTAACAGGCCGCCTGCTGCTTTAATAGTCAGATTAGTATAATAATAATCATAAATTAGGGTGGGGGGAGGACCACGTGGAGCCAGCACCACCACTGATGACAGGAAGGCACATGTTTATAGTGCCAGCTACACCCACTTGTGAAAGCCATACATATAATGATGT
This sequence comes from Pyxicephalus adspersus, assembly GCF_032062135.1. Taxonomy (NCBI): domain Eukaryota; kingdom Metazoa; phylum Chordata; class Amphibia; order Anura; family Pyxicephalidae; genus Pyxicephalus; species Pyxicephalus adspersus. The sequence continues at coordinate 10,311,315 of NC_092864.1, forward strand.
GATTGGAGTGCAGGTACATCGTCTTACATAAGATGTTTTTCCAGGTGTTCTGTTCTCTGTGCAAAATTGCTTCGACCTACTCAGTGAAATGTAAATGATATATATATATATAGTAAGAGAGGTTTTGTTTTTCTTTACCCTATGCAATTTTTATTGTGTATCTATGTATTTAAAGGGCTAGTCCACCTAACATTGCATACTCTAGTGATAGTTGGAGCCTGGTGGGCTGGGCTAGCCCCTGGCATCTTGTAAGTCTTCCTTCCATTGGCTGGCCATCACTGTACAGACTGGCAGTGCCCCTGAGGTTACCACACACCTGAAAAACTCCAAACTGTGTCGGATGCTGAAGATACGTTTAAACTGACAGCCTCAGTAATAGATTTTCCTTTTATTCTTGGGGGGGGGAATGCCCTTTGGACCCATTTAGATAAATATGTTGCAAAAATGTGTGATCATTCAAAATGAATAGGCTTCTAATGCGTCCCACCCCAAAAAAAGCTCACAACCCGCCTTTTTTTTACCACAGCATAATATTGTGTGTTGCTTTGCCTTGAAACATTCAAAAAGCTTAAAATGAACGGCTCTGCAACATGTTACATTAGTTTCCTTGCCTTGCAGTATTTATTACTATTAAACAGTATATAGTGCCAACATAATACATAGTGCTGTACAATAAATAGGGGTTGCAAATGACTGACAGATACAGAGGAGGAGGAGAGGACCCTGGGCAGAAGAGCTTACAATCTAAGAGGGGGAGGATGTAGCACTCAATAGGAGTAGGGATATCAGTGTTCCCCCAGCCCCTTTTAGCACCACCCAGCACTTTTCAGTAACAACCCGGGTGTTTTTGGGTGGTTACTGATGAGTTGGGTCACAACAAAGGGGCTGCCACCCACCTACAGTTTCTTCCCACCTGGCCTAAAAAAATGTAGTAACAGGTCAACACGGGCTCTGTTTGACTTGCTGCAGCCTCTAGTGCACATTATGTGAAGCTCACAGTGTGCAGTGATATCAGAAAATGCAGTTTCAGTCCAGTAGAGGAGCCGGTACAACTGTGCAAGACTGAAGGGGGAGCTAGAGAGCAGATTTGAAGAAGGGGAAGCCAGAGGGCAGATTTAATGAAGGGGTGGCAGGAGGGCAGTTTTAATGAAGGGGTGGCAGGAGGGCAGATTTAAAAATGTAAAAAACTGACTTTTGGAATAACATGGTAAATGACTGTAGTGATCGACTTTACATATCCTTAATAATCTGGCTGGTAAAATTGGGGTTAAAACGTTTAAGCTCAGCTCTGAAATAAAACGTACTTGAATGCAGTTACAGAACATTGTGAAATGTTATAAAAGTCCTGCAATGTGCAGAAAATAAAATAATGGCTGTTGCGAGTTGTCAAGTTTGAATGTACAAGTCCAAGCGTCAGATGTGACCTTTGCCTGGCATAATTCTCCGGCATTCAGCTCGTCTTGTCTATGGAGACAACACGATATGTTTGTTCTCATCAAGTGATGCAAAGCAGGATGGGGGAGACATGAGTGTGCATGATAAATGTTGTGCAAATGGGAGGGAGGAGGTTATTATTATTATCATTATTCTTAATAAACAGTATTTATATAGCGTCAACACAATACACAGCGCTGTACAATAAATAGGGTGACCCACAGCAACCAACCTGTGTCCAGTTAGGGCAAATGTTTATCCTTCGCATCCTTATATCCTTCAGACTGGCATACATTGTGCCCTACAGAATTATGTACTGTTATCG
>NC_092864.1:10315172-10326641 GCF_032062135.1 Pyxicephalus adspersus
TTTTTTTTGGCTGCTGGTGTGCTTTAAAAATAATAACAATATTAATTAAAAAAACAAAACAGTAGGTTGGAGGCGCAGCACAGTAGGTTGTGCACAATCACCCTTCTTTCCCAATATGCAGTAAAATTTAAAGTCTTATTTTTATTCAGTTCATTTTCTTTATTTTTTTTCATGTAATCATTTTTCCCACCTGTGTATTATAGGTAACCTATCATCCACAATTATAAATAATGAATGGCCCCTGCATCATTTGCAGCCATGAGGTCGGAGGGAGGTCTTGTAGTCCCATAAGAAAGCTGGTAACCAATCTGTAAACTGAATTTTGGATTTGGCTGTTTTATTGGGGTGTTAACCACTTCTGGTGCTAAAAGACTTTATTTGAGCTTCAGGTGCATAGTGCTGCATTAAATATCCCCAAAGCTCCCTTCCTTTAATGATGTCATGATATTCCTGCAGACATACATACAAGAGTTTTACAAATGATTAAAAACAATGCTGGGTGTGTTGAATTCCATAAAGCTGCTCTAACAGATCCCAATATATTTTAATAGCCCAACCATAATCCCATCTTCTTAAATGTTAATAACCGCCCCTTTAGGATTGTTTGACATCATTTCCAAAACCGTCCACTTTGTCCTGTAAAAGCTTTTAGTGCAGAAATTAAGATCCTAATCCCTGTTGGGAGGAGGTTAAAGTACAATGGAGCGACTTATTGTATTCCAACTGGTTAGGGTTTAATTAATTATGGGTTAGGTGACTCATGGAAAAAGAAAAACAGATTTTAATGGATAGCCAGGACAGGAATGATTAAAAAAATGCTGAAATGATCAACAGTTTTTAATGCCTGTATAATACTCTTTAAAAACAGTTGGAGAACTACAAGCCCCAGCATGTCAACTTCTGCAAGCTTATTAGCCAGCTGCCAGCAATTACACTTGGTGACCAGTAGGTGACGCACTACACTAAGCAACCTTTTTTCCAATCCTGTTATTAGTGACTTGTTATAAAGGGAGTGATGGTTTCAGGAACAAATGTTAAAATTTTATTTGCTGCAGAGCAGAAGATTTAACCTTTTATTGCCTAAAATGCAATTTAATATGGCACTTGTTAACAAGGAGTTCAATTACGATCACAGGTGATGGTTGCAGGAACATTTCAGGAATAATTGTTGAATTATAATTTCTGCAGAAGTTTTAACCTTTTATTGCTTGAATGCAATTTAATATGGCAAGAGGTTTATATTGAACACAAATCAGTTTTATGTGTATCAGAACTCTTATTGGAAACTTGTAGGTGATATCAGACTTTGGAAAAGGGCATGTAACTTTTTTGAGTTTTATTATTACATGTAGGATATTTAATAGGGTTTCCTATAATTAAAAAATGCAATGGCTGTTGTGCTGTATATATTGATTTGCAGTGGGTTTTATGTGTATGCGAACTCTTTTTGGAAACTTGTAGGTGATATCAAACTTTGGAATGGGGCTTATAACTTTTTTTTTTTAGTTTTATTATTACATGTAGGATATTTATTAGAGGTTTCCTATAATTAAAAAAATAAATACAGTTGTGCTCTATATATTGATTTTTAGTTTTATATTTAATTTATACCACACCAAAATTCAACTCTGGTTTTTAGTGTACAGAATAGTATTACAGGAAACATTCTGATGGCTCTATCAATGGGCATTCAGCAATCTGCAGATGGTTTAGCTTTTTGCCATCCAAAATGTCCAGCTGCCTGCTGGTACTTTTAGTGCAACACCCAAACCTTATATACCCCATTACGTTCTCTTTGCATCACACCACCATTTGAAAAAGCAGACATACAAAACTTTACAATTTCATTTTTTTTATTATGTAAAAAAATATAGATGTATGGCATGACAATGAAATGTCTGATGTACTATAAACAAAAATGATTTGTTCAGTTCCATTTACAATACTCCGAGAGTGTGCCCAGGGCACTTTGTAAACAAAGTCACTTCACAGTCTTCGTAGAGTGTACACAGATCAGATGGAGTCCCACGTCTCCCCGTTATCTCAGTCCAGATTGTATACCCATAGGGGAAGGCGGATTGTAACAGACGCCCCTGTGTACTTTTTTTTGTCTTTTTCAGTTTTTACAGTAAGTTAACATACAACTTGCCATTTGCTCCTTCTCAGTTCTTATGTTCAGACAGGCTCGATGTATTGCGGCCTGAAAATAAAATAATCATCAGTTCCCCAAGGCCGACTTCGGCTTTCCACAACAGCCTTGGTGCCCCGACTACCCGGCAGAAGGCATGGTGGGCATGTGATCCCCACTACGGACATGCCTCCTTCGACTTGGCTTCTTCAAAACGCCTGGAACTTTTTTTTCTCTATGTATATATTTATAAAGCCTGGATGGACGGCTACGGACAGGTGGACCCCTAGCTAATGACGCATCTTTCTTTGTCTTTGCTCTGTCCACCTCCAATTGCTTTCTCTCGAATATACATTAAGTCACTGTGGATGCTGGGTCTACGGGCAAAAGGGGCAACAATCCCGTAGGCGTCTCCGTCCTCCTTGACCTTCTTTCCCTTCAGGGCTTTTTTGTGCAAGATCTCACAATATTGGACAGAGACCTTACGGTGGAGATCAGGGCTCATCTCGCTGGGGAGCTTAGCCATGGTGAACAAAGCTTGGAACATCTCATCCAATTTGGAGTTCTTCTTGGCTGAGACCTCAAAGTAGGAGCAGTTACTGTCCGTTCCAACCAACTGTTCGATCTCTTTGGGTTGGACCTCTCTGTAGAAGTCTCTGTCTCCCTTGTTGCCACAAATCACCAAGGGGACTTCAATATTTTCCTTGGTCTTGTTCTTCAAGCAGGACTTGGTCTCCATAATCTGCTGCTTCAGGCGCTGGACCTCCTCGAAGGAATCACGATTGTCCAGACTGAAGACCAAGATAAAGACATCACCTGGAATAAAGGAGCGTCAGGTTAGTATACAAGCCAGTTTATGATTATTAGAGCAGCCCCTATCAGAGATAGTGGTCCTGATTTATGAAAGGTCTCCAAGGCTGGAGAGAATACACTTTCATCAGTGAAGCTGGGTGATCCAGGAATTGTTGTATACAGTGTTCATGCGATCCTATACACTCACAGATCACAGATCCAATACATTATAATATACAGTGTTCATGGGATCCTACACACTTGTAGATCACAGAGCTAATACAATATATTATACACTGTGCATGGATATCTATACATCTAAATATCACACAGCCAATACAACATATTATACACTCTGCTTAGGATTCACAACATCCAGATCAATGAGCCAATACTTTATATTACACATTATGCATAATTTATCTACAGATCACAGAGCTAATATGTTATATTATACAGGACTTCATACCATCATCATAATATATTTTACACCGTGAATAGGATTCTATACATCTAAAATACAATGAAAGTGCATATGCTGCTATACATCTATAAATTATATATTACACTCTGCATTGATATCCATACATTTATATAATACAGAACACATTTTATATATAATGAATTGTGCAGAGCTAATACAGTAAATATAAAATACTGTGATCATATAATATTATAAAGAATTTCACAAGATGACTATGTTATAGTGTATATTGTACATGGAATTCTATATATCTACTGATCACAGAGCTAATATATAATATTATATAGGACTTCACAACATGACTATATTACAGTATACACTATAATGGGATTGTATTCATCTACAGATAACAGTGTCAATACATTTTATTATACACTGGGCATGGGATTCTATATATGTACAGATGACATAGCTAAAACAGATGTACCTACAGATCAGAGAACTAATATATAACATTATTTAGGAGTTCCCAGCATGAATACATTATAATAAAAACTGTGCATGGGATTCTATACTTTTACAAATCTCATATTCAGTACATTGAATTATACACTGATCATTTCTAGCTATATATCTGCTGATCATAACATGATAATAAAATCTATTATACTTTATGCATGGGATTCTAAGAATTTACAGATCACAGAGCCAGTTCATCATTCTGTACACTGTGCATGGGATCATCTACACCTGCAGATCACAGCTAATTCTTTAAGCAATCATGGTGACAATACACTGTACAGCTTGTACAAGGAAGATCAGAGAACCTACACAGACTGCACTGAGTACACTAATTCCATCTCATGTGTAGAAGGTCACAGCATCTCTACAGACTATGCATGCCACATCACATTGCTAATACTGCTTTACAGAGCTCCTATCTGGCTGCAGGAGATAACAGATATTCTATTCTCCATTACTTTTTCTTTATTCCTATCCCCAATCTCTTATGTATGCTCTTTATGATATGCTATTTCTCTCTCATTTACCAGACAACATTGAATGGGTTTTATAACCACCTTCATTGTATTATACAGACATTGTCCAGATTGTGATTGATTATTCATTATTGCAGCCTGAAGAGTCTGCACAGCTCCATGCTGCAACAAATCTGCAGAACAGACTCTGACTCTTTATTCCTGCAGATAAATACATCATCTTCAAATGAATTGTTAGCTCTGTGGGTCAGGGTTTGCACAGGATGATGTAAAGGTCTGACCTTGATGCTTCAAAAAATAAAATATGTAAAGCTGAATAATTCAATATACAATAATATAATGATGCATTTTTTTTTTATTTCCTTTGGATTGGTTATGTAAACCAAATACAAATGGTTCAATACTAAATATATTGTATAAAGTGTTTTTGTGTATTGCTTGGTGTGGATTTTATTGCTAACACACAATCACCTTGCTAAGGTTATTGTTAATATTTAATAGACAGATATTATGCAGCACCAAATGGACCATAATTCCATCTCTATCTCCGAGCTAGTTTTATTAATCTACATTTGAAAAGTCTTTTTTTCTGCTTTCGTTGAAAAGCTCCAGACAGAATTTCTAAGTGATTGCTGTGTTCTAGCTCTCTGTAGCAGAACTTTACTTTTTTGCTTTCAATTTATCAGCTAGGCTTTTAAGTGTTGCTTGCAATTTTTTTTTATGTGTAATTAAGCTTTATGTAACCTATAACCAATGCTTACCGCTCAGATTTTGCACTTGTTAAATATTTTGCATTAGTGTATAGTAATACAGGAGACGGGCAGAGACTGCAGACATTATACAGGACACGGTCAGAGACTGCAGACATTGTACAGGAGACGGTCAGAGACTGCAGACATTGTGAATTGTCTGATGCTCCATGAACTCTATAAGTGTGATTTTGGTATGCTGGGCTTAATAGCAAGCCATAGTAATGTAGTTTCTGGCTGTGCCACCCCCAAGGATGCAGATGGTGCCTTGGACAATGTCTCAAAAAAACATGGCGCCTCCATCTGAAGGAGCAAGTGGATGACATCATGTGATCTCTGTGATAAATACATGTGTATGCACCTAACATGAAATATATTTGATGACAGGCCAGCAATAAACATGGGGTAGCCATCAGGTCCAGGACCTTGACCATAAGATCGGCTAAGCAAAGTTACAAAATCCATCTTGCCCACATCTACATTTGTATTTCAGCCACATATTCTGCAGTGAGGAGTTGGGTATTAGGCGGTGCACTCTGGATCACGCAGAGTATGAGCTGTTATTTACTTGTCAGTTTGCCACCTCACAGCGCCCCTAACATTGGCAGGTAATTATTTTCACAGAGGGAATGAAACAACATGAATTTAGGTCAGTTGTGGCTTCCTTGCCACCCGTTGTTGAAGTCTTTTGATATAATGTCAACACAACTCCTCAGAGGAAAAGGTTACATATTTCTAAAAGTAAAAATAGAACTCTACAGTTTCAGAAGTCTTTAGAACCTCAAGACTACACTCTAAGGGTGCAAGTTTGTAGTCACCTGACCAGCAGACTTATATGAGGTTGTCCCATTCCAAAACCATGGCCAATAATATGGAGTTGGACCCCTATGGGGCTGTGTTGACCTTGACTTTTCTGGGAAGGCTTTTAAAAAAAACAGTTGGAACATAAAAAGTATGTGAGGTTAGGTATTGATGTTGAGGAGAAGATACGAGTTGGTGTCCATTCTTCCCAAAGGTTTTCAGTAGGGATGAGGTCAGGACAATGGAGGTCTTCCACACCAAGATGGTCAAGCCATGTCTTTATGGAGGTGGCCTTGTACCCAGCCATAATGGGACAGAAAATGTGACCACAAGAATGGAAGAGAACGATGGCCTTCAAGGAGCTCCAATGTTGTAGTGTTGATGGAATTTTTCAATGGGTATAAGGCAATTTGAACAGAAAACATGGCCTACTTGATGAGTCTCCCATTCCGCCCCAACATTCAAAAGGTAGGGGCAGATTTTGGCATCAACAACATCATTGGTTGGGTTGACCACAACTAAAGAAAAATACTGTTTTACCTCCACAATTTATTATTACTAATCCTAAAATCTTTTCCAAACTTTCTGTAAAATTTGTCAAACTAAGTAAAACTAAAGTAAACTAAAGTAACTAAAGTAAAACTTTAACAAACTTCCTTCACTCTACAGTGTTGGCAAAATTTTCTTGGTAATTCTGAAAAATGAGTTGGCTAAATTTAAACCAATCTCCCCTTGTTGGGTGTTGTAGCCCATGTGGCTCCTCTCAACCTTTCAGCAAAAAAACTGCACTTCAGATCCATATATTTTTTCAGATCAATCAGACCGCCTGAGCTCCTAATTTTTATTTTGGGTTTAAACTTGGTGTAATACTTTATCCCTCAGCCATTTAAGCTAACCCAACCGGTGATAGAATTTTGATTGCGATTTATGACTCTGAAGTCATCGTTGTCTAGGATTATCAAATATAGGAGACCCATTTTTATTTGGGGTTACATTGACCTATTTCTCTCAATTTTTTCTTTTTCTAAGAAATATTTCGGTTGAATATTATTATCCTACAGTAACATCCAACGGATTCTCAGATCAGTTAATAAATAACTTTTGTGTTTCACATCTGCTTAGCAATGCCGTTCTGGGTTCTGACTACAGATGAAAACCAAAAACAAAACTCTTGTATGCAATCATGGCAGTTGACAAACTACATTGTACAGCATGGGAATAAAAAAAGGTCATATTCTTCATCATTATGCAAAAATAAAAAAGAAAGGCTAATGGTCACTTAAAGAAAATGGTGCTTCTGTATATATTAATTGTATAGGGATAGAAAAACAAAGTTTAAAATGTAGCTAAATATTCAAATATTTTGTATTTCTTTATGCAGTCAGTAGGTGCAGCTCTCACCTCCTTTTCCCATGTTTTCTAGACTCTGCAGTTAAAAAAAGCCTGTACAAAGCTCAGTAGCTCAAGATACACTCATTGGCCACTTTATTAGGTACACCTGTTGAACTGCTTGTTAAGACAAATATCTAACTAGCCAATTACTTAGTAGCAAATCAATGCATGTTGAACCCATGATGCTCTTAATTTCCCATTTGGCTGACAACAAAATCCCTTTTCAGCACTAAAATCCCAACCAACAATGTCAGCTCAGCTTTATGTGTGTAGGACAAGTGCTTTTTTGAGATGTAGGTCTGGGGGCATGTGTATGTCAATAGAAAATGAGCTCCCAGCAGTTGGCCCTGCAAGACCTACAAACCTGGTGATGATGCCACAGAGAGTAATAAAAGCTTTGTCTCCCTCTAGAGGGGAAAAGGGAGATCTGGGGTAAATTTGAATAATGCCTTGCCTAATACTTTATTTTTGAATGGCAGTTTATTAAAAGTATCCATTGGCTTGAAAACTCAATATATCTTTTCTAAAGTAATATATCCATTAAAAGGGGATCATTCACTTTGCTCAGTGCCTTTATTCCTATTTCCAGTAAATCAGCCCCAGTGTAAGGCTGGAGGCCAGGAGGAGAAGCAGCCGAAAACAGAGGCTAAAAATTCACATTTCTGCACATCAGAGGCACAAAAGCACAATAAATTGTAAATATTTTTTCACGAAAATGATTGTTGATCTGAAATACCAATGTGATACATTCTGTGGTCATTCCACCCACAATTAGTTCTTTAATACTTATTTTGACAACAAGAACAGAGGAGCGCGGCAGGTGACTGGTAAAAGTCAGGTCATGAATGAGGTCAGGTCAGCGGGAGGTTTTGCTCACCTCATTAATCCTCATTGTGTTTTTGTGTTTCTCGGATAACCTGCAACACGATAAATACGATGAAATGCACTCAGTGTAATTACAGTAGCACTCTCCTGTCCTTATCTATAGGTATCGGCTTGCCGAGGATCCCTGGTCGGTGAGGATTGGGTTCTCCACGTCCTTGCTGAGCCAGGTGGAGGATTCGGGCTGTTGATCAGCTTAAATTCTCAGAAATAGGGCGAAGTGAAGTCATCGGTAGTATGATGTGACTTATCGTCCTATCTGCTATATAAAGAACAAAGAGCGATATATCAAGACGTGGATTCCCTGGCTGTTTGAGATGGAAAGAGAACTTTGGGGAAAAAAAAACACCCATGGAAAAATAATCCTCCGCTCAATATTGGGGGTACAGTGTTGAGCAGAACTACTGAAGATTTGGGGGTGCTTATGTCTGCGGTGTATCACCAAAGCCTATTATGATCCATAGGATATGCATTGCTGTATGCAATGCCATTCAGTACAAATGGCACCCCGATACACTAGGCCAATGCACCTGCTTTGTAGAGCGTACCAATTCATGGAAATACTCAACTGTGGCTTTTAGATGTGTTGGCAAAGAGTAGATTCAATGGCCCTTTTGGTCCTTCTCTGCCATCACACTTTATTTTTTGGGGGTCAGGGAGCTCTGGGTCCTCACTATCCATGCTGAACCAGAGGATTTAGGCCATGGCTCAGACTAAATTACCAAAAGTAAGGCAAGTGAAGTCATCAGTAGTTTGATGCAACATATCGTTCTATCTGCTATATCGAGCGGGACCCTTATGGAAAACATCGGGGGAAAAGGATTCATCCAATTGAGTTCATTATTGGGGGTAAAGGTTATTTGCTTATTTGAGCTTCCATGTTGTGGTAGAATGTGCAGGAACACTAATTGTCCCGAGGGATGCTATTCACTAAGAATGGCACCTCAAGAAGCTAAGGCAACGCACCTGCATTGTAAAGAGTACCAAGGCATGGAAATGCACAGTTGGCATGGTAGGCCCAGGTAGATTTCATTGACCCTTTGATCCCTTATTCCCATCACCCCTCTATATGTTTTGTTGGTCAGGGAGGATTGGGTTCTCTCCATCTTTGCTTAGCTGTGGCTCAACCTAAGTTCCAAAAAATAGAACAAAGTCATCAGTATTCTTCTTCTTATTATTATTATTATTATTATTAAACAGGATTTTTATAGCGCCGACATATTACGCAGCGCTGTACATTAAATAGGGGTTGCAAATGACAGACTAATACAGACAGTGATACAGGAGGAGAAGAGGACCCTGCCCCGAAGAGCTTACAATCTAGTAGGTGGGGAATTTACATACACTAGGATGGGAGTATGGTGCAACATATTGTCCTGTGTACTACGTCGAGGGACCCTTATAGAAAAAACCTGGGAAAAAATGTAATATGGGGGGTACAGTGTTGGCCAGAGCTACAGATGGAAAAGATTTGGGGGTGCTTATTTCTGATGTGTAATACTAGACCCCATATAGAGGAAATGTGGGTAGTATCCATTGCTACATGGCAAGAATGGTACCCCAACACATATGCATTGTAGCATGTACCAATGCATGGAAACGCACAGCTGTGGCATATTAGGTGCATTGGCAGGTAATTTATTTTTTAACATAGGGGATATTCAATGGACCCCTTGCTGTTCTGCTGTTACCCTTCTAGATTTTTTTGTTTCCAGTCTATCCCAAACCTGGCCATATTATAAGCCATAAGAGAGTAGATTTGAGAACAACAGATCTAAATGATCATGGATCACTTTTGGTTTTCCTCCCTTCCAGGCTATTAAACCCGGTCAGATCAGCAGCTGGAGATGTCCTGAAGCTGTAAATGCATCTGGAGCCCAGTACACGTATACACATATTCCATCAAGTAATGCTTTTCAGCTGCATGCCACCACCATGCCGCAAAAGCATAAAAAGTTACCGTGTGACCTAAATTACATTTGTTGTTCAACCTCCTTAATTAATAAATTTGCCCTCTTCAGAACCAGCTGTGGGTTTATCGTTCTTTTGACGAAAGTTTTTTTTCTCCATTCTATTGTACTTTGGTATAATCTTCTATGTAACTCAAACCCCTATGACTAGTAGTATCCTTACCTTTGATTCTAAATCTAGATCTGTAAAAAGGTCATGATGATTTCTTCAAGCCCCAGCTCCAGTGTTATCAGAGATGTAGGTCGCACAGTGCAGGATACACTATGAAAAACCTGCTGATCTGGGCTTCAATGGAACATATAAAACCCAGCATGAGATAAAGTTAGTGAACTCGCAGACTGTGGCACAGATTGATTTCAATTTCACTTGCTGTGTGGAATTCGCTGCTTTAATTCCTTTAATTATACAATAATAATAATTACATGCAAACTGCATTGTAGAGGTTGTGGTGTCATCAGAAACATAATTATATATTGACAGGAGTAACATGATTAGAGTGTGATATAATCCAAGAAATTAGATAAACTATGAAATGATGTAAAGAATATTGGGGGTTATGCGGTGCTTTGTGTTTTTTAACACAATTTCTGTATTCCTTCTTTCATTAAATTTTGTAATATTGTATTGAATATGGAATTTTTTGATTGGTTACTAGAACATGGGTCACAAAACTGAAGCCCTTTGTATTTATCTATTAGCCCTTTGGGCAGTATTTCTCCCATGGATACCATTGATGGGACACTGTACCCCCTCCAAACAAAAACAATGATTGGCACTATTCCACCAACTGGCACAAATGATTGGGCACCATTTTCCCTGTGACACTATTGCATAGGCACTGGTAATTAGGTATTATCCCTTCTACTGATACCAACAATAGGCCATTATTTCTCCTATTGACACCAATGATTAGAGGGGATTCCTCCCACACATACCAGTGACGGGGCAATATTTCTCTGAGAACATGAACAGCACTTATGGGACACTATTCCTTTCACTATATAATGGGTCACTGACTGTCCCATTGGCACCAATGTTAGGACACTGTTCCTCCATCCAGCACCAACAGTATTGCACTATTTCTGCCATGAACACCACTGATATCAATGTTTATGGACATCAGTAATGGGGCACTATTCCTTACACTGACACCAATGATGGGGCATCATATCTTACAATGACACCAATGATGAAGCATCATATCTTACAATGACACCAATGATGAAGCATCATATCTTACAATGACACCAATGATGAAGCATCATATCTTACAATGACACCAATGATGGGGCATCATATCTTACACTGACACCAATGATGGGGCATCATATC
>NC_092864.1:10327787-10344496 GCF_032062135.1 Pyxicephalus adspersus
CAATGATGGGGCATCATATCTTACACTGACACCAATGATGGGGCATCATATCTTGCACTGACACCAATGATGGGGCATCAGCAAAGGGGAATTATTGTACCCACTGGCACCATTGATAGAGCACTATTCTTTTCACTGACACCAAAAAGGGGGCACTATTCTTCCCCCACTGACCACAGGTACCAGGTGATTTTTTTACTTGCCATTTAGGTTCTCAGTGGTTCAGTTTAATTATTTTTTTTCCCTAATAACCACTAAGATAACTTATTAGCCACCCAGGAAGGGCATTGTTTTCAATGGGACAGCCAATTGAAAGACTTCCCTTGAGTAAAGAAGAAGAACCTTGGACCTGTTTTACTACATTTCGTGGACATTCACTATTGCATTGATAATGTTTGCTATGCACTTGCAATGCACACAGCAAAGTGCATCCAATATAGCATACATACATCAAATTTACAAATGTGCTTTGCTGAGGACCGTACGCTCCAGAATCCAGATGTGAGATAAGAAAGTGCCGACTTACTCGAAAAATGGGGGTTTTCTAATGATGATGGGGCTATCTGACATTTCACAGTGCACATAACTGTACTTAAGCAGAGCAAGTCCACAAGCAAAAAAGTGTAAGCTGTATTGCTTAACTGCCTTGAAGTGAAATCAGGTCACCAACTTGGCTTCATTTACTAGCTGGGGAATTAATAACTCTTGGTGGTCCACTGGGGAGATGGGTTTGTGCCAGGGACATGTCCATTAAAGTTCTCTCACCCATCACCCTCCTCTCATCATGCCATCATGCTCCTCTCACCCATCTCAAAAAGATGGTGGGTACCATTGACATGTCTTCGGTGCTTGAGTTCTCCAATGCAAATCATTCTTTACACCTTACTAATTGTTCTTGTTACACCAACAATGTGAATTGGCCTGTTAGTTCCACTTGATGTAATTAAGATAAACAGTGATTATCATAACATTGGTGAACTTTAATGTTTTCTTAACCTAATTTTATGAAGAACACCCTGGCACCTAGGCTGTGAGTTCAGGTGTCAGGTATCAGAAGAACAATGCTTGGGTTTAATATCTGAATAAACAACTCACAGGAATTTGGTGTCATTGAACAATCTGGTCTTTGTCATATTGCTGATGATAATACATAAATTTTGGATCCAATTAGCTTCTGCACAAGTCTTGGATCTGAGTAGGAATTTCAGCCAGGTAGACAATCAGCCTTTTTAGAAGCTCCTTCCAAAACACGGTGTTTTAGTCTTCTGGAACTGATGAGTTTACATTGATGGAGAAATCAAGGCATTGGGTGGGAAGAGAAATGAGGAGTCAGAATGCTTATGTTAGAAGATTGAAAAGTAGGTCAGATAGAGATGGGTCGGGAGAGGTTACGTTTAAGCAAGCATTTGGCATTCACTTCGGTAAGTGGAAAAGTAATGTATACTATGAGCACCGCTTGTAATTGTAGGAATCTCTTACAAGTTGATGTTACAGAGACATCAGGTGATTCATGGTCATTGTAGGATGATAAAGCCAATGGTGGGCATGACCTAGGCCTCTTTTAGACTTGCAGTAAACCGCAGTGGCTGACCACATATCAGGCCACACTTCCAGCAACTCCTATGCAACCTAATAGAAACAGTTTATGACCGTTTGCAAGTAGTTGCATTTGCATTGAGTCACTGGTCCAGGAAACATCATGTTGCTTCTGGCCAAGCAGTTGCTTTTCTTTCTCTCGAGTAAGAACCACGCTGCCACTGCAAATGCAAAGTCAACACACGCAAATGCATTGACCTGGGGTTTGGTTTTCTGCAGCAGTACCTGACAGAGGGTCTATTAAAAGAAGCAGCTGCATCTTTTTTCCACTAGGGAGGACTGGAAACCTTTGGCCATGGGGGCAGGATGAGCTGACTAGGCCATTTCATTGTAGAGGCAGATTTCTTTGGGTTGAAGAAAGGGCACCATGAAAAGCATGATGCTGGGGTGGTGGATACGACTTCTTTGGGTTAAAAAAAGGACCCAATGAAAAGCATGCCATGGTGCTGGGGCAGATTTTTTTGGGTTGAAGAAACAAAACCATGAAAACCATGCCATGGCTCCGGGGTACTAGGGCAGATTTTTTGGGAGGAAGAAAGGGCACCATGAAAAGCATGCAATGGTGCTGGAGTGCTGGGGACAGATTTTCTTTGGTTGAAGAAAGGGCACTATGAAAAGCATGGTGCTAGGCTGGTGGATCAGATTTTTTTGGGTTGAAAAAAGGGCACCATGAAAAGCATTCCATGGTGCTGGGGCAGATTTCTTTGGGTTGAAGAAAGGAAACCATGAAAACCATGCCATGGTGCTGGGGTGCTGGAGTGAGGGATGGTAGAGATGGCTAGTAGGTGTTCCCATAGAAAACTTTTTTATTATGAAAAACCCTTCCTAATCTTCCAGCATCAGGTTCCTTTACAGCACTTGACATTTGGGTCTTATGACATCTTGGAGCCACAAAGTTATATAGTGCTGGATGAGTTCCATTTGTCAAATGCTATGACTGGAGGTCCAAACAAGAAGCAGGTAGCTGTGTAATGCCCTCCATGTGCCACTGATTGCAGGTCCCCCTCTGGCATGGTGAAATATCAGCTCAGACTTCCTTGAATAGACATTGGCTTCAAGGAGACACCAGACAAGGTCAATGTTTGCAGGACTGTAAAATCCATGAAAAATTAAGGGACTGGTACGTTATATGATTTCATGTCTGCAATCTGAGATTGTTTCACCAACAATCTACTCACTTACACCTGGACCTGAGGATGTTTGGAGTTTATATTGCATTTGATTGGAAGAAGGGGGTCAGATTTGAAATGACCCCAATACTGGTACCTTGACAGGTCTATTGTTGAGACCCAATAATTTCAAGAGATTTGGATCCACGTGAAGCTTTCCATTCCCAACACCTCCTGAAAATACTAGTCAATGTGCAAAATACTGCACATGAACATATCACAACAGATCATCCAAGTGTGAAGGAGATCCAATATTTTTGTGACCCACTCAGATCTGAATGGTTTCTCAGTGGATGAAAAAGTTTTGAAGCCAGTTAACTGCTACGACACTCGGCATTTCAAGAAGATCAACAACATCGAGCCACATGGGAAGAACATTTTAAAGGTTTCGTAGACCCCAAAGTAAAATGGTGTGAAAAATGGAGAATCATTGGAGCGTACAGAAGTTGATGAGACTGCAGACACATTACTAAAACTTTGTTGTCATGTGAAAGCCAGCAGTGTGTGATAGCTGGCACAGGATGAAAAGCTCGACTTACGTAGTTGAAAGTTACTTAAGCAGGCGCATCACGTTTACTTAACAGCCATGTAATGTTTTTGCACTTTATAGATTTGTTATTTGTATGTCTTAGTAGCAGTGACAGGATCACATGTAAAGTGGTAGGAAAGAAGCAAAGACGTGGGGAAAGGGGTTTGGAGGGGGGAAACTGTTACAAAAGACAAAAACAAAATTCCTCTAGCCACTCACTTTGATTTAAATATGTTCTGTCTCTTGAATCCGAATATTATCTATTCAGCTGAAAAAGCATTTGCTGGATTTTTGCAGGATACTTCTGTTCTTGGGGTGGCAATGTTCACACCACAACATGTGCTCTCCTTGCAGGGACTAAAGATGGGGCTCTATTTATAAAATAGGAAATCAAACATTCCCTCAAACATCTTCAAGGTCCATGTGTTGCAATTGCAGCAGTTGATTCCCACCAGGGAATGTTTGAAGGAACATCAGATGGATGTAAAGCCATGAGGGAAGAGGCACAGGTTGTACATAAATTATTAAACATCACGGTATAGTGCCAAACATAAACAAACACAGCAATGCAAAAGCATGCGCAATACAATGCACCTTATCTGAAATACTGCAATACAATTTGCATTAGGGTCTATGGGACATCAGAGTTTTTGATAGGGATTGTATGTGTGCTTCCTTGGAAAATTAGGTAAATGCAAGATGGAGATGGGGAACATTTCAGAAGGGTAATTAAAGGTATTTTTAGCAATTGATGGTCATTGCCTTTTTATCGTACTCCCCTCTTCCCTTTACTACGAGGGGTGAAAAGTCACACTTACACATATTAAGGATCTGAGACATGCAAAAAGGTGAATCATAGGGATTTGGAGTTGTTCATGGACGAACAAAGCTGGCCTAGAATGTGGGGAAGCCACCCAAAGCCTCCTCTTTACACCATCATGTGTAATCACAGATGACATGACGGTCAGCTACATCACGTCGTGTTCACGCACAGTTGTTCCGCAGTAGTTGCTGGGGTCCCCTGAATAAGCCTGTAGGCGAAACGCGTTGGGGGGCAAGACAGTATACTCTCCTGTATTAACCTTTCAGAAGTTCATCTGTAAAGATTTGGGGTATCGCTTGCAGTGAAGTTTAAATGGGAGTGACCAATTTATTTCATGTATACTGTACTGAAATGTTTGAATGTGAATTCTAATTGAATTCACCTTAATACAATGTAATTTTTCCGGGCCTAAAAAAAACCCCAGCCTTTTCTGTTTTTTGTTTTTGTGGTTTTTCATGTGGGGTCGGCAGTGATATGGAATAGATTGGAGGAAGGTGCAGGGAATGTTTGGCAAAGTGACCCTGCATCCTGTTCCTGCCCTAAACATCAACTTGGCTGTGTATCTGCAGAAAGCCGGTCTGTACATCGGAGCTCAGCACCATTCAGAATTCAGTTCCACGTCTGGGTCTATATGACAAAACCTTCTACCATGAATCCAGTCCCAAGCTTTGCAGCTTTACCGGTATTACATACTGTAGCAGAATAAAAGTCGTGGGAGCACAGTGTAAAAATCGACCCAGTTCAATATGCCGTCACGAAGCAAGAAAAAGTTTTGTAATTGGCAAGCAAATTGATCTAACAACTGTGCCAGCCACAGGTAACTTTTTTTATTTTAATAAACTTTGAAAGTCTTTGAAGCAAAGGGAAGTGGTGTGTGCATTGGAGTTTATTTAGATAATTTTTTTGATAGAGAAATTGGAGCAAGGGGAGGGGAGAACACACAAATAATTAAAAGATAAATACCTTTAGTCAACTGCATGTGGGTCAGAAGGAATGCCAAGTACAAAATTTACAACTACGTATCTGATTTTTTTTTTTGATGCATTGTTGGGAGCATAAAAATGATCTACCATGTGTTTTGGGCCGGTGTTGGGAAATTAAGGTTTTTTGGAACACTATGGTGCTCCTGTATGGTCATGATGCCATCTAGAGTGCCAGCTTTCAAGGGTTCCAAAGCATTGGTGGTTTATAATTTATCTGATGCGGACACACACCTTTTCTTCCAGAGATCAAGGGCCTTTATGTGCAGCATACTTCTTAGGGGCTATTTCAGGTTGTGCCTTGTTTTGATGCAACTGGAACATACATGAGGCGGGTTTAAGGTTCATTGGTGGGCATTCCATTGGCACGTGCTTATGCCTCACAGATATAGGGGGGTCATTCAATATTGGTGGGTTCTATTCCACTAGTGCTTCATGATCATGGATGAAGTTGGGTCCCAGTTTGGCTCAATGAAGCAATTGTGAATGCAAGTTTTTTGGAATGTGTTTACATAGATTATGGCACAATTCCATACAGGTAGCCTATATGTTTTTTAAACTTGTAAAATCCACACATTCTTTTGATCTAACTGGTCAAGTTCTTATAAATATAATGTAAAATGGAAACCTCTCAATCAGGAGATATTTGGTTGGGCTGTGCTATGGTTAATGTCGTCTCCAATGGCCATGCATTCTAAACACCATGGACAGAGCAGCTGCAGATTGTGGCACTTGCCTAACATTCTATTAGAATTGGATTCTTGAATGGACTTATGTTGTATATTTCACATTCGGTTTTATAGATTAGCTACAGCTAACAAGCAAAGTCAACCGGTGAGCTGGTGATACCAATCAGGAAGCATTTTAACTTAAACCCCAACTAAACCCAAAATCAAACAAGACAAATTTAGAAAACAATCATGTTGATAAAGGTCATTTGTGAGAAATAACTTTGGAACTGGGTCAAAACCCCTATATTGTAACTGTGCTTGGTTGTTGATGTGCACCTACCCACACAGATAGGACCTCTCCTTCTTGGTACGTATCTTGGAGATCCAGAACCACTTTCTTTGTACTCTCTTATAGTACCCATGGCATCACCTTTATATAGAGCACAAAATGAGCTCGTTGTTCTCTTCAACTTTGAACTTTTACCCGCCCAGCCCCTTATGCTCCTCTACTTTCTGACAAGACACACACTGCCTTATTATATATCTAGTACTGGATAGCTTCCAATATTCCAGATTTGCCCAACCTAAAAGGTCCCAGAGGCCACTTTTCTATCCAAAAGTCAATAGAGGGTCTTATTAAACCTTATATGGGATTTGTTTTCCAACAAATATAAGTTCCTGTAAACTACCTGGGGCAAGATAGCAAGAAGATTTTATGGAAGGGGGTAAGTTGTGTACGATGGATGCACCTTGCATTGTGGAGAAGTGATGTGCCATGAGTCAGGGGGCAAGTTGAACCCAAGAGATGGGTCCAAATGTGGCAAATTTGAGGGTGTAACTGATCCTAAGGCTTCTTAGTAGCTCCAACAGACCTTGAGCACTTATTTAGCCATCATTATGGATGGCATGTGTTGTGAGCGAGTTGGGGGACCAGGTGAGTTAAAGGCAAGTGTCGTCAACTGGTGATGGAAGGGATTCCTTGTTGTAAGCCAGGGGGTGAGTATTCCCTGTGCTCAGATCCAGGTGGAAGGTATGGATCATGGGGGAAAGGTGAATGAGAGGCATGCAGTTACTGGGCACCCTACAGTCTTTCTCTACCCATCCCCTGCTCCATTCATCATTACTTCCTCTTTTCCTTGACCCCCCTTCCCTATCCTGCTGCCATCGTCCCCCAGCTCCCTGTCAACTTCAGCTTACTGGTCCAGCGCAGTTTCCTCCATCACCATCTAACAAGATACACACTGTCAACTTTAATACAACTTATTGTTCCAGTACTGCTTTTTATGACAAGACACACATTGTTACCTCTTATTCAACTTACTGATCCAGGCTGATTCCTCCTACACCATCTGACAAAAGGGCGTAGGAAGAATCCCTCATCCCCTTAGGATTTCACTTAGACAGGGCTCTCTCTGTCCTAATTCATCTCATTTTTTTACTATGTTTTTGCTGTATAATAACATTCATGGCAGCGTGATTTAAATGCTTTCTTTATTCCAGAATTCATAATTACAGAATTCAATCAAGGATGCAAGAGGTGATAAACACGATAGAAGGAAGAAAGAATTGTCTGGAAACTGCATAACCACATTAAGAAACTCTGCAAGTCTCCCTGACCATTAGTTAGTTAGTTTTCAATTAGTTTAAACCATTAGTTTACATTTTCAATTTAAAAGGCTTTTTGGAATTAAAGTTTTAGAGGTGGAACTTGAATCATGGGAAGACGTGAAAATACAAAAATGGTGGAAGAGTATTCTAGAACAAAAGAGAAGATGGACCAAAATTTCCAGTTTGGATCACATCCATCACTTTCCACCTTTGTCTTCAAGTTCCATGTATGAGCTGTACTCATGTCCTTTGGTTTGAAGTTTTACTGTTTTAAACTGAGGTCCAGATAAAATCTTCCTCTTAGTTATGGATATAACAGGAAATGGTTTATACCTATTTGTAACACTACAATAAAATATGACTTTACTATAAAAATACCAGGCCAGATTTCCATCTATGGAACCTGTAGTCACACAGCCGCCAGCACACATGGTAACACCTATCTACCTGTTTTACAGGTTCTGATTCAGAATTAGAGACGGGTAAAGATACCAGGGAACGATAACTGGAAAACATATACTGGGAAACATACGTGGGAGAACAGTCTACAAATTTTCCTTGATGTGTGCCAAACCCAACGTTTGAGCCAAACTCATATAAGTGATGATTCTTCTGCATATAGGAATAAATGTATTTGGGCCTTCTCAATGAACGTTCAACTCAAACCCACCGCAATATCACACCTGAACCTTATTAAGCCAATGTGTATATAAGCTTATAGATGATTGGATATTGATGATGGAAAAATTGGAGATCAATAAATATCCATGGGAAAACTTTTCTTTTTACCTCTATGTCTTTAAACATAGCATGAAGACATTCTAACCTCGGGAACAATAATAGAAATGAGTGAAAGTACTTTACCTGTGATATGGTTTTTGGTGATGGTGGTTGTATTGGACACATATCTAAAGTTTTTGCAGAAAGGAGAAAATACAGTTCTTTGGTTGTGAAGAAAATGAGAAGTGTCACAGAATGATATGACTTGTTCATGCCAAAAAGGAAGCCGACCTACTATGTACAACGCTGGTGCACAGAAAGGAATTTGTGGGCAAAATTGTCGGATCATTCCTTTGAGCAAAAATCTTCCCCCAAGAATATATTTGCATTTTACGTAAGTAATAAATAATACATACTTTTCAAACCCAGGTTGTGTAGCCCTGAGACTGCTGCTTAGTGCCACCATCTTGGATGTGATGTTGGTAACCCAAGCAGTTACAACATAGGGAGGTGAAAGGACAAGGATCTGGTCCAGGACAGACAGCAATGGGAGATTCCAAAAAGAGGAAAGGTTTCAAGGAAGAAGAGAGTTGTTCTAGGCAATTGACATGTTCTAGAGAAGTTCAAAGGCACATTGCAAGTCAATAATAAAGTGGTAATGGAAAAGGAAAAAAAGCTTGCTTGCTAATATTAAGTCTAGGATCTATCAGAATCCCCATTTTTTGCCATAGGAAGCAATAAAAACCTAACAGAGGTCCTAACCATCTGATAGCCAATTATAAGTAAGAAATGTCAGATATGCTTTATTATTAACGTAGCCATTAAGTGCAGTGAATTGAGTTGTTTGATTTGGGATAATGTACAAGTTATTGAAATGACGTCTCTCTTTCACTTCCAGGCTCTCTGCGGCAGTTCGTCTTACTGCCTGGAGCTGCTGTTAATTGCTTTAATTAATCCCTGACAATAAATGTGTTGTCATCTTTACATAAAGGCAATGTTTTCATAACTGAGTCATGCAAAGTCTACTTTAATGAAACAAAAAATTAAACAGACAATGGCATTTATGGAATGTTAAACATCTCAACCACAACCTGGGACGGGGAAAACAGACCTCTGAATCCAGCAGGTGGATGGAAAGTCAAGTTTAAGGTTAATTTTTTTACCCACTAATGTGAAAAGTTGGTTTGGTCCGCTAACACATGTTCCAGTTTTGGCTTGATAAGTCAATTGGACATTGTCACTGCCCGGTAAAATCTTCACATGCCTATTCATAATTGGGAACCAAAGGGTCTTTTTAATACTTTTATATAGGGCAACCGTTCTGAACCAGGGTCCCTCTGAGACTGGTAGGATTTTCTTAAACAATTAGGTGATCTACCACCTATTACCATCTCCACTGACCACTAAAGGAGGGCTTCACAATCCATTAATGGGAGGGGACCATTCTTCACTGACCTGCAATGTAGGTTCGAACACTTTACCACTGACCATGTAAGGGGTCCTTCACTCATCTTCAATGTAAGGGACATTTCTACCCCCTCCACTAATGAAAGGGGAACTGCGCTAACAGCTTTTTTAATGGGCCCCTTTTTTATTGACCAACAATGTAAAGCGGGGACATTTTACTATTGACCACAAATGTAACGGGGGCCTTTACATTGATCACTGATAAGCAGGGCACGTCAACGCTGATTAATAATGTCAAGGGGTCCATGCTGCACTAACCATCAATGTAAGGAGGCCTTTCTCCACTGAACACCAATAAACAGGGGCACTTATCCCTAGGCCATTCATGTAGGAAGACATCTTACAGACCACGAATGTAAGAGGGCAATTTTCCTTCCACCACCAATGTAAGTGGGCACTTCACCACTGACTGCTAGTGTGGGAGGTCTTCTCCACTGACCACCAATGCACAGGGGGCACTTCTGTCTATTCATGTAAGAGGGCCATTCTCCATTTACCACCAATGTAAGTGGGCACTTCACCACTGACTACTAGTGTGGGGGGCCTTCTCCAATAACTAACAATGAAAGAATGAAAACCAATGAAACCCATCTCCATTACCAAACCAATTTCAGGGGACACTTCACTACCGACCAACTATGTAAAGGGCATTTTACCATTGACCACTGATGTAAGGGGTTCTCCACATATTATCAGCACAAGGGGCATCTACTTTACTGATCACCAATGTAAAGGGGCAGTTCTCCACTAACCACCAATTTATGGGGATCAATGAATGGTGACACCTCACTGCCAAGCAATGATTATCACTAATCAACAAGGAACTTCATTAGTCACCACCATGTAATGACACTCCAATAATCCAAGTACAATAATGTATATTTAATCCACTATATACGTGCTATAAAATGTTATAAATTTTTTTGGAATATATCTGTAATCAATAGGACCTTTCTGAGATCCCTTTACATACATTAATATAGTATATATAAATGTTTTTCTCATGGGTCTTACTGTTTTTGGATTATGACTGAATACATTAACAGTCAGTTTCGGTATTTCCCATAACCGGTTGTTTTCCTCCTCAGGTGCCTCTCTTGCCAGCTCCTTGTTTGGTATCCAGGAGGTGCTGGAACGCTGTCAGCTCTTGTGTCCGGGATTACAGTAAAGACAGGTAATGTCAGATTCCAGGATTAGCATCTGATGTCACCCTGCTTGCCCAGAAATGTAGAAATGTCCCCTTTCTGCTGAAACTGCTTTTTGAAAATAAATAGGAAACAATTCCTGGCAATGACATATATATGTATACATTGGATTTAAATGGGATAGGAAATAGAGTAAAATCTCCCATATTGCGTGCTGATTCCCCACCTCTTAGATTGTAAGCTCTTCGGGGCAGGGTCCTCTCCTCCTATTGTGTCACTGTCTGTTTCTGTCTGTCATTTGCAACCCCTATTTAATGTACAGTGCTACGTAATATGTTGGCGCTACAGTACATAAAAATGTTTTTGGCTATAGATAAACTTTGAAGGTTGTTGGAACTGTTATAGATGGTGGAAATACGAAGAAGGATTTCCTTTTGCAGTATGGAGCTGGCTCAGTGCTCTGGGTTTTGCGCGATGTCTTTGCTCTGTGTTTCACACGACTGTTTAATTAATACTTGGATTTCTGAGGAACTCATCCTAAGTCTGGCGCATCGACTCTCCAGACATCAGCGCCTTCTGTAGAATCATTAAGTTTCATTTATTTTTGGAATGAAGCATGTTTGCACCGCAGGAATTATTTGAAGGCCACGTTGATGTCCCACAGGAGCTTTCGGCAAAGTTTAAAAGAAAAGGAAATCTCCGGTTTGACTTTTTTAATAAATTCTCGGCCAATCACAGCGCTGCCTGCCTGTGACCCCTGTGTGTAAATCTATTCTTAGACTCTGTTAACTTTTCACAAGCAAAATCCCTCATTGCTGAATGCGCTGTGTAAACACATGGGATACGTTATTGTTTTCTTGCAAGTAAATACAATGATAAACTGCACGTATTTCATCCCAGATGTCCTTACAAAGCCAATTTTATTTTCATTGCTAGAGGGAAAATCGGGCCCAAATTAGAGTGAATCTGAGTTTAGGAAGTGAAGATTTGTTATGTTACAGGAAGCGTTCAGAAATGGTAATTGTGTCCAAGCTGTGCCCGGAACAATCTTCCTTTGTGGTTATTTTCTCAATAATATCAGTGCACCTCCCATGCCATGAGCCCCATTGCTGTAATGTGCAAGAAGAAATCATCTATTGCTGCCTCTGCTGGTGTCAGATTTGGAGTGCGATTTGGTGGTGTCACTGCGGTGCTGCTTATTGTTCTTGCTGAAGAGAAAGCTGTACCTGAAGACCTGCAGTGCAAGGATCTCCCTGCTTCTACTATATTTATTCTATAGATCACTATTCATCCTCTCCTTCATCTGCTTCTTTTTTATCATTTCCCCACCAGTCATCAGATCACCAAAGACTTTGGGAAGCAAATCCTGGCTTTTGTACAGCTTCCACAATTCAGGGAGCATATTATACATGGTTACACATGGGTGCAAAATGAACACTGAATAATATCAGGAATCAGCATGTACTGTTAGTTTTAGTTTACCGCTGTCGCTTCCTGAGCAAAACCCTTCCCCAAGTGTCCCCCCATAAACTGAACTCTGGAATCTATGCACAAAGAAAGGCTGTCAGAGGGCAAAAGTCCCATCACTGGTATTGACTAAAGGTCTAATTATCACTATTGCCTATGGTCTTTCTACAGCAGATCTTTTTCCATTATTTCTGCATCGTCGCTCTATGTTGAGGTGCCACCTTGGTAGAGGCAAGGCTTTGCTTCCTCATGTTTGAGCCTCCAGCAAGGAGAACAGTAATCAGCACAATGGTGACAACACCAAATCCCAAGTGCCTTGGATGATCTCACACTTCAGATTTACATCTATGAGTGCACTGCTATTTTCAGGGTGCTGCTTTGGCATTAGTTTTTTTCTTTTCCTTTTTTATTTTTACCTGATCCTGACATTTCTACATTTCTTCACTTGGGGTGATCACATTCTGTAGTGTATTTATTAAGCAGCAGTATCTTCACCCTGGGACAGGGGATCGATACCAGGGTAATAGAACTGATTTTACCCCAAAAGAGTTATTTGCAGCTTACAAGGCAGGACACCTGTTACCCTTCAGTAAATGTTGAGGGAGAACCTGTCAAAGCCGTGTGAAGGGGACATCTGCTGCAGATTATTACGCCTCATTGGGGTTTATGTAAGCAGATAGATACACAAAGTGTTGCATCATCCATTGCCCGTGTCTTAAAAGCTGAACTCTGGGCAGATATAAAGACTCTGTATTCATTAATTTATAATTAATTTTGTTTTTAAGGCACATGGTCCAGGCCATGTGGAGCAGGGCTCATAGTGAAAAACAGAGAAGTAGCACAAGGAGCTATTCAGTTGTATTACAGAGTTTATAACATAACAAAGAACTTGCTGAGAAGAATATATAGCAGAGTAAGCTCTCAGTATTGCAGAGTAACCTCTCAGTATGGAGATGATTTCATTAGTCTGCTGCTTCTCCTTTCACCATCCAGTCCAGACCTCTGTTACTGACCACCAGCTTGGCAAAGTAGGATCTCCCGTCCAGACATACAGGAGTGTGCTGCCTGGCAATGCTCTCTAAATTACAGGAATGGATGGTTGAAAGTAAATAAATTTGTCATGCAATGTATCTTCAATAGCTGCATTCCCTGAAAACGTGAACGTTGTCCGGAAACGCGTGCCATTAAAAGAATTTTTATAACTATATGATGTTTGAAAGCGGCAGCCCCCATGTCTCTGTGGACAGGTTTCCTTTAAAGTGAAACTCCAGAAAGATAATACCATGCCCCCGACTCCCACCACACTACAAATCTTTTCTAGGACAACTTAGCTTCACTTTGTGACATCACTGCCAGAGAATTAGAATGCAGTTTGGGGTCTGCAGGTTTATCCTTTGTAGCATTGTAACAGGTTCTCTTGTGCTGAATATTCTGCCATGCTCAGCTACTGTACTGAGCACGTTGGCACCCGCCGCCGGGCACAATGCATATTGTCTGCTGGAGATTAGCCTTAGGGCTGAGAAGAGATGAAAGCTGATGCAACTTTGTGGAATTTCACCTTTACAGAGCAAGAAGTGCTGTTTTTGCCAGCTACCGATTTTCATAGCGCCATCATAAGCAGTGGAGCTGTACAACATGAGGATTAGTGCCAATAATAAAGTGCCTTGATTGGTGGATGTCAGTCTGGATAAGTGGGCATTCCTAGGCAAACTGCATTTGCTGACGGAGCTGTTTGCAATGCTGAACCTTCATGACTGATAGAACTGAAATCCAATTATTAAGTAGGCGGAACTAAGGACAGCCAGGGATTTGGAGAGCTAGGTAATGCTGTACGTCCT
This sequence comes from Pyxicephalus adspersus, assembly GCF_032062135.1. Classification (NCBI taxonomy): domain Eukaryota; kingdom Metazoa; phylum Chordata; class Amphibia; order Anura; family Pyxicephalidae; genus Pyxicephalus; species Pyxicephalus adspersus. The sequence continues at coordinate 10,341,801 of NC_092864.1, forward strand.
CCAGCCAGGAAATGAGGCAGGCTCCATCTGACTTGCTGCAGTTTCTAATGTACATTTTGAGAAGTTCAAAGTGTGCAGGCTGGAGGGCAGATTTATTGAGGGGGAGGCGGGAGGGCAGATTTAATGAAGGGGAAGCTGGAGGGCAGATTTAACTAAAATGAGGCTGGAGGACAGATTTATTAAAGCGGAGGCTGGAGGACAGATTTATTGAAGGGGAGGCTGGAGGGTAGATTTAGTGAAGGGGAGTCTGGAGGACAGATTTAGTGAAGGGGAGTCTGGAGGACAGATTTAGTGAAGGGGAGTCTGGAGGACAGATTTAGTGAAGGGGAGGCTAGAGGGCAGATCTAATGAAGGGGAGGCTGGAGGGCAAATATATTGAAAGGGAGGCTGGAGGGCAAATATATTGAAAGGGAGGCTGGAGGGAAGATTTATTGAAAGGAGGCTGAAATACAGATTTAATAAAGGGGAAGCTGGAGGGTAGATTTAATGAAATGGAAGCTAGAGGGCAGATTTAATAATGAGGAGGCTGGAGGGCAGATTTATGGAAAGGGAGGCTGGAGGGCAGATTTATGGAAAGGGAGGCTGAAGGGCTGATGAACAGAGGCTGGAGGGCAGATTTAATGAAAGCAAGGCTAAATAGCAAATTTTACAACAAATGTTTAATGAAGTTATAGATTTAAAGCATTTGACGATTAACTTGACATAAACCTACAAATCCCTTTCATGCAAATTAAATACCTCCATATTTAAAAGAGAATTCTGCATTGGAAAACAAATAAGATACATTGTAGAATTTAGGGCTATCTGCCATTTGCCCCCAGCATTCAGCACATATAGGTGAAGGGTGGCTGGCAGTATTATGGAGGCTCCCAGACACGGTAATTCTATAATCTGCTCAGTCTACATTTGTATAGGTTTGGTGTTTGTAACGCTCAATTTCACCCCACAGGACAATGAGTTCACTTATCTTCCATATAATGTATCCTATAAGCCTGTAAATGTATATTTATAGATTTTTCAGAATACTTTCTATTCTCACTGTATATATAACGATTCTTCATTTTATGAGAGCTTCTATTTGTGCAAAAGGTCATAGACACATAAAACAGTTTAGTGATATTGGCCATATTTAGAAGAATTAACCCCAATTCTGACCCGGGCCCGTAGAAAATTTACCCAGCTACAGGCGGCTATGGGGGATTAATAATATGGGTCTGTTTTTACTTTTTATGTGTTTCAATTGATCTTTTTTTCTTTTATCAGTCTAATGAATAAATAGGCTACACTCTTAATGATGTCACTGGTTTCTAGTGAATGGATTGGCTGCATTCTTAGTGATGTCACTGGTCTCTAGTAATTGGATAGGCTACAATCCTAATGATGTCACAGGTTTCTAGTAAATTGATAGGTTGCACTCCCAGTGAGGTCACAAATTTCTAGTAAGTGGATAGGTTGTATTCCCAATTATGTCACTGGTCTGTAGTAATTGCATAGGCTGCATTCCCAGTGATTTCAGCAGTCTCCGGTGAATGGATAAGTATTCTCTGTGATGTCACTGGTTCCTAGTAAATGGATTGGCTGCATTGTCAGTGATGTCACTGGTCCCAAGTGAATGAATTGGTTGCATTCCTAATGATGTCCCTGGCCTTTAATCAATTGATAGGCTGCGTTCTCAGTGATGTCACTGGTCTTTAGTGAATGGATAAGCTGTATTCTTAGTGATGTCACCTTTCTCTAGTGATTGGGATAGACTGCATTCTCAATGAGCTCACTGGCCCCAAGTGAATGAATAGGTTGCATGCTTAAAGCGTACCTAAACCCAGAGTTTTCACTTTACATAAAAGAGTAGAGGACCCTTTTATGTAAGGTAAAAATTCAGTTTTTTTTTAGGTGCAACACCCTTTTTAAAAAAAAAAAAATGCAGCACCGCCCCCTAATTCTCGGCCGTCCAGGCGTCAGGCATCCCGGGAGGCTCTTGGACGCTCCTTCTGCGCATGCCCCGCATGCCCTCCCATGCACAGTGAGATTGGCAAATTTTTTTTTCATCCTACGTCACCCGATCTCGCCCCTAGTTCGGGTGACGTAGGATGAAGAACCAGAAAGAGAAGACGAAAATTGCGGCGCCCGGAGCTCTGGCGGGGCGGGACGGATGCCGAGATGACGCGGGACCCAATGCCGGACACCCCCTGGAGTGATCGGACTGTGCTGTGGGATTGAAGTGTGTTTTTATTTTTTTACTTTTGAGTATAGTTCCTCATTAATGATGTTCCTGCTCTTTAATGAATGGATAGGCTGCATTCTCAAAAATGTCATTGGTCTCTAGTGCCTGGAAATACTGCAATTGTTTGAACGGAAATACATTTATATTATAACATACTGAACATCCACAAATTCCAATGATAAGAATGTCCTCGACAACCCCAGGTCCCATCTCTTTTCAATCTTTTAAATGCAGGTATGGGGCCTCCACTGCCGGGAAGGAGAGATGTAGATTTTAGCCTAATCCCACTTCTTCCCGTCACTCTCATACAGCGTGATGTGGACACCACCAATCCTCCATATGCTTCACTTACACATTATGCTGGTCTGCTGCACAGGGCAATGAGTTCAAAGCTCTCAGTCCAGTGCAGGCTCAGGAGGCCGGTTACATATTGAGAGCCATTCAATTATTTATGATGTTTGAACTTTGTGCATGG
>NC_092864.1:10344576-10355309 GCF_032062135.1 Pyxicephalus adspersus
TAATCTGAAGAATATCTGATAACCCGGAAGCATTGCAAGAGTGTGTGTTTAAAATTTGTATTTTATTTACTGATTTCAGATCTAGCAACCTTTCCAACATACGAACTCTGGCACAATAATCTATATCAGCCAATCAGAAATCATCTCATTAAATGATATGACGAAAATAAACTAAAATTAGATTTAATTTACAAATAATTGTACAAGATGCGTAGGCACCAGATTTTAAGCTGATTTCAGCAAGGCTAGATTGCAAGATAAAGAAGCAGTACATTAGTTTAAAGTGCTGGCAAGAAACATGCTAACAGTAGGAGAGTAGAATGACAGACTGATCACTATTCTTCTTCTCTGTTCACTGTTCATTCACAGGCTGGGGGTGGGCTCAGAATGACTTAACCTCTAGGAAGTGGGTCTTTAGACTGAGGGCACCTAGGGGCAGAAAAAAGTACTGCAGGATGCTCCGTGGATTTATAGTGAATATTGCAGCAAAAACAGATTTTGTTTGCCAATTATCATCATGATGGAAAGAAAGCATGATATCTTTAACATGCTACTTCTACTGTATATTCAAATAGGAATGAGGTTCTGGATTTGCTTCAAGATGAAACCTGCAGATCCCAACTAACTCATGTATGGAGATTCACCCTGGATATTTTTTTAACCTTAATACACTGCATGGATATAGAATTATAACAAGAATAATTAGGAGGGCCCATAAGAGGGTTTTTGGATAAGCCATCCCCGCCATTATGAAGGGACAGTAAAGAGCAGCCATGGGGTCAATGTTTTGGACGTTGCTTTACGGAATGATAGGGAATACTGACAATTTGCAGGCTCAGCAAAGAAACTATAGCTGGTCTTAAATATTTATACAGCTGCTTGGTTGGGGTTCTGATCCCTCACCTTTGATACTTTCTGAATTACTGATCCAGATTGCATAGGTAGCTCATGGGTCCAGCTCATGCCAACTTACCTGCATGCTTGTTTACTGTGTGAAACTACACAAACCAAAAGATCAGCTTTATGTCTGAATAATCAGCATTCTTTAGAATGAGTTTAGCAATGGCAGCTTCCATCATTTCATGCATGCCAAACCTCTGAACTCTAACAAATTCAACCTGAGCAGATTGACCCAACACTACTTTTTAAATTAGAGCAAACCTATTTTTGTAGGTATATGGCAGACGTTCCATCCCTTTAAATTGGCCAGTACAACCATGTGTTTGTTTTTTTTTGATCCCCAGCCTAATGACTGTTTTCCTCTCATGTTAATTTTCCCATGATATAAGATAAAATACTCATTTATTACAAGTTACAAAATCAGGGAGAATGTTTTTCTCATCTCTGGTTATTCAACTTGATCTTGCTATAAAAAAAATCATCGGGCCATTAAAAAACACCCACAGATGCTTCAGTGATTCTGAAGTGGAGCTGGAATATTGAAACGAGAGGATTACCTAAGAATTGGATTATGATGTGTGTGGGTGCATTGAATGATTGGGAGCAATTATTCCTTAAGGTATGAACAATAAAAGTCAATGAGATGGATTACGGAAGACATTTTGCATTGTAATTGTTTCTTTTTTATTTTTGTACTAATATTCCATCAATAGGAAAGTGCCTGGATCTGACATAGTATTGGGTTTTTGCAGTTCCTGTATAAGCAGAGATTTGGAGAGGGAGAAGTGGTACCAGAACAGCTCCTGTATATGTATTATTTCTATACTGTATATTTAGCATTTTCCTGGAGAATGGATTCAAATAGCAATCACCCCTCATCTTTAAAGTTTATGCGACAGAAAGCCAATAATTCATGTGTTTATCAGCAGCAGACATGATTGTGACTACTGGTGCGTAAAAGGTAAAGTGTCTTGGATCGCAATGTTAATAAAACAACTGCTTAAAACTGATCCCTTGGCTGATATAAAATAAAAAACCATTAGGCCCGGTTATGTATTAAAAAAATAATTATACTTAGTTCTAAATATAACTAAATCTTTCTTTATAGCAGCAGTCCTTTCATAGCAGCACAGTGGCCCTGATTTATTAAAGTTCTCTAAGGCTGGAGAGAATACACTTTTATCAGTGAAGCTGAGTAATTGAGCAAACCAGAATTGGAGTTCTTAAAATCAAGCTAATTGTTAGCTATTTGTTAGCAAATGTTTTCAATCCTGGGCCAGATCCATTCCAGGTTTGCTGGATCAGGTAGCTTTACTGATGAAAGTGTATCCTCTACAGCCTTTGTGAACTTTAATAAATCAGGGTCCTAGTGTCCTTTAGTCCAGCTTGAGGTGCTTAATGCTCCTCCATAGAGCTAACAATCAGGGCTGGTTCTAGGCATAGGAATCACAGCTTAGGGTGCCCCTAGTGGTGCCCTTGCATGCCCCCCTCCTGGCATAATAGCCATAGCTTACCTTCCCCAGTACCTGGCAGGTTTATTAGTGAAGGTCAATGGACTTGTCATTATTCACAAGGGCTCGGATCTAAATCCCCTGGGCACTGGAACCGGTAGTTATGGCTTTGACACCACTTTGCATATGGTAGGAGGAAAGGGACAGCGGCTTTGGTTAAAAAAGATCCAGAATTTACAGGGAGGGTAAGCAGTGAACTCGGGGCACCAAACCACCCAGAAACAGCCTGGCCTAACAGCCTGGCCTACCATAATGGCAGCTAACACCAGCATTGCGTGCACAGAGCCATTCAGGTCAATATGTTCTTTCAGCTTTGGGGTCTTGTGCCAAGAGTTCAATTTAGATGCATTTGCTGGCAAAGACTCACAGTGCTACTTGGCCTGGTTGCCGACCATTCACTAGACCAATGTTTCTCAACCAGGGTTCCTCCAGATGTTGCTGGGGGTTCCTAGAGCAATGATCAGTACCTCTCAGGTCAAGTGAAGCCAATTATCTATTTGGCTATCTGTAAGAGTGACATTCTTCCCAATGGCATTCCCTAAAGTCTGAAAGAAATTTCAAGGGTTCCTCCATGTTCCTTTCTAGTAGACCATATTATAGGAAAGCAAGACACCAGGGAAAATTTGGGAAGCAAACCTTTTTTTGACCCTTTATCATAAGTCACATCTGCTTTGTGTGCACATTGGTTTGTGAACCAAGCATTTTCCCCCTGGTCATGGGTCCAACATTGGAACACTATCAAAACATCAAAACCCACAGCAGAACTTCATATCTGTCAATTATTTTTCCTATAACAAAGAAATAGGTTGTTCTTCTGGACAGGTTCACTTTATAACTAGCCATGAGTTCAAGCCTGAGGTGAATAAATATGATCTCAATCCCTTGCAGTCACAACAGTAAATCTTGGGAGGGCCTCTATCTAACACTTTTCCTTCTTGACCTCTTATTAAGTGGAGCATTTTCTAGTTAGTACAAAGGTGGGACATTCCAGCCATGGAATCCTTCGGTGCCCCCTTTGAACTATTTGTTAAGAAGTTGCATGTAAACATTACCGTGAACGTGAGCGAAGATCTCAAGGGTCGGCGCCAATGTTTGTGCTTCTTTGTGAACCTTGTAACCTCATTTTGGTTAATATATAGCTGTGGCTGAGACTTTGACTTGGAAGACGTCAGAAGGTACCAGAGGCTTTTATCACAGACATTTGGCAACCTCTACACATATCTTATGTCTAATATCTCTAAGATCTTCAACCAAGTCTGAAAAAAAATCTTTAACACTTACAGCATATGAAGGAAGAGATGCAGAAAAAGTGAAATTGAAAGGATTTCTTTGCCAATAATAAGTCAATTAGTTGAGCTCATCTTAATTTGCCTTCCTTAAGGACCAAAACCAACATAATTAAGGCAACTTAAGGTAGGGTTTGAACATTTTTGAGGGTGCTTTATAATGTTATATATATATATGTTATATATTACATTTTTGAGAGTTTATTTTTTTTTTACATGAAGTATTTTTTACATTAAGGGTACCTTAAAATACCTTGAAGTGGCATCTGTTATTGACGTGGCCTTGTCCATTAACAAAAAGTTAGGGTTAATCAACTCATAAGGACTGTTTTTGATATGGTCTTGTTCATTAACAAAGGGTTAGGGTTGGGTTAGGGTTGTTCAACCCATAAGGGAATTTTTTGTCTTAGTACATTATACATCAATAAACCAAATAGTAAAATCTGGGGCTAATTTTGACAAAATTTTAGAAAAGTTGTACTTTTCCAGTGAAATCAAGTGTTGGGACTCTTCAGTTAGTTGAATCCGGTGACAATCGTCTTGTGTTCTTAATACTTATATTGTATGAGTGCCAACTTCCGTCTGTTTACATCATGACAAGTGAAACCAGTTACCTTGCTGTCTGCAAAGGTAAACACTGAGATTCAAGAAAGGAAGATGACTTAATGAAGCACCTCCAGTAAATTGGTAGAATAAACAATTGCGGTAAATGCACTTACTTTCAATTCTTTATTACTACTGGGAAATGTTATTACCATACATGTGCATAGGAGAAAACAATGGCACAAATACTCCCCCCACGGGTCACGTTTCTAATGTTGGCAGACTGTAAGTGGGACAACGCTCAATGTTTAGTCGTAAGTAAAGTCTATGTATTCCCAATCAACAAGAGCTAGAATTTTAAATATTTTAATGTAGCTTTCATTAATCCTTGGTGACCCTGCCATGGAGGTGCTGGTTCAGGCCATTTTTGATATAGGCTGATAATGCTCTGCCGTTGTTTTTCCAGTTGTGCTCATGAGTGGTCACCCCATCATACAGCTTTTTTCAAAGAGACCAAGTAGTTGGAAATTTGCTCATTTTTGCATCTGGGTCCAATTTTGGGTGTTTGCCACAGCCGATCATTTTCAGATGGTTCTTGCTGATTGACATGGATTACATTGGATAACGTTGGATAATGTGATGGATTTACTTCTGTAAACATTAATAAATCCTAATAAATTATGTATTTTATTTAACTTTTTAATAGTTTTGCCTTTTTAATTTTTTTTTTGTAGAAATAGGTTTTAATGCACCACAGTACACAACCAGATAACCAGCGCGCTCATAGTAAAAGGGGGCTTTCATATGTTCCCATAAGCCTTCATATACAACCCTTATCTCCTTTTTGGGGCAACAGCAGCTTTATGCCATTACACCTACTTTCTTTTTTCAGCTTCTTGCTTAGCGAAGGCCAGCTTTGCCTCGTGACTTGTGAAATAAATATTTTTGTATTCCTCTGCAAAGATTTATGACTGCAGATACAACACAGTGTTTGGTTCAGGTTTACACGATCCGCCATTGGCTATTTATAATAAATAATTCCTGGTAGAGACTCCCCACGTTCATTTGGAACAAGATGTAGTAATAGAATCAGGAATTAACCTGTGGGGAACAGGATATTTATCCAGGTACACTCTGCCTATAAAACACTAATATTATACAAAACATTTCAACTAAAGACACCTCGGTCAGTCATGGAACAGTGACCAAGTACAAGTAAATACAGCCAGGGGTTTATTTCAGGGGAATGGGTATTAAGTGCTCGCATTATATCCATCATTATTATAGTTAGGACTTAGAAATGAGTCAGTAAATAATGTTATACAACTTCACAGTTTGCCATTTCGAAGAAGAAAAAACTGCTTGGTAGGGTACATGGGCTGTAGCAGCAGCCATTCTATGGACTCATTGATTCTAGACTCTGCTCCTTTTTAACTTTTTTAGGACTTAGTGGCTGCAATGAAAGTAAATGTATTGATTCCATGTAGAAAATCACAGAGAATGGGAATTTTCTGATGGTCCAGTAGTTGCACTTTGTTCCCATTTTTGGAACAGCTGCTTACCATTTTTCCTAATTAATATTATTACTACACCGTATTTATATAGCACCAACAGATTACGTTTCGCTGTACAAGTCCATACTCATGTCACTAGCTGTCCCTCAAAGGAGCTCACAATCTAATGTCCCTATCATAGTTATATGCCATTACCACAGTCCAAGGTCAATTATGGGGGGAAGCCAATGAACCTAACTGGAATGTGGGGGGAAACAGGAGTACCTGGAGGAAACCCAGGCAAACATGGGGAAACCCTGGAAACTCCATGCAGATAGTGTCCTGGCCGAGATTCAAACCTGGGACCTAGAGTGCTAACCTCTAGCTGAGGGACAGATAGTGATATGACTTTGGAAAGTGCTTCGTATTATGTTGGCACTATATATATATATATATATATATATATATATATATATACTGTTTAGTATTATTATTAATCGTTCTACTCCTTCCAGCAAGTTATTGGTTAAAAGACGGTTAATAGATGAGCTTAACACCAATGCCTGCAGAATGTTCCTGCATACTTTAGGCCCATGTATAATGGTTTCACCATTGAATTTAGAAGTTCACCTTTTGATCCAACAAGTAGGTCATCGTTTGACCCAACACCATATCTAACATTAAGCAACTCAGAAGGGTATTCAGAGAACCCAATGACAAACAAGTTAAAGGCATGATGACTGGGTTTGGTAGCAACCAAATACAAAGAGGAGCGGCAGAAGGATAGGACTTGGGCTACTTGGGGACATAGACTCCAGACTGAGCACACTAGTAATTGTCTTATCCAAAAGTTTTGGCAAAAATGATTATGTAAGTAGCACATCATGTCAACTACTTGAGGCCAAAGCAGGGAGGGCCAGAAAATTGATTAGGTTTTGCGGGTTTGGCGCCAGGACTCAGCGTGGCTGCAATCACACATAGCAATTAAATGATGTTGGTGTTTTTTTTATTTTGCTTCTCTAAGACTGTGCTGTATAATTACCTGACACAATGTGCTCGTAGGGGGAACATTAGCCTAATTGGGCAGGAATGTCTCAATCTGAAATTAGACAATCAGGAGATGGAATAAAATTTTCATTTTCAAGCTCCTCTCGCCGAAGACGACACAGAACGGGATGTTTCTCTTTTTTTATTTTTGTGTTATTTCCAAATTCATAAAATACGTAAAATTAGACAAAATGTTCTTTCAGCAGTCCCCAGGATGGGCCAAAAACAGGTTTGTGTTCCCATAACCTACCATCAGGTAACAAAAATATTTTCATGAAAAAGAAGTCTTAGCAGTCCACTGCAATTGCTCAGAATCTTTCTTTGATTTTGTACCAGGCAGTAATAGAAAGCGCCTGGGCAAAATAAGCCACAAGGTTTCCTTTGATAAATGACTTCTGGTGTTTGGGTGCTGACATTTTTTAGTACGACTTTAAAGGAAACCTGTATTGAGTATGACCTCCCAAAATTACAATTGCCTGGCAGTCATTCTGATCCTCCGACATCAATACTTTTTGAGCCACTGATCAACACCAAGTTTGCAGTTCTTGGTTCACTGGACACGCACTGTTTCTGGTTCAGTCGCTCAAAAGATACTGAAGTCACTGTATAAGTGTGAGAGCAATTAACAAAGCATTTGCTAATCAGTGAATTTCAGAAAGAAGGTCAGCAGTGCAGTTAACTTATTTACTGACAAACAGATTTCCTTTGAATTGGTCGGGAACAAATACACAAAACATACACTGTACTGGAAGGACTTCTGAAAACTGTAGTCGAAGTCGAAGGCTTCCCCCTATAGCAACCAATCACTTTATATTGTATATAGTGCACTGGAAGAACAAAACCAGGATTCTGAATGGTTCCTAAAAGTAGATTTAGTTATATTGCTGCTTTTGTATTTTTTAGTCTTTTCCCTGACAACAAGTGATATTAAAAGAACAAATATTAGGAAAAAAATAACACCATGAGTTGTAATGTCTTCTTCCATGGAGATGGAGATTTGGGTAATTTAAAATACTAAAAATTCACTTCATTTCTCCTTCATCCTGTAAATTTTCTCTGTAAATGGTCTGCATGAATAAAACACAAGAGACAATGCATTAGTAATTCCACAAACATAAATATTATATTATACCCCAGCAAATGTGTTTTTTTATCATTTTTCTACAATACTTCATTTTAAAAGGCCAACTAGCTTTTGATTTGAATAAAATTAATTTTTTTAAAACCTCGTCTATCCAAAAATAAATGATTTGATTTGCTAGTGCTCAATGATGGAAATTCCCGATGCCATTAGCGGGAGGCCAATAAAAAGATTGCGAAATGCGTTTCTCATATATACGTATAAAAAAAAATAAGAAAAATTGTTAGCAGGACCCTCTTTATGGTAGAAGAGATACGTAGGTCTCTTCTACAAAAACAAACTTACCTGCTTGGGCACAATATTCTATAGAATGTACATTGAGCTCTGCATACCTAGGTGTTGGAGTACATGAGCTCCAGTGTGCATGGGAGAGTGAAGTTGTCACCAGGACAGAAAGGTACAGACAGCAACAAAAACTTAAAAGTTCAAACCCTTTCCCACTTTTTGTTTTTGTTCCTGTCTAAGAATAAGTGGAATCCACCTCAGGACACGTATGGCAACCAAACAGAAGATCCATTCGCTCTATTCAAAACAATAAAATATGGAGCTCTTCTTGCCAGTGGAGTTCCTCCAAAGGTTTCAATTGGTTCCTTAAGCAATTCTACATTGATTTTCTGTCTGATAGTGCTCGCATAGCTCCTGCACCAATGTCACATGGCAGAGTCAATGGCCTGGGACCAGTGAATCCTCACTTCACCTCCCTAAGTTTAGGAACTACAAATACCACACATAGCACTTTCCCTTCTACGTTTCTGTATGGAAAACATTGTTCCAATTATTCATCTATTGATAAATTCCATTGATAAATGACCATCAATGTAAGGAGGCAACCTCCAGCATAGGAGGGACATTCTTCCCAATGATTACCTATGTAATGGGGTTGTTCTCCCAATGACCACCATTGTATGGAGGCTCCTGATGTACTGAACTCCAGGGGGATATTCTTCCCAGCGACCACCTATGTAAAGGGGCTTTTCTCCTAATGACCCCAAATGTATGGATGCACATGTTATACTGACCTCCAGTGTAGGGGGGATATTGTTCACAATGACTACCTATAAAAAGGGGCCTTTCACCTAATGACCACCATTGTATGGAGGCACATGTCATTCTTCCCAATGACTACCATTGTAAAGGGGCTGTTCTACTAATGAAAGCCAAAGTAAGGAGACCTCAGCCCCTCAAACCAGTAAGAAAGGGAGATATTCTTTTCAATGACCACAAATATTGGGGCTGTTCACTCAGCACTAATGTAACGAAGCACCTGCTGTACCAACTTCCAATGTAAAGGTGCCATTCTTCACACTAATCACCATTATAGGTGGAGTATATTCCACACTCAATACCATGGTAATAGGGGCCATCTTTCCATTCACCTAAATGAAAGGGGGCATTTTCCACCTATTGAAGAGGGATCCTACAATTTTCACTGTCTGTTTCTCTTTCAATCACTCCTTGATTCCTACAAATGACTATGCCAATGCTTAGTGGACTGTAATAATGATTATTTTTTTTAGCAGGGATTCACTGAAACGTGAAAATACATTTTAAGGGCTCCTCCCTGGTTGGTTTATATGATTCAAACAATGAAAACAGTCACCTGCCTTCCTCGAGAGCTGCAGAGACATCAACATTGTGCAAGTGAGGGTGAAGGGGGTTAATTAGTACATGCATTAAATGTTATTAGGTAAGAAGAGCATTTTAATGGCCGCAGTTAATGACTGGCTGGCCGGTCTCTGCTTGTTTGTAAACAGCCAAGCTGGGGCGGAACGACATTGGCGCTCCAGCAGCAGAGGACTTGTGAGGACAATTTGAGGTCTCCAGCAAGCACAGGTGGATGAGATATTATCCATCATTAGCTGTAACCTGACAGGGCCTGGCTAAAATGATAAAAAATAAGCCTAGCCAGTAGAGAGCCGGTGTGTTTGTATGCGCTGATAGCAGACAGTAATGATCTGGATGTGCAGACTTTAGCTGGGACACTTATTACGCCCGGATGACAATCTCTGCCTCAATTTTCTGCTAATGTTCTGCCTATTATTTCCTGTATTACCAGGCGCGGAAATCTTCAGACTGGACGCACGTGGGCCAGAAAATCACGGCCTTGCTCTTATTGGGCAAAAGCTGCAAGTTCACGTGGATGCACCGGTTTGAGGCATGGAGCTGAAGCTGACCTGTCATTTATTTTAACGGCAGCATTGAGGAAAATGTGTAAGCAGCCAATCAGACGATTATTATTTGTACCTGCGCAGGTTGGGGAATAAAGGGATAAATCTAATTAGCTGATATCAGTAAGAACTCTTGCTTTTATGAAGGCCTCAAGGGGCCTAGATATCCTATTATATAACTCTGTTCAAGCAAAGCCTTATGTAACAGCACCCGTGCCTCCAGGTATGGGAACGGGCAAATCCAGAGCTCGTCCATGCTCCTCTTGTTATTATTAATAAGATGCAAAACCACACACCGATAATGCCATCTGGATTAAAACATTATTGTTCCCAAAATAAAAATCAAAGTCAGCACTGAGATCTTCTTCTGCTGACGCGTTTCACCTTATACAGACTCAGACATAATAAAGTTTTATTCCAGATGCTGTAGACCCCACATTTTGTTTTAAGACCAGTAGGATGGAGTGTAGTTCTTTCTTTAAACTGCTTTTTTAAATGTCTGATAATATTTGTGTGGGTGTCAAGCGTCGGTCTTGCCGATTGTTCTTGCAACAGGAGTGACAAAGTGTACTTAGCTGGGGCAAATTCTCCATATGAACTGTAAAGGGGAGAGTGCAGCAGAAGAGGTTATTTTGTTTTTTTAT
>NC_092864.1:10355341-10381047 GCF_032062135.1 Pyxicephalus adspersus
GGGGCTAGTTGGAAGGAGGCATCATGCAACATTTTGCTATAAAAAAAAATCTCAGGGCAGGAATATTGGTAAGAAATTGGTAAGAAATAAGCACCATGTTGTCAGCTCACCACAGGAAGAAATCAGCTACTTCATTTTTGCAGGGTCATCATGTAATATTTTGCACTTATTGAACACAGATAACAAAATGCTTTGAATGTTAAATTGTACAGATCAAAAATAAGTAAATAAGAGAAATTCTAGGGAAAAATTATAGGGTTTATATACATTTTATGAGTACATATGCATTGTAGTTCTACTTTACCCCCACCTCAGGCTTTTTCCCTTCAATACCTGCCACCCCCTCATCTTTGATTCTTCATTGCTTTAGGAAACAAGTCAGCATTTGTGAAATCTTTATTGTGAGCTGTGATTGGCCTGATTTCTGGTATATTAGTCTATATCCACTATTTCATTCTCCATATACACAGAAATAGTACTGACATTCACACATACGCCCACATCCCAATAACGAGTAGCCATTACAACATATTTACGTCAGTTTTTTTCCCTCTCCTTCCAATTATAAACTCTCAGCGGGAGGGGACTGGTCCACTTCTGCTTATACAGGTCAAAGTAATGCGCAATAAGGAGCAAACATATGGCTTACTCATTGGCTGCATGCTATGGAGACAGCCATGTTGTACGTAAATATCCCCACAAAGTTTCCCTGTGGATGGGTGATTTGCGTGATTTATTAGTGACGGTTGCGTATATAGCCCACAGGTAGCCCACAGCAACCAGAATCTACATTTTTATTCTGAAATAACAATCATAAGAAAGAAATCATACCTGAAAAATTATGTTTTAGTGAACAAAAAATGGGCATTTTATCTGCACAGATGTTGGGCCTAAAAGGAGCTCCCATCATCCCTATGCTAAGGTCCCAGGTTTTGTATCTGCTGTGCCCAATATGCACCATCTGTGCATTGAATTCAAGGGTCTTTACACCTGTTCTGCCCATTATGAGGAGTTTCCCCCCCATCCTTGTGCTCAGGTCTGTACACCTGCAGTGCATATTGTGAGGTGTGCTCACTATTCCTGTGCTAAACTCTAGGGTCTAAACAACTGTATATCTGATGTGCCATTTATGAGGACTTCCTAGCATCTCTGTTCTGTATTCCCAGGTCTACACAGCTGCCGTTTTTAGTTTTCAGGTCTACAAACCTAGTGTGTCTATTATGGGGTGTCAACCATCATTTTTGTGTTGATATCCCAGGTCTGTACACTAGTTGTGCCTATTATGAGGCGCTTCCACCACCTCTGTGATGTGAGTTCTCAGGTCTGCACAGCTAGTGTGTCCATTACAAGGTGTCCATCACTGCCCTAGTGTTGAGTTCCCAGATGTGTACCCCTGCTGTGCCCATTATAAGGAGCGCCCACCATCCTGATGCTGAATTCCTAGGTCGCTGCATTTGCTGTGCCCATTATGAAGAGCTACCTCAATCTTTGCCATAATTCCTTGGGGCTGTACCCTTGCTGTGCCCATATTATGACTATGTAATAGCCTTCAATCATTTGAATTTCTGGTTTTACGCCATGCACCTTAAACACACTGCAAAGGACCAGCTAGATATGAATAGGTCATTGCATACCTTTTGGTGCATTAACACATGCATTTTCCTGCATTGGACCATTTAACATAAGGCATTCTATTAATTTTAAGTGCATGAAACAACTAATCTCTTGCATTTTTTTTTTTTTGGATATGTGTGTTGGGCTACCGTTCAAAATGAAAAGCAGCTCTGCAGAGTGGATTTACACATATACACGTGTTACAGTGTGTTAACGTGTGTTTTAACTGCAATCCATAGATGTAAAGCTACCCTAAAACGTCTGTTTACATCTATATACATTTATATTACATTTGCTTTGAAGTAGCTGACATAGAGAAGACTGGAAATGCCTTACCCCTCAAACAAAATGGCGACTTTGTAGCTAATGGCGACCACCGCTGTGAGCACAAGACCCGCCGGGCTGGAATTCCTAGGTAAAACAAAAGAAATTTACACAAGAACATCAGAAAGTGTGGAGAAGAGCGTCCATAATGATGTCAGACATTCCTGAGTACCCCTGACTGCCTGGTAATGACTGTATCTAGGCCATGTACTTCTTGATGGCACTTGACGCGACTCTGAAAGCTTGGCGTCCATGCAAAAGCCCCCCCCCCTCCTTAGCTAAATCAAGCTGCACTCTGTATAAGTGATGAGGAACATCTCAGTAGATGGCTTAAACAGAAAGACAAAATGCGAAAGTCGTGTCCTCCTTGAAGAAGCACTCGAGGCTTACGCTTGAATAAATGCCCGCGAATGAAAGATAAATGTGATTACCGGGCCGTCTCCTGGGAATGGCGTACCTTAAATGTTAATAATAAAACACTGCAGGATTCTATAAATAGGACGTCTTTACATCACTGATTTGCAGCAAAGCTTTTATAAAAAGCGTTCTTTGTATGTGCAATATCCAAAGCGTACATCGAATGGGCCCAGGTCTTATCGTGAGCCAGACCTTGGGGGCGGCTATGGCAAAGATTTATGACGGGTCTTTGATATCTGCAAGGTGAACCTTTATTGGCGCCTGTTAGTGGAAAAATCTGATTTTTTCTGCTTCCACAGATTTAAACTCTGAGTATTATCATAGAAGCACGTTATAGCTATAAAAACCGCAAAAAACCATACTCACCAGGGAAATATGTAAAGAATTTGCACTGCAAGCCCTGATATATTTAAAGGAAAACAGGTCAACATACAGTTAAAATATATAAATAAAAGATTTTGAAGTTCGTCCCTCTGGCGCGGAGATTTATTCAGCCCTGCCAGATTGGTGACTTGACTTTTTTCTTTTGCAGTTAAGCAACACAGGTTGGTCAATGCCCTGTCTTCAGTCTGTGATTGGACCAAGAATGATTAAGGTAGTCAGATATATGGGAAAGATAATAAATACCTATAGGTAACATTACCTTGCAAATAACCTAAAAAGAATTATCTGATGCTTTGCTTACTTTAAAGTGAACATGTCAGTAAAACATCAAGTATATACTGGCGTGGGGAGAATGCCAGGCTACCATTTTAGTAGGGTATCTTAATTGAGATGAACAGCTCTGCCATTAGAAATTATAGAAAAGTTTTCAAATCCGATCTATATGTATTGAAGTATCTATATTAGGACAGTGGCTGTTGCAGTTTTCCATGCATGTCCCATTTTTTCTGCACCCACTGGCATAGTCGGCTTGTATTGAATTGGTGTCGATGAATTGTGATTGAGTGTTATTTAACGTCTCTCTACAGCCAGCACCACAGACAAGGAAACCGCATTTTCGAGCCTGCTTTTTATAAGCTGGGCTTGCAGTTATTAATAGGAGCACAATGGGCAATAATGTAAAATTAATGTTTGCTAGATTACCAGCTTTGCAGCTTTCTTTATTATACGGCTCCCAAAATGGCCAAAAACTCTGTCATGTACACATTTTGAAGTGTGTGTTGCACAGATATACACAGTTACAGCACACCCCAGTGCACACATAAGAATTTCCTATGCATTCTAGTGGCTAGGTTTTTGGACTAATTTGGCCACCCTAATACGCTGACCAACACAAAAATGTGCATTACGAGCATAAAATTCTAAAAAGAACTCCTAAAGGTAAGTGCACATTTACTGCTCCCCTGTGATGTATATAAATATGCCGCTCATACATATAACAAGGATACAGATATCTCTATACTACCAGCATTCCAATATTGTTTCCCTGATGGTCTATTCTGGTTCTTCATTCTCGCATTTATTAAAATGTGTCTTAGAATGTTCGGGGTTATGATATAGCCTTTCCTGTTCAGCGAATGATTGCTTTGATGAATCAGCCATGTAATAAAGAACACTGCCGCATCGTGACTTGCAAGACCTCATCCAAATTGGCTGTCATTAGTTATTGTGCTTGTCAGAGGCACTTACCTTTTTTTATTAAACAGTTTATATGGTCACCAATATTTATGTACACTTGGATGTAGATTTTTTTGCTTTTCTCTTTTTATTTTGGTATCTACATAGGGATAGCAGTATACACCTGGGAGATGTTGTAATCCACAGGATCCCTTTTAGGAGAGGCCAAACTGGACAATTGACCTGGACCTCCCCACCTCCTTTATAGGCCCAGTTGGCAGAATGGCAGGGGTACAGGGATCTAGAATATTGTGCACTGGGGGATCCCTGCACACTTTATTGGTTCTGTAGGAAATTTGGTCTGACATGGGTAGGAGGGTCCTTATTTAAAAAAAAAATGAATTGTCCAGCCCTACCAGCTCTTTTTGCCCTTGGAAAGATAGCAGGCTTAGGTTACTGAGTGATGTCACTCGCTCTTACCTGGGAGCTTCCTCATATCTGCAGGCTGCATTTTCTGCCTAGGACTGCAGGCTGATTATTCATCACTACCACAAGGCCGGCTGTGGGATATGAGGGGCCAACTGGGCTGCAAGCTTAAAGTACAGCCCCAGCAAAAGTGTTTCCCTTACTTCTGTCTCTGGCCTTCTTTTCTATCCAGAAATACTGATCCTCACCATACTGACACTTTGCCTTTTTCCTATGAACCCAGACTGTTACTGGATGACCGAGTGGTGCCCACATGCCATTACATAAGCACCACTCTAGCCCAAAGTATGCTCTCCCCCACCTTGCTGTGAAAACTATGAGCAGTGAGGGGTAGGGTGAGATAGGCAGCAGACTCAAAACCTGGAGTTGTTTTTTAACAGGAATGTGCAGTGTGAAGCAAGTTGCACATTTTGGATTATTACATACTCCGGTTGATGGGGATTCAACAATTGGGAAGTTTTTAGGCATCTACAAGTTTCCAGAACTATTTTATAAAGAGAAGAGAATCACTAAAATATTTGACATATTATTCTTGCAACAATGTTAACAGAATAATCTTTACTATTTACTTTTGTCCTTAAAAGCTCTACGATTTTAGAACTTTTGATTTTTATCAGTAGCCAATGAGCTTAGAAGATTACAGTCACAAGACTAAAAATAATGATCCTTACCTTTGTGTTAAAGTGAGCCTCTAAATATATAAAGTCAACCTTATTACACCCAGCATATTTACACCGTATATCCAAATCCAATATACAAGTGTGATCTGAGCTGCCCTTATAGACTCATGGGTTCTATAAATAATTTATATCCATCAATGTCCCATCTGGTCACCACAGGCCGGTTTCTTTTGCATGCAAAGGAATGGCAATGATTCTTAAGGAATATTTAGCTATTTAATTCATATTTATTTCTTATGCTTTCTTTTTTTACTGGAATAATGGAAATAAAAGATAAATATGGTATTTGATTGGTTCTGACCATGAAAAGAAAAGGAAACGCATAAAACCTTTATACGTTCTATTTAAAGTGATTTGCCCTTACAGAATAAAAATGGGGGTTCACTTAAAAGGACAGTGTCACCCATTCATTGCAGAGTCACAATGACTCTTTATAGCCCACCCAATTCTAGCAAGGTATACTCCCCTCTCTGTGCTCCTTGGCTGCCTCCCAACCCAAATGAAGCTCTTGTCCCCTTACTTTCAGGTATGGAGGACATGAGACCTCCCATTTAACAGTATTTAGGTCTGAGCTACCAGTCACCAAGCTTTGATACATGCAACAGAGTGTGTGGAAGACAGCATTGAAGCTATATACCCAGGTGAGCATTCAGAGTGATCACGGAGCAACAAGGAGGTTGTGGACAGGTAAGTAGACCACGTTTGGGGCTGCACTATAAGAAGACAGTGTCACTGTGCTCTGAATGTCTAGGTCAGTGGGTCTCGACAAGGGTTATTCCAGAGGTTGTTAGGGTTCCTTGACCAATGAGCAATTTGTATTGGTTGTTTTTGGCTTCCTGTAAGGTTGACAGACATTTTTTCCAATTGCCAGCAATGTAAAAGGCATTTTTCCCATTCACCACCACCAGTGTTCAAGCCAGAGGGTAAGAAATTGTAGGTAGGTGGCAGCCCCTATATTGTGACCCAACTCTTTAGTAACCACCCAAAAATATTGGGGTGGTCACCGAAAAGTGCCGGGCGGTGCACCCAAAAAGGCACCTAAAAGGGACTGGGGAGAACACTGACCACACTAATGTACTGGAAGCTATGAATATAGTAATAGCAAGGGGACTTTGAAAACCTGAAAGTTATTTTAAGGGTTCCCCCATGTTATAAAGGTTGGGAAAGACTGGGCTAGGTGTTAGTATAGGTGTTGGGTACAATGGCAGTGAATGTGCTTCATCCCATTGCTACCCTGATGCATGGATGGGCTCCTATTCACCTGTGCATTATTAATTCAAAATAAATTAAGCTGATCTCCTGGTAGATTTACAAACATATATTTATATAGATGTAAGAAAAGGAGGGGCAGCAATGTAAGCCAATTGGATGCAAATTCACGGTCAAAAAACATGAGGTAGAAAGAGAGTGAAAATAGATTGGAGAGATGAGCTTATCATCTGCTTCTGCTGCTCCTTTGCCAACCAGTCAGCAGGCTGGGGGTGCAGAATGAACACTAGTATTTCCCTTCTATATTCTTTAACCGTAATATGGAATAGGGTGTCATCTTCCTGGTTGTGCTGTGTTACTTTTAAGACTTGATGCAAAGAAACACAATTCCTTTGGCAGATAAAACAGCTTCCTATTTTCTATTTAGCAATAAGCCTGGAGTTTGGCTTTAAAAAAGCCAGCCAAGTATAAGTAAGTAACAAGTACAATCAAAGTAGTGTTTAACACCCCACCCTTTGTGAGTTTCCTCCATGACCAGACTATGCCTGAGTGTCAGTTTAATAATTACAGGCCACAATTTAATTTTAAACATCTGAAATATTAATAAATTCCCCTCGTAGCTCCTGACTCTGCCGGCTTCTCAGCAAGGAAAGGATTATGTATGAAAAATGGACGTGCTAGGATCACCAGTCATTCTGGGTATTTTTAGAGGCCTGGCTTTTTTTATTCCTAGGAAAGATGAAGTTATCCACCGGCTGTGAAGGAAAACGTCCCCTCGAACGTAATGGGGTTATGAATCAAATGACAAAAAAAGCTGCTATTTCTCCAGCTCGCCGCCCCCCGGGGTTAATCTTTTCTCCGAACGATCTGATGTTGGAGTTAGTCATTTCTTTGATTCGTGCAAATCATGGAGCTTTGGCGAACCAAAACTTTCATCTGTGACCCAATACAGGACGTGAAAAAAATGGCTGCCGGCTTCAGAAACCTTTCGGGGAAACCATTGAAGGATCTGTACACCTACGTACATGAAAAAAAAAGGAAAATAGCTTTGATGCTATTGTGTTTCGCCTACAAAAGGTATCTGGTGTAGAAGCAAAGATGACTTCGAAATACACATAATGAGGCAGATTATTCCTTTACGGCCATAGCAGAGGGCTAGCACGTCCATCGTTATCCCCTGCTCTGCCAAAAAGAACACTTTGTTGCCTTGCAGTAACTCACAAAAAGCCGTCTCCTTCTTCAAAGGTGAAGATCTTTCAAGTGAAAGCTTTGCAAAAAGTTTAGCAGCTGCCTTAAAACTAGAATAAGTCTTGCAAGCTGAATTTAGGAGGCTTGGGCAGTTTGGAAGGCTAAAGCAATAATACAGGCAGCCCAAGCATCGTAGAATAACTAAAACAAAGCATGTGCCCAGCACTGTGGCTAGGATACACCAGTTGGGAGTCTTTGGCTTGTCACTCTTGCTGATGTATTTTTGTCTTCACTTGGATGGACGATGGAAAAGCTGTAGGGCAGCATGGTGGCTCAAACTATTGTCTTTGCAGCGTTAGGATTATGAAATTTGCATGTTCTCCTTGTGTTTGCATGGGCACTTTGATTTCCTCCCACATTCTAAAAACATGGAGTTGGGTCAATTGCCTTCCCACCCAAAACTGCCCTTATTATTATTAAAAGGATTTTTGTGGCACCAACATATTACACAGTGCTGTACATTAAATAGAGGTTGCAAGTGACAGTTGAATACAAACTAATACGCAGGAGGAGGAGAGGACCCTGCCCGGAAGAGCTTACAATCTAGGAGATTAGATTGCCTTAGACTGTGTTAATGACATATGGCTATGGTAGGAATATTAGGTTGTAAGCCCCTCCGAGGGACTGTTGGTAACAAGATTATGGACTCCACAAAGCACTGCATGATGTGTTGGCAAATATAAATACAAAATAATAATAATAATAATATTCTAAATGTCAAATTTGTTTTAAAAGTCAGGTTTGAATTTGAAGTCAGAGGAGCACTGGGTTTACCTTGGCAAACCCAGCCGAATTCATTGACAAACCTGTCATTTGGGGTAAATTACTGGACTATACAATTTATGGGGAGGATCTGAACTCGGGAAAACTACAAATTAGCATACACTCCTATGTTTATAAGTACAAGTTGAAACTTATCATCTAGAAGTATTTGAAAGGCTTCCGTAAAGGAAATAAACAACTGTGCTGTAATTCACAAATGGTTATTATTTGATGGAGAACACAATAAACCTTAGAATGAAACTATCATTAAGGTTAAGCACTTGTCAGTTGTAGACAGGGGAATGAGTTCTATTCTGCCCCTCTATTACAAGGAGAACAATTACAAATAATGTTCATGGAAAGTAAACTTTTTTCATAAGCGCAAAGCAAATCATTGATCAAACAAAAGCCTCTGTAACCTAAGAAATTCAGCAAATTTCAAAAAAGAGGGAAATTTAATGAAAATCGACTAAATGTAAAGGACTTATATCATTTCTTAGATAGGCGATTGACTGCACTATACTTTTGTATTGGATCAAAAAATATTGGGTGGTCCAGGGCATTGAAATGATCAATATTCCCAGATTGAATTTTGATCCAGAAAATATCAATTGTTTGGAGAGTCGATCATCCATCCAATAGCTTATTCCGAGAGTTTGGTTTCCTTGCTGGGAAGATATTTGTAAACCATTGCCCCCAAGAGAGATGGGAAATACAATGGGAAAGTTGTCCTTTAAACAAGAAGGGATGGGAAATCCTCCAAATGGGTCTCCTGCTCCAGTGCCAACTCAAAGGTGGTTTTCCCTTTACCATTATACACATTTTCTCTGCAGGACAGAAGTGAAGGAAAAATCCCAAACAGGACAAGACAAAAACTGGCCAAGATTTTTAGGATATTAATTTTTGTCTATACATCCTGCAATGCATAGAATGTTTCACCCCTGCAAGCTTCTTGTCTATGTAATGATTCTGTGCCCTGACATGATCCACATCTTATAACTGTAGGGCGCCTCATTAATAGGTAAGCAGCATAATGGCCTGTTGCGATGCCATGTGCTATGATAACATCTTACAAACCAGGTAGATGAATCAGACTGAAATTGATGATGTTAAGGAGGATGTAAGCCAGTCTCGAGTGACTCTGGTTAGGGCTGCGGGATCACAAGAGGCCAACAAGAGCAGAAAGTCACAATGCAGCCTGAGCCAGCCACTTTAAAGACCTTGGAGGACCTGGTGATGAATTTTTCCAACAGCCAATGCACCATATGAACATCACTGGGAAGTAACATTGGTAGATAGAAGCCAATCAATTAGGATGGTGATCAATATAATCCGATGCAGCACACCCATCCAGGATTTGCTGAATTTCCCTGGGTACTGTTCTGATGTGGTGCAAGTGAAGCTCTCAGGCTTAATCCATCTTTGGTATGCGGTTTTTTTATATCCAAAATTCAGCATCAGGAGACAGGGTCAAGGTATGCAGAATGTCAAGAGGATGAAGTTCCAAATTAGAAAGTGATTTATCACGTTCAATGTAAACATCATCCTTCCTATCCCTAATGGCTTAGGCTCCGACTATGGACTTCAGTGTCCAGGCAAGTTATCTAAGGAGAAACTTCCTCTTCTGGCATGGGTCACCCTTGTAGCAAAAGTCTCGAAGCACATCTAGGCTCCTGACAAATGAAGTCCCTCCTGCATGTCCCTTGTTCAGAGGCTTCTTCCCAATATAAGGCAGGTCTTGGACCACAGAAGGCCTCTCTTCTCCTCCCCAACAGACAAAACATCAGGAGACCTCAGAGATTTCTAGTCCTACACACCCAAGCTTCTATCTTTCCATGGCTGAGAAACCCATACATCCCATTCCCACTATAAATAAATGCCAAAGTTGCCCACTGGTAATAGACACACCTGGCAAGTGGTAGGCTTCCATCTCACTAAATCTAGTCTTCTTTTAGGCAACCAACCTTCACTTTTCAGAATCAGAGTCCAGAGCTTTCCAGTAGGTTCTAGATCTTTATAATAGTAACAACAGCTCTGGATTGGAGGTAAGGAAGGCTTTTGAATGTTCAGATTTTTTTGAAAATGATATAGTTGTTCTATATTGTGTTAATATATTATGCAGGAGATTTGTAAAATTCCTGAACTTAAGGAACTCAACTTTGCTAAAGTTGCTTCCATGTCTCTGCTTTACAGAGACATCCGAGTACAAAACAATCCTGCGTCCTCCTGTGGTGTTGTATTAAACTACTTTAAAATCCCCTCGAGACAGATTTGTTACACTTCTATGAAATAACATTTCTTGCACAAGGGACGGGCAACTCATATGGGAACTGCTGGATACAGTGTTATTACAATTGTCCGTGTTATAATTTTATTACATCTTCTGCCAGCAGCTGTTAGCAAGGCCTGATTGTGCTAATACTAATCTTCTATCAGCTTCTTGATGTATTGATGCAAATGGGAACAAATTTACATGGCTGTTGATTGCTATAATTGACAAACTGTGCTGAGCCCCCCCAAAGGCCGGGGTTTGGTCACAATGTTTTAATTCATTACAGCACAACCTATGACGAGTCTTTCGCCTTTCTCTTGGCAACTGGGCCTAGTTACTGTAACTGCAGGGAAATATACATTAAATTGGTCAGTAATTTGCTAATGAGAACAATAATTAAACAATGTACTTTGTACAATTAGGAACTTTGCACACCAGCTGAGCTTAAAGCTGAATTCCAGGCAGTGAACGACAGCTTTTCAGTTGCTAACCCACTCAACTCCTGCTCTGCATGCGAACTTTAATTTACTCTGCAAAAACTAGCTTAGATACCTCATTTCATGCTAAATTGTTCAGGTCATGTAGAATCCCAGAAAATGCAAGCTGATGCTTTTTCTTAACAGGTCAGTAGGACTTAGTGCCGTGTCCCTGAACTCAGACCGGTAGCTGGTGCTGCACAGGCACTGGTGGTAAGAGGAACAAAAAAGCTACCTAGTTCTTAAAAATTATCAAGATGACTTCCAGTAGGTTATGAAATTGAAGCAAGGGTTTGGTTGGTATAGTAGGCTTGAAAGGAGAATATTTTCAATACTGCCGGCTTCTCCTGCCAACCATTTACACAAAGGCACGGGACTTTATTCATGCTTTCCATGTGTGCAATCATAGGCAAAGGACTGCTACCAAAGTCTAGAAGTCTCAAGCATGGATATCTTTATTGTTCAGGCACGACATACATACAGCACCAAGGTTCCATCTAGAGATGAAGAAGCCTCAGCATTGGGAGCATTTTGTGCCTAAAAACATTAAATGTCTCCTTGGGAAACATTGTAATCTCTCCTTGGGAAAATATGAAGGTTGGCTGTGTTCTTTTGCCTTTAAGGGTATGGTGGAGGATATATATCCCACATAATCATTGTGACTTCAGGCTTAAAATTGTACCAAGACAATTGCAAACTTATTTGGTGGTGTACAAACCCTGCACAACCCTGCTGGGAAGCTAGAAATTTGTAAAGACCTATGGGGACATACAGCATGAAGAAGGTTGTTGCACATCTATTGGAGGATACCATGGATGTGGAGCAACGTACATATTACACTAAACTCTTCCACAATTCCTCTGACCACCAATAATTATGTATTTATTAAACAAGTGGATTTGTGTTCAAATGCAACTAGTGCCTGCATTTTGCTTTTAGTCAGCTTTGCAATACCAGGCTTCGCCAAAGTTAGTTTTGGAGGGGGGACAAACTGGACAAATGCCAAGGGCTCCTTCCTTTTCCATGGCCCCAACCAACAGAATGGCAGGATGTTTAGGAGGGAGGAACTGCTTGCTTAAAGTTAGGCTTTAATTTAAATTAAAAATAAAAAGTAGACTTACATCAAGGCTAATCCCAGGTAGTTTGCTGTGCTGCCCCAATACATAGGATTTTCCATGACAATGAATGGGAAGCAGGTGACTTTCTCATCCATTAGGATTCCAAAGTAATCTCCTAAAAAGCAGAGAAAGAATAATGTTTAGATCTCGGATGAATGAAAAAATGATTTCTGTGTTGGCCACAGCAGCTACTTTTCCATTGCAACATGAAGGCAACGCAGATATGAAACCCAATTCTTACCGTGCAGATTATCGGACGTATGCAAGTATTTGAATATTCCTAAAGCATAATAAATGTGCAGGCCAAATTATTCTAAACTGCAGTCAATTTAGCCTAAAATACATAAACACTCAAAAGCTAAATTGTCACCATATATTTGACATCATAACTTGCAACTACTAATATGCAAATACTTTTTGGTGAATCTGTTGCAAAGTTCCTGACCTGGAGATCTAAAAACTTACTTTTTCAACCCAATTGCAGGGTGACAACACTAGGCCACTACTTCTCAATAGAAGTAGTGGCCTCGCTGTAGTTCGGTATACTCCTTAAACAGGCAGCCCACTGGCAAATTGGAGCAGTTTGCACAGCAGGCTGACAATAGTGCTTCTAATTTAGAGGCTGTGGCTTAAGCTGCATACAGTTTATACATTTTTGTTGTTGGCGGAAAAATGACAGATGTCCAGTTTTATAGGGATAGAAAAGGGGGGAAAGACAAGAAAGAGGCACCCCGCTGCATCCTCCTCCAACAGATATGATATTGGCTGTTACCAATGGGTTGTTTTGTGATCCAATGTGGCGGATGGGTAAAACAATGGGCCTGATTGGTAAAGCTCTCCAAGGCTGGAAAGGATACACTTTCATCAGTGAAGCTGGATGATCCAGCAAACTTTGAATGGATCTGGTCCAGGATTCAAAACATTTGCCAGACATTTGAAGAAATCCATTTCAGGTTTGTTTGATCACCCAGCTTCACCAATAAAAGTATATCTTCTCCAGCCTTGGAGAGTTTTAATAAATTAAGGCCATGTCATTAGATCACTGCAAACATGCTTCATCTTCATTTTTTGAGAAGCTCACAATGGTTCATCTCAAGTGTCAATCATCTATCATGTGTAAGTGTTGTCAGCCTGCAATAAAGTGCTGCTATTGCCATGACCTCCAGGTGAGAAACTTTCAACAGAGCCACAAAAACGGAATCACTTAAGAAACTGTATAGAGTAGGAAATGACCTTTCCAATCCTTTCCAAATAGGTGCCATCATTTCAAAATCTTGTTTAGATCTCAGTAAAAAAAGGAAAATGGTTTTGTAAAACCCCGAAAAACAAATCTTTCAGCAGTGTAGGTATTTATCGGATGAAATATCACAAGTCTAAATATACACAATATAGTACTGAAATGGTAATAAGGTCTGGGGAAAAATGTGTTCTAATGATCAGGTCCAATTTCCTGCTGTTGGCGGCTGCATCGTGCCAACGTCACGCGTGTTAGTAAGGAGATGGATTTCCCGGCAAGGCCTGATATTTATGTATGTACGATGTAAAATATATTCTAATAGGAGATGTAATTACGTACCTATTTCCACTTGTGTTGGTGCACAGTAATAGGGCAGATTAACAGGCATGGAGATGCTCATTAAATCATCCTGGAAACAGCATGGATAGAGGAATGCTGGTGATTTAGAAAACTTAGCTGAACAATCCCAATTAAATACAGTGTAGGGTGGCTACAGACTGGATATAGCCCCCACAGGCACCCCAGAACAGGCATCCCAGAACATAACACTGACCCCACTGGTACCCCAGACCACAACACCGCCCGCACAGCCTCCCCAGATTATAACACTGACCCCCACCACCCCCACAGGCACCCCATATCATAACACAGACCCCACAGACACCTCAGATCATAACACTGTTCCCACAGGCACCCCAGATCACAACACTGCCCTCACAGACACCTCAGATCATAACAATAAACCCCACCAACCCCGCAGGCACCCCAGATCAACCACTGCCCCCATGGGAACCCCAGATCCTAACACTGACCACACAGACACCCCAGATCAAAACACAGACCCCACAGGCACCCCAGATCATAACACAGATCCCACCAACCCCACAGGCACCCTAGATTATAACAATGACACCACAGGCACTCCAGATCATAACACTGGCCCCCACAGACACCCCAGATTGTCTATCTGCACCCAAAGGCACCCCAGATCATAACGCTGCTCCCACAGGCCCCATGGATCCTAATGCTGCCCCCACGGACATCTGAAATCATAATACTGCCTCAACAGACAAGCAATTGCAATTTCTAATAGTAAGCAATGCTAGTAAGGAAACAAACATATGTAAATGTGTTTGTATATGGTAATACATATTATTAGCAAATATTAGGGACAGTTCTTGACAAAATGCGGTCCTAGGCATGTTCGAAGTGGGGAACCCAAATGTACTACATTCCAGTTCCTGAACCCTTGCCACCCCTATGTAATCCTGCAATGTCTATGGACTTCCAGTTGTTCAGTAGGCATTACAAAGGCATAGTCTACTGTTATCAGCCTGAGAAATGCCACGCAGCCACTGATGGATTACATACTGTGAGAGTGTCCCAAAAGTGTCAGGAAAGTGATAAAGGCTCCTGTGAAAGAGTATGTTTATAGTAGTTGTGTGAGGTTTTTAGAAGGAAAAACCAGAGACTTTAGAACCCTGGAGCCAGCCAAGAGAGTGAAAGGTTGGGTTCCTTGGCCCAACCCTAATTTGGTATATATCCACCTGCACTCGGGTGCAAGGGGAGGGAATAGATCAGCAAGAGGCTGAGGGAATTGATCAGCAAGAGGCCGAGGGAGAGCCAGAGTGAATTCCAGGCTGAGAGAGAGCCAGAGTGGATCCCAGGCTGAGAGCCAGAGGGTTCCAGGCTGAAGAGAGAGCCAGAGGGTTCCAGGCTGAAGAGAGAGCCAGAGGGTTCCAGGAAATCCAGCGGTCAAACAGTACTACAAAGTTGTCAGTTAACAGTACTGATATAGTGTATGTGTTAGGAAGAGAGGACACCAATGGAGGTAGCCGGATGCCCAGCCGGGCTACTGTTTATTGTTTTGTTATAAAGCTGTCAAGTGTGTGCTGTAACACCTGGCTAAAATAAATACTTCTGTTTATTTGGACTTTTGGAGTTTGCTGCCTCTTGCATCCCGTTACCATGAGCAACCCCCAGTAATATACCACAATATGTACGTACATACGATGGATAACATACATAAGTGGTTGTGAAGAAGCTGAAGGAAGATCAGTGGCTCTTAGATGTAACAAAGGATGGAAAAAATCATCCATCTACTTTAGAAACAACATTGTAATGTTTGGCTGAAGTGAACATTTTTTTCTGAATTTACATTTTCTCAAGTATTTCACAAATTCAGAGTAACATCCACTTCTCTGTGAAATTCAAGGGTCACAAAATCCTTTCCAGGAACCGAATTTGTAAACTGTGGAGGTAAACTTCTCATTCATCTGCTGCTTTCCCATCTGCTATGTCTCATCGTCTTTCTGAAGAAACATAAGGACCTGGATCATATCTGGCAGACCTCTCTGCCCCTATATTTAGAATAGCGGATGCAGAAGATGATCTGAATAGATGTTTAACCCTTCCTGACCCTCCTACCCCATCTACTCTATTAGCATCTGTACCAAATTCTGAACTTACGTGTATGCAAAGCCTAAATATATGTCCCATTTGCTCCCTTTGACCTGGTAAATATATATTGGAAAGCATTTCATTATATTTTGCAAAAAAATACCAGGGAATGCCAGAAATCCAGCTTCTAACTTCCTGTGTTGACCTGACCTCCCATGTTAGCCCAGCCCAGTTCCCCTCTGTGGACTACAGTGCTCTACTTGTAGGATATGGGGATGTAGAGAGGGCGAGGTTTTGAAGAGCCCTCTGCACCTCGTTTTTGTCCCCACTGCTGTCTATTGTAGTGCTACAGTGTACAATGCAAGCTCTGCATTTCTTGCACGATCATCAGGTATTTTTTGCACTTATTGAACACACAAACACTTTTAATAGTTTACAGACAAAAAGTGAGCCAATCAGAGAAGTTCATTGTTTGGTTTTACATACTTTCATAGCAACATAATATTTTTTGTTTTGTAACCAAGCTGTGTCATCGAAAAATCAGATTAAAGGGAAAAGATGTAAAATGTATCTGCACATCGCACACTGAGAATGTTATTACCAAACAGCAATTCTTAAAAGAGCACAGCGAACGTCACCATCAAACGCAGAATATAAAAGCTTTACTATTAACCTGCCATCGCCGCATTACTGTAACTGCTCTCCGCTTTGCATTTCAAAGGAGCGATGAGCGATATTGCAGAGCGTTGCGAGTGTGACACAGCTCCGCGATGGCAGCGGGTATTTGATTCCTAGGTGCCATATTCACACCTCCCTGTGGAATCCAACTTCTCCATGGAGATTGCAGCATACAAAAGGAATGGGGATTGCAGCTGACTAATGGATGGGGGGTGCATATTAAGAGGTTACAGGGTTTTGTTTTACCAGAATGCTCTGATTTCGTAGGATCTCATCAGGTTTCGCTCTTCATAATAAAATCATTACATGAATACCAGGAACGGGTTTACGGAGAATTGGCTGGTCATCAATATGGTAATGTATAGGAATGTAGGTGCATGTGACGTG
This sequence comes from Pyxicephalus adspersus, assembly GCF_032062135.1. Lineage (NCBI taxonomy): Eukaryota > Metazoa > Chordata > Amphibia > Anura > Pyxicephalidae > Pyxicephalus > Pyxicephalus adspersus. Next base: position 10,372,210 of record NC_092864.1, read on the forward strand.
AGTCATGGCTAACCACTAGCTATTAATGTGTTACAGGGAGGTCACGTTGCTGCTGGTAAAGTGGGCACAGCTGGTTTGCGGTTGATGTTGCCCCTGTGGTGACCTTTAGCCAAGAAGTGTTTGGACTCTTCCAGGCCAAGTTCATGAAACTGGTTAAAATCACCCTTAACACAGGCACCTGCAAGCACCTTAAAAGCAATCTGATGGTCTTTGGACAATTGGTTACATAAGAAGCTTTATACTTACCCATTCAGTAGGTGATGGGTAGCAATGGGTGCCTGTGCTATCCAACACTATGCGTCCAATTTCATGCTGCACTATGGGTGCCATGGTTCCTCCTATAGTTACAGTGATGTAGTTGCTGGCAGGAGGAACCACAGCACACAGTGGGGACATACCCAGGAAATTTGGATAGAAGTGGCACCCAGGCTTCTTCAACAAGGGCAAAGTTTAACCTATTGCCGGTGGACAGGTAAGTGAAAAACTTCTTTATCACAGGGTGCTTTTCCTTAGAATGCGTATTGGACGCACATGCACACCATGAAGCAACGCAGACTGCATACCTAGGTGGGTTGAGTTGCCATTGATTTTGAATGACATCCCATACACCACCTGCATTGGCCGTTGTGAGAAAAGACTGAGGTTTCTTTCCACCTGCAACAGACTGATGATATTGTGGCCGTCCAGGTAAAGTCATTTTAATAATAGAGTGTCACTTTAAGACAGAATATTTAAATTCTTGGAAGAGCCTAGTTATGACGGTTCACTTTTCAGGCCTGCATACCCAAAGCACAGGTTCACCTTCAATGAGCATTAATAGAAAGAAAACTTTTATATTTGTGATATACATATTGTGATCGGATTACATTAAGTCCTGAAAAAGCCTATTAAGTTATAATGACACTTTAAATACATGCAGGAAAGTGCTTAGGGTCACTCTGCATGGTGAGCGAGTTGGCAATTTGTTCTAATTACCCATAATTCTCCAGTGTTCAGCAGAGCTTGCAGGATGCCCATTATAGTCTGATACCCCCAGAGGGGCTCTGGAGGGCCGAACCTGGGATACCAGAGCGAGTCCAGACACGGCGCTGAAGCCCAGGGGGGACTTTGTGAAGTCGTGCATTAAGTCTGACCAATATATAAACAGTAATCATTCATCCACACTTATGTGCTGGCCTCCTGCTTACTGTCAACGCACGATCTGCAAGCTGCCCCAGGTTCACAGGGATCATGATCCGATAAATACACGGATGTGTTGTTATTAAAGTCTAGGTCAACCTGAACAATCAACGTCTTATTTTCTTCCTGTTGATCTTGGTAGTGTAACAAACACCAATCCCTGCAATTTCAGGAATTAGAATCGGAGCCCATTTATAGCAGGAAAAATGTTTATTTTCTGTACCTGCAGAATTTTGCAGGGATCAATGTGCATGCAGGGTAGAAATTGACTGCACGTGAATATTTTGTCCTGACACACCTAAAAAGTGTACTGTTTGGTTAGCCAGTTATTAGAAAATGACTGGTTCACTATACAGCAAACTTCCTATGTAACCTATATAAGGCAAAGCACCACATTCATGTGGATCCATTAGGAGCCTGAGGATCACCTTCCCAATCCTGTCCTGCTATTTATTATCATTATGTATTCTTTAGAGAGCTGATATATTATGTAGCACTTTACAAAGTCCATAGTCATGTCAACTGTCATTAACTGACCCACAAAGGAGCTTACAATCTAATGCCCCCACCAAAGTGTCCCTACCATAGTCATAGTCTCTAATGCCCCAACCAAAGTGTAAGTTACCGATCAAAGGCTAATGCCCTTACCACATTTATAGTCTCTAATGCCCCTAACAAAGTTATAGTGTATTGTACCAACCATAGGCTACTGTCCCTACCACATTTTTTCTAATTGCTCTGCCAAAGTCTAATGCCCCTACAACAATGTCTAAATGTCCCTGCCATTGGCCAACGTCCCTATTATATTCATGTCTCCACATGGCCCCATCAGTCATAGTCTCTAATGTCTCTACCATACACATAGTCTATTCATAGACCGTCAATAAAGGCCTAACCATAGTCATATTCCATAATTTCCCTACCATAGGGTAATGTCTGTACCATAGACATAGTCCCTAATAACTCTACTATAGTCAGTCTCTAATGTCCCTACACTACCCAAATGTCCCACCCTAATCATGATCCAAAGTAAGCCTAACATAGCCATAGGCCATATTTATCCTACCACAGTTATAGCCCCAATGGTCCTAAAGGATAATGACACTACTATACTCTATAGTTCTATACTATAGTTCTGTATTCCCTACCATAATTATATTCCCTAATATCCCTACCATATTCCTATGCGGGGGGGGGGGGGGGGGGGGAGCCCATTTATAGCGGAAAAATGTTTATTTTCTGTACCTGCAGAATTTTGCAGGGATCAATGTGCATGCAGGGTAGAAATTGACTGCACGTGATTATTTTGTCCTGACACACCTAAAAAGTGTACTGTTTGGTTACCCAGTTATTAGGAAATGACTGGTTCACTATACAAATGGAAGGGGCATACAAACCCCATGTATATTGCATCCTGGTTAAGATTGGAACCCCAACATTGCAAGATCAGAGTTTTAACCTGTGAGCCAACGTACCTCTTAGTTCAGTTATGAGGTTGCACATCACTCACTCCCATGTGACAGCACTCATTGGTACGGATTGGTTGCTCAGGTACTCTACCTGCCTCTTTGGCTGCCTATTCTGCCCCTTGCATTAAACATAAGGTCATTCCAACCTTCTGATGCGGCAAAAGGCCATGAGAGCCTTGTATGTAAATGAGATGCATTGTTCAAGCGAGTCGTGTTTCGTGTCAATGCCACATTTCCATGTCATCTACATGCTACAAATAAAGGTCAGAAGAAAAACGCACTCAGAGGGAAGAGATCACAATGATGTCAGGCCCTTGACATTAGCATAGTAAGAACACGACAAACACTGGGAAAAGGAGGCAATAACTACACATAAACAACACGAAAGCACAGACATAACACGCCTGGAAGACAGCACAACACACGCATGTTTTTCTGTAATTTGCTTTTGTGCGTTCTTTACCATTTACTACTAAAAGGCTGACTGCAAGGTTGGAGTTCCTTTGAACGGGATGCTGGTAGTGACTTGTTGTCACCTTGCTTTTGATCTTGTATGGGCGGTCTGTGTGACTTGCGGCGTGCCCATCTTACGTGTATTCCTAATTCATATTTTTCAGTAAAACGTGGCCTTTCTGGCGCACGTAATTTATTTAGTATACAAGATAAATATTTAGCTGAAACACCTAGACGTTCAGCTTTAAATGACCATGTGACATTACTATGGGCTTTTTTAAATGCGTAATATGTCGGCGCTAAATAAATACAAGACAATAATAATAATTGGACTGTACATACCTAGATTCTCCAATTAAGCCACTGAGTAGATCGCCCTTTGAATCTCTTCTTTAAAAGCACTTAGAGGCACGCAGAAATTTACATAAATCACACTAAAGAGCATTTCATTGTTTTTTTCATTTATCAATCTCTTTGTTCAGGATCTGAAAGTGTCTTTGGAACCTTATACTTTTTCACTGGAATGTCTACCTACGTATGCATTCTTGTACATGGTTGTACTTACCTGCAGTTTCCATGGTAACAAAAAACACGTAAAACTGGCATTGCATATCTTACCTTGTGATCCATTTGTACAGTGGTCTCTGCTCACAATATTACATCTGTCTGCTGTGAAATATTTGCTTTTTAAAAGATTTAGATCATGGCTGTTCTCTTGCGATGTTCTTCTGGCTCCATCATGCACTGTAGAGGTCCCAGCAAAGGTAATAAAAGAGGTTCATGATGGTCTACAGCAGCATTTCTGCAGAGGAACTCCTGATAAAACCTATTTTTTGGGTGTGCGTATGATAAATGCCCCATTACAGGTGAGAAGGAGGAATGTTCCCATAAAAGTGGTGATCTGAATGCCACCCTAAAATGATATCTGGTGTTATACATTGGCTCAAGAATTATGCAGGCACCAGCAGATCACATTCACGGCTCATGGAACCACTAGCAACCTGTGGAGGAACCCAAAGATTCCATAGATCCCTGGTTGTCAATAGGCGGGCTATAGTGTTGGAAAAGAACTTCGTTAAGGATTAAGAAGCCTTTGGGTCCCAAAGGGAGCGCTAAACAAGTATATTAACACACATTTTGCTATTGCTTTAATGTGCATTGTGTTAATGCAGTTTATTAATAATCATTTGGCTGCAAATGCATGCCAATGATCAAAGCACATTTTACACAGATTATTATTATTACACAGTATTTATATAGTGCCGACATATTACAAAGCGCTGTTCAGTGTACATAGCCATGTCACTAGCTGTCCCTCAAAGGAGCTCATAATCTAATGTCCCTACCATAGTCAGATGCCTTTAAAACAGTCTAAGATCAATTTTCCTAACTGAACGTTTTTGGAATGTGGGGAGAAACCCACGCAAACACAGGGAGAATTTGCAAACTCCATGCAGATAATATCTTGGCCGAGTTTCAAACCTGGGACCTAGCACTGCAAAGGCCAAAGTGCTAACCACTGAGCCACCTTGCTGCCCACACAATTTCACGCAGATTGTCACCATTGTAGCCTACTATATTAGTAATGTGGTATGACTTGTCTTTTAGAGAAAGAGTGCAATGAGTAAATATAAAGAAAAACTTTGTAAAAAACATGCACAAAAATCATGTGAAAAACATGTAAGAGCAGATCCTGCTCCAGTAATACCTGCAATACCCATTTTTACAGGGTTACTCTGTAAGCTGTTACATTGTTGCCAGAAATATATAAATAAATATATATATATATATAAATATATATATTTTTTTCTATTTTTTTTAGGGGTTCCTTGAGCAATGAGCAGTTTGTGCCTCTCAGGTAAGTTTAGGTGACACCAATGATCTGTAAGGGTGACATTCTTCCCAATGGCCAGCAAGGTAAGAAGAATTCTTCCCACTTACCACTATGCTAATATACAGTGAGCTGTGGATATAGTAATTATAACAGGGGGTCCCTGAAGACCCAAAAGTTTTGTTAAAGGGTTCCCCCATGTAAAAAAGTTTGGGAAAGGCTGCTATAAATAACTAAATCTGATTTGATAATCGATAGAAGATGGTCAACTCTGGACCAATCAGGGGTCAAAGCTGTCAACGTTCTGACTAGGACTGCAGTAGACAGCAAACGAATACTCTTATCAGTGTGGCGATATTCCTTCACTGTCCAATCACAGACTGGGGGCGGGGATATGACCATGCCTTGTTGCTTAACTGCAGCAGAGAAAAGTTGGGTCAATGACGCACCTGCACCTTTTGGCTTTCAGGATCACAAGTCTGGCTGAAAACATGATTAGTAAGCTGTGCATATAGCTGTCTGGTCATCTTCAACATCTTCTCTTTGTTACTAATTATTAGAAGAGGTGCATGCAGGTAAGTCTTTAGAGTGTCAGAACTCCATCAATCATTAGGAAGATTTTGGTACCCATGTGGTGCAATAATGTAAGCATGTTACTCTTGTATTGCCTTGCTTTAATGTACATTGTGTTACGGCCGCCCAATACCAATGAATGAACGCTGATAACTCTGCACAGCAATACCAACTTAATGAAGGTCAGCAGTACAGTATGCACAGGGGTAAAACAAAACTCATTTTCTACAACCTGGACTGTAGATTTAGGACCATACTAACTAGATATATGCAAACCAGGCTAAAGCTAGGCCAGCCAGGGTGGATTGATGAACAACATGGGCGACTGCTGTACTTTTTTCACCGGAGATGAGCACAACTGTTTTTCTCAGGAGAGAATCCTGCTAGTCCATGTATCTTAAGTAACAGTTACAATTGTAGCAGTGTTTTTTTTTTTTATTTAATAAAACGTTTCATTAAGCCTGAAGGCACAAAGTGCAATTATTTACTGCTAATGAGGGTTTTGTGGCTCTCTAATGACATATAAAGAATGAAGCGATTTTATTTATTGCATCACTGATTCCGTAATGCACGGGGGCGACATATGCGTCAGATTTTCCAATGCAATTGACAATGCTTCCGTCAAATGGTGGCAATAAGTAGAACGTTCAGTGTCTGAGACAGCCAAGGTTTTGGCCATGCCAGGGACTGTGACAATTGTCACCCCCTCCTAAGGTCAGGGTTTTCTTCTGCTCCTGTGTCATTGTTTGCACAACTGTCATCTGTAACTTTTATTTATTGTACAGCGATGCAGACTATGTTGGTGCTTTATAAATAAATGCTATTGTAGATTGTTTTGCCCATGTTTTGGAAACGATTCCTGTCCCATAATACACAGAGACATGATGGATGACTGCTCAATGCCACATTGCCCAAATGCCATTCATACCTCATGGTTAGTCATTCCTGTCACACTTACCTTTAATACCGCAGATCCCTCGATCTCGCTGGTCTTTCCCATGATTCAGACCCACGTTGTCCTGGAATTCCTCTTTGTCCCAGATGCTGCCATCTTCTGTCTTCTTCTTGTCTTCTTGCTACGTCACCCAATCTCACACTGCGCAGGTGCGAGATTGGCTGACATAGTCGTTGTGAAGAGGAAAACAAAAAGGGAGAGCGATCTCACTTTGCATGTGTGATTTTGGCATCGCTTTCTCCTTGGTGAAAAAGATGCCCCTTCTGTACATCTCATTCAGAGACTGGGGAGCTGCTACACTTGACCACACTGGTGGCTGTGCAGTGTGGTTACTGCTTCACTATTAATATTATCCAGTGTTTATATAGCGCCAACATATTACACACTGCTTTACACGTCACTATGGCCGCTGCTGCATTCTGCACGCAACACATTCTGCAAGCAAGATGAATATTCATCAACTGCCAACCAACCGCTTGTGTGAGCTGCCAGCAAGAACAAACCCTATGGGGTAAGGGCTCAGTGTATAGTGTATTGGCCTGGATGGAGAACGTATTAGGGGCTGCTATATAGGATAACTTAGAGGCCAACATTTTGTTTTTAGCATCAAACCTGCTTGCCAAGAAATACACTGCAGACCTCAGATACCAATTATGCCATTCTTTTTTTTATCTTAGCAGTATAAAACACTGGAAATAAAGGTGCTTTCTAGTCTGTAACTTATGTAAATTTCTCAGGAACTTCTTTGATATGACTTGCAGCATATATCCAGCACGATGGGTGCAATGGGTCTTGTACTGAGGCCTGTTAAATAACAGGAGCTCTGGCTGCTGTTAATAACACCGAAGACTTAAAAGGAATCTTACCTCAATTATTTTTTCCCTCGTTGCTCCCTGCCAGGAGAGTGACGAGATTGGCTCATCTGGACCCTCGCTGTGCGGTTACTCATCGTTACGCGGTTAATCACAAACTTTTTTCTATTTGTGCTGTTGACCTGGATAATGCCGGTTTGTGTTGTGTTTTACATAAAACTTACACTGCGGTAAAAACGGTTACGGGCTACAGCTGGTAACTCGCTGAATATTGCAGTTTTACATGCAAAATCACAAAGTTTAAAGCTGAACTCCAGGCAGACACAACCTACACACATTATTGTGGATCTGTATTTAGGAATATATCATTAGTCTCTGGGACAAGGAGAAGGAAATCAGTTGTTCCGCAGAAAGAATAGAATGAAAGTTGTCAGTCTGCTTTCACTGTCCATTCACAGGCTGGAGGAGGGACAAGACCAGAATGTGTTATTTATTTGCAGAAGGGTAAAATCCAGTCTCTTGCCAGTGGCAATAAAACCTCTTCTGAACAATACGTGATGTAGCAGGTGTGCTGTCATGTTTCCCCATGAAAACGTAGCGGAGCCAATAATCAGAAAATCAAATCTGCTTTTTACTAATCAGCTAGCCATTACTGTGCTGCCCCTCGTCATCATTTCACATTTAAAGCCTTAGGACCATGGGGGAACATGGCAGTGAAATGCAGACCAACGGGCAACGTCCAAGTTAGCAGAAATAAGTCTATCTGTGGAAGGGGCTCCAAAACCGTAATATGTCATGTGACTAAATACCTTCAGGTAGAGAATATAAAATATGAAGATTTACTAGATTTGCAGAGGAACACCCTGCTACATAACTAACTACTTTAAAGATGATCACTGGAGTACATCAAGCTTTCTCTACTTATTCTGGGGTCCGTCTACAGTACAGAGCAGAAGGAAAAGGAACTGGGGGCCTAGCCTGTCATGTGATTAAAATTTTAGGTAAGAACAGGAAGATGAAGTGGGAAAGGTTTTTTTTGTCCATCCTGGTGCTGAGTATTAAACCCCATTGGCTTAAAGCAGAATAAAAACCTTAAAGTCTATATTTAAAAATCAACCCAAACCCTACATACTTAGTTATTTCAATTAATTCTGCAAGCACAGTACTTTTATTTTACTTTAGAAACCTTTTTGTGATACCCCACTATGGCCCCTCCCATTATGTTAGGTTCTGATCCCATGCATAGCAATACAATTAGAGGATTTAAGAGCCTTTAGAGAAAATTACAGCCACAGAGGGCTGACAAAAAGTCTGGGTGGTCCATTGATCTATGTGGGAAAGAAATGGAAGATACGAAATAGGAGGCATTTGGTTGTCCAATTTGGAGGCAGCTTCCACACATCTGGAATAGCAGTTTGTTTACTGTTCGGATGTTGTTTCCGTTGTCCTCCATTGCTGTCCCCAATTTCAGATCTGGGGAAGCCCTATACACTATACATTATCCAGGCTAAAGTTTAATTTGTTTTCAGCAGACATTACAGGTAGGTCCATAAATATTTGGACAGA
>NC_092864.1:10381909-10396534 GCF_032062135.1 Pyxicephalus adspersus
AGGTTGATCTTGGTTTCATCTGTCCAAAGAATGTTTTTCCAGAACTGTGCTGGCTTTTTTAGATGTTTTTGAGCAAAGTCCAATTATAGCCTTTCTAGTCTTAAGGCTTATGAGTGGCTTGCACCTTGCACTGCACCCTCTGTATTGACTTTCATGCAGTCTTCTCTTTATGGTAGACTTGGATATTGATACGCCTACTTCCTGGAGAGTGGTGATCACTTGGTTGGCTGTTGTGAAGGGGTTTCTCTTCACCATGGAAATATTCTGCGATCATCCACCACTGTTGTCTTCGTTGACGTCCAGGTCTTTTGGCGTTACTGAGTTCACCAGTGCTTTGTTTCTTTCTCATGATGTACCAAACTGTAGATTTTGCCACTACTAATATTGTAGCAATTCAAAAAAAAGTTGTCTCTGTCCAAATATTTATGGACCTAACTGTAGCTTCCAGGAAACGTGTTGATGTTCATTGAGTCAAAGTATTAATTTTGTAGGTCACTATTTTTGGCTATAAGCAATTTGGTTTTAATGAATCAAATATATGTATGGTTTTAACTATTTATGTATTGTTGATTACGTAATAATTTATATATTTTTTTCTATTTTTTATAAACTAAATGGTACATTTATCCAAAGCATGTGCCTTAAAAGTCCCATTTAATCTTGTTGCTTTTATGAATATCACAGCCATTGTATGCATTGTCCATTTGCAGAATGAAGGAATGAAGTGTTTAACCATGCCTACTGAAAATACCCCCTTTAGAAAATCTACTTGGTGTGGAGGATGCTTCCACACCTTTTCAGCTGTCCACAGGTCAAAAGGTTCCATAGATTCAATCTCACATCCACACCAGGAAATGTTGGTCAGCCAGTTGGGGTGTTTGCATAAAAAACAACACCAATCTTTGCTGTAATGGCTCAGAACAGTACATATTCAGTACATGCTGATAAAATAAAGATTTTTGTCGCCTTTTAGTTTCTTTTACCAGAAGACTGCAAGAAACCCCAACCACGAGCTACTAATGCTTTATTAGCCCCAAGGCAACCTCCTTGCTCGATTGGCGTCATTGTCTCCGGACAATACAACACAAAAGACAAACACCTTCCTTTAAGAAGGCCCGCTCTGAGAAAAGAAAATTGATGATACAAAATAAAAGCACCTATTTTTCAGCATTATCAGCTCAATGGAGTTTCTTTTCTGCAAGTTTAAAGCTCTATCTGCTGATTTGTTTTGGGTGACATACGCATTTGCAGTGGCACCGACGTCACAAACTAGGCCAGGTATGATAAGCGGCATAAAGCAGAAATACCAAGGCCATTTCCGAGAGCAAGGTTCTTATTGTGGGGAGGGTAAACAGGAGGCGAATGCGGCTGCCTATCGAGCGAGTGGCATGAGGAACGATCTTTTGTTCCCAACAGAAACTGGAGAGCTGAACAAAACCTTGGTTGACAAAGAGCAGGATGCATGCGACATAGAAAAGCATCGGGTGGCACAGTAACCTTGTTCTACAGGGTGGAACAGAGGGCGTCATGGTGGCTTAGTCTTGGTTATTGATTGCTGTCGTCTTTAAAGTGTAATGGCTTTGATTTTGTTTTTTAAACAGGCAAAAATAAGAAGAGGAAAATTTTACTATGGAAAATTTATAGGCTTTAAACTTCGAAATTAGGATAAAGACTACGAATAGTTTATATTTCAGCTTTGGCTCAATGCTGGTGGATTGTGTTTGCTATATCGTTTGGTGATTTCTGTGGAGAGATTGCCATGTCTCTGTTCTTGGCTTAGCAAATCATGGGCCTACTTTTATTGGCCACTGGAGATAGGCAGATCATGGGAAATGGGAACACCCCAAGGAGTGATGAATGTGGCATCTAGGACCATGCCAGATGCTGCAAGTTCATTTACTTCCGTCAACTATTCATCCCTGCTGAAAAGAGACACGTGCCGAAGACGCAGAGACCATTAAAGAGGTTGTGTGGCTTGCAAGGGCCACCACATCAAAGTTTTCAACAGGGCACATACAGTAGTTCTCTAAAAGTAAACTTCTATCACTTCCAACACAAAAGCTAAAACTTTGGATCAGCCTGACAAGGAAATCTGTTTTTTTTCCTCTTGGGTGAATCCTGATGGGAGGGAGTTCTTGAACTCCTAGAAGTCTTGGATGCTCCAGCAGTGAGATCCCTATGCTATAATATACAACTCTTCTTCTATATTTATATTATATAACAACTTCTTTGCTACTTCTAGTACATTTACTATGATATAAAATAGATCCAAATCCAGCAGGAATAATGGGAGTATTTCATAATGGTCACAGCATGTGTACAGGCCTGCAGTATCAGCAAAGGGATGGTTAGAGGGCCTGATAATGGGCCAGGCAGGTGTACAGACCCATGCATCCAGCAAACTGATGGTGGAAGCCCCCTTTCTTGGGTACAGCAGGGTGCAGAACCAGAAACTCTGTGCACGAATAATGGGAGCCCCTCATAATGAGAACAGCAGGACTACAGTCCTAGGAACTCAGCACAGGGATGATAGGATCCCCTCATAATGGGCACATCAGTTGTCTGGGAACACAGAGCTTTCACGAATAGTGATAGCCCCAAAAACATCCTTTTTGGGTAGATGGACCCTTTAAACACAGAGACCTTTTCCCTGACGGTTGTGAAACAAAGTTACACTGGCCTTGACACAAAAATACTTGTTTCTTCTTCCTTTCTTCCCCTCGGGTGGTCTGATGGATCATACCCACATTGACCTACAACAGGAGACAAGGCAGAGTTACGTGTATACGCAGACAGTGGTCGCCTTTCATACTTGCACAGGAGATGACACACAAACCTCAATCTAGAGGATGAGTCATGATGGCAGCTGGCAATGTTTACCTGCAGAAAAGATTTAGCCTTTGTCACTGCTGATGGCGGGGAGCAGCCAAATGTGAAGAATAAACTTATTTTTTTAATCTCTTAGAGTTCTAAAGATGAAATGTTTACAGCCAGAGCCCTAGGTGCTGTCCCACTGACCGGAATATTACTGAAATGGCAAGAGCAATGGCTTGTTGTCACTCAATTACCGGTTACAAGTAAACAAACAACAAAATTTAGGACAACAGAGGATAAAGCCGTAAAGTTGACGTAAATTCAATTTTGAAAGCTTCAGATGATTTGATGTTTGTTTTTGTTTTTATAATGGTTTTAAATCTGTGGTATTTAGATACATTTTGGTTGTCCGGCTATGAAGGTTCCTCCTGTTATGGAGTGACAACACTATCCCTGTGCAGCAATGGTGTTCCTGCATTGTTATTTTATCATCACACTGACCTCCGATAGGGTTACAAGCAGCCATTGCAACACACGTTACATGGATGCCAGCACTAGAAAATTAAATATCTCCATCCCCCGAGTGCATAAAGAGTGGAAAAGGTTTCAAAAGATACAAAAGATCATTAGCAAGCAAAGATGAGTTGGAAATTTGGTTAGAACTTGTATCCAAAGGCCACTTTCTTTTTTTGTGTGGCCTTGGATGGACTTAAAGAATTTAAGAACTTAAGAATAAAATTCTGCTTTCAAAATTTGGTATCAGGCAGGGCGATGTGCTTTCTGCAATACGTATTCTCACCTGCTTGATCACTGTCCTCTTCTGTCAAAAAATCGGTGAGGTGTACAGGAAGCAAGGATATCCGGCACATCCTGGCTTTCCCTATAGCTGCCAGGACTGAATATATTCCTGTGCAGGAGTTATGTCATCCTAGGCAATCATGATGGCTGAACACCGAAACAAGGAAGAGAATAAGGAGGAATATGGTGGCACCCAAGACAGAATGCGGACAGGTGAATGCCAAAAAAAATTGCGATCAGGCAGGTAACGCTATTTTGTTGCAGAAAAGACTGTTCCTACATTTTTTTTTTTTTTTTTGGCTAGTTCTGCTTACAGAAGATCTTTCAGTCAAATTTCTCCTACTGTCTGTAACCCTACAGGGAGACTGTTCCTAACTTCCTGTAACTGTAAGACAGGAAAGATACAGACCTAGGGCTGGGAATTCTTCGGCTTTGGCCTGGGAACTTATCCTGTCATATTGCTGTCCTTGTGGAATAGTACACCTAAATTTTTGTTTTCCTGGCCTTCCAACCATTCTTTTTGCACCCACCAATTGGGATGTTCATGTACAGAATCTATTTTAGACACTGGCTCCCAATAACTGCCAACACTTTTCATGGGGCTGTGCCTTGCCCTCTCCATCATGGGCTTGAAGGATAGAACATACTCTACACAGAATTATAGGACAGAAGGTATTATTTATAAAATACTAAATCCTGCAAGAGAAGTATTGCATGGAACTTCAAAGAAGTGTTTTGGAATAGAATATGTATATTTGTCACAATTGGTTATGATCGCTGTGTCCTCTCAGTCTGACTTCATCAGGGATAATGAATGTGTCTGAAAAATGAACTGAGTGTATCTACCAGATTCACACAACTTAAATGAGTTGCCCTGCTGAACTTTGGGAGACATGCCATTGGCGGGTCATATTGGGAGAGAAAGAAGCAACACAAGGGGCCCGATTTGTATAAGCTCTCCGAGACTGGTGAAGATAGAATATCATAGGGAATCCTGGTGTAACCTGTGTGATCTCCCACCAGTCTTGAAAGCTTTAATAAATCAGGCCTATGGAGTCAATAAATTGTGCTCATGTACACATAGGAATGAGCAGACTGACTGAGATGAGCTCATTAGTTTGCTGCTTACACTTTTACTGTCCAATCACAGGCTGGGAAAGGAACAACTGTGTGTGTTACTAAACTGAGAAATCTGATTTTTTCCACTCCCAGACAGGGCTGTGCTGTATGGCAGAGCTGTGTAAATCTCACAATTGGATGTTCAGGAATACTAATTGTTTGGCAAGGAAATCAGCTCACATGTTTGAACGTAATCTGTAAATTTAGCTGTTTTCCCATGCGGAACCATTCACTGTGACATTTTCTAAGCATCTTTTCAAAGAGATCTAATGTTAAGCTGCAACATTCCAGTCAAACTTCATCACACCATGGGTATGACAACAAATAACATCACCTGTGTTTTGGGGACATAGGATTTTCAGAGGACTCATTAGTAACACTAACTCAGGCTCTCACGAACTGCCTTCAGGGTGTCTAGAAACATTAAGCTGTCATTACACCACAAAACAAGGCCATTACACACAGAATTACAAGAATAGAGCTGCTGTGCCCAGACCGGACAGACCTGGTGTGTACTGGATGCCGTCACTTTAAAAGGACAACAACCAGGGGTCAATCTATCTGGGTGAAACCAACCGAGGCCCTGAGCGGGCAAAATACGTTTACTGCAAAACAATCTGAATGAACTCAGCTCCTGTAAAATGAGATCTGTGATCGGTTATATTTCTTTCTACAATGATTTTATAAAATTTTAATAAGCTGAACTCCACACAGCTGAAATATAAATAAGGGAGCCAGTATACCGCCAAATGTTTGCCCATCTGACCCTGAAATTTACACAGCTCTGCAACAGAGCAAAGCAGATTCTGGCATGGATGGGGACCTGATCTTTCTTTGATGCAGTTATGTAACACTTTCAGGTCTCGCTCCTTCCTTAGAAAATTATTGGACAGTGTGGGAAAAGCAGCAGACTGGCGAGTCTCTCATTTCTTTCTTTCACTGCTGTACAGGTTAACAATGATGATTTTGCTCCTTCATATTCCAGACTCAGGGAATGTAGGAGGCCAATACAAATCAAAATCAGCTAAATGCATTGTTTGGATGAATTGTACCACTGTGTCTGCAGCTACAGAGGTCAGTGGAAACACCAATACCAATCAAAATCAGGTGTTTGCATTGATTGGATGAATTCTACCACTGTGTCTGCAGCTAGAAAGGTCAGCAGAAATTACTCCATGGTGTCTGCAGCTACAGAGGTCAGTGGAAATACCAATACCAATGAAAATCAGGTACTTGCATTGCTTGGATTTAAATGTATTTATGTTTGAAATATGTTTAGAGTTCAGCTTGAATATTACAATATGCTTGAAGAGAACACTGAGTTTGCCCATAATGGGCAAAGCAACAGGTTCACCTTAACCGAAGCCCCACGCTCTGCATATACTTAACTTATCTTCACTCATCATCCCCTCCAATTGGACAATAGGAATGCTCCTAGCTGTGTACTTAACTGTAACTGAATGGGAGTCAAGTTTATATTATAAATGGCAAGCAGAGTTCCCATTGGTGGGCTGGCATATATAACTGCAGCCCATTAATAATGTGCTGGCTTCGGAATCCTAAAACTGATGGAATTGTAAAGCAATTTTTTTTTTATAAATGGACCCCTTACTTGGGCTGAATGCAAATATAATCCCAGCTTTTGAGAGGTGACAACAATGGAATCCATTTCTAGTAATTATTTACCTGCTACAATGTGCGTGACCCCATAATTCCTAAATATACTTTTCCTATCGCATGTCATTTCTGCAGTCCTGTGCTGTATCATTTTTCCATGCATCATGCTAAGGCGTTCATTAATTCACCAACATGTCTCCGGTGTGTGAGCCGCACAGCTCTGTATTCACTCAGTGTCAGGCAGGGATTTTGCTTCCCGTTGCTCCGAGCAGCATCCGCTGACGTTTATTTACACTAGCCGGCATTGCTTGTTTTTTTTTTAAGACTGGGAAAACTCAGGTTGTGCCATTAATATTATTTCCTTTCTGGATTCAGAGGCCCATCCAGCAGTAGAATGTTGTGATTTGGGGCTCGTGAAATTCCAGGAGCCAGGGAGAGTATTCGCACCATCGTCTTTAATTGATTTAATTCTTCCATTCATATACAAATGGTAAACTATACCCAGAATTGAAAGTAAATCACAAAATATTGTCCTTCCGGAAAATTCCATTGGTGAGATTTCCCAGTTGTTTGAATGAAGATCTTCCACTCATTCTACTACATGCTACATAATGGAGAATTCATTGTAGGAAGAGTGACACCATATTTTGTGGTGTAATAAGACAGAGTGAAATCATAATTGGGATTTGATTGGGGACAGGGGAAGGCATTGAATGGAGGACTTGAATAAATTCAGTGCTTTTATTGGCAGCTACAGAGGTCAGTGGGAAATTGCTCCACAGTGCCGGCAGCTACAGAAGTCGGTGGGGTCTTCTTTAAAGTCCCTTTACTGCTCGTTAACAGTATGCAAATATGCAATTACACCATGGCCATGGTTGCTTTTATTTTATAGTTTGGTACGATTTCCCTTTAAGATGACCTTGTCACTGACAGAGGGTGTGGCATGTAATTGAAGGGTCTTAAGGGTTAAAACCGTAAAGTTCGAATGGAGAATTGATCTTGGTGGCTGAAAAGCCACCCGATCACTTCTACCTGGCCAATGTGAAGCAATGAAGCAGCTTATCACCAATAGTGACAGGGCTACTTCGAGTCACCATCTTTATTGCCATATATACGCCTCTCCCTGTTTCTGCTTGAAACACACACTGCAATGAAAATACAATTACTTCTTTTGTAGAGGCTGGCACACATTAAAACGCGCAAAAGACGGCTTCACCATAGGAACAAAAGGAATTTTCTCTGCAGAAGTAAAGACACATTGGTAATAGGTTTGTGGCGGTGGCTCTGCAGGTCCCCATAGGTTGCACAGAGTAGATTTCATTGGACTTTGGACAGGCGAGTAAAAAACTTAAGTGGGGGTTGTGGAGAAGTTAACGTAAAAGATTATTTTAGTTAACTTCATCGCATTCAGATAGCATAAATAACTGGTTTTAATTACTGTATCAAGTCAAAAGCTGCGTCATCAGATAAATACCTTTGCATTTCAGAAAGGTTACCTGGCGTTAAAAGGTGTCAACTGGATAAAAAAAATAATAAAATTGGTTTCCTGTAGAATGTGAAAGGTTATTTTAGCCTGGTCAGACGTCTGGAATCGTGACGCAAGCATGCAGATTAGTGAAGCGATGTATTGTATACATAGCGCAGCTCTGGTTCTATGCAGCTGTCTGTGTGTAATGTCAGAGGGGCCGGGCTGTTTTTGCTCTGGAATGGAGAACATGACATGATTGCTGTGTAATATGCATTCACGTAACCCACCACTCTCCGCTGGAATTATGTGAACAGCCCGCTGTGAATCAGAGCTGCCATTGAAAAACAAACCACATTCGTTCCTTAAAACTGTGAGCTTTTTATTCATGCGCTTAGATTGGCCAGAAAAAGTTTTGTCAGCTTGACATTTCAGGTTTAGTTTACTATTTTTTTTCTTTTGTGGTTTTGTGTTGCATGCACGTGCGGTAATACGCAGGTATGCCTGCATTGCACAAAAAGATTCTTAAAAAATCTCTGGTGACTGTGTCTCTTACCTTCATTTCAGCCAATAACGTGTCCCATGTATCAGGTCATTAAAAACATGTTTGTATTTTTATTATTTTACCTTTTTGAATAGAAAGCTACGTGTGTCCTCCGTATCACTGCTGGGGATCTTTTCCAAGAATTTTTAAGTAAAATATTATTTTCTGAGGCTAGTTTCAACTTTTCCTCCAGTTAGTTTAAGGTCATGTCCCTGTGTTCAAGATTGTGGCCTAAAAATGAGAATACTGCCCCCCTGAACCTTATTCACACTAATAAATGTTGTAAAAGTTTTCAGTCAATTATGTCACAATTCCACGCGCTCTTCTTTCATAAGACTGTAAATAGTGAAAGGTTAAAACTTTGCAGTTCTAATGTAGAAGTGATTTGGACGGCTGTAAAGCCACCTGATCACTTCTACCCGGAGGCTGTAAAGCCACCTGATCACTTCTACCCGGCGTCTGTAAAGCCACCTGATCACTTCTACCTGGCGGCTGTAAGGCCACCTGATCACTTCTACCTGGCAGCTGTAAAGCCACCTGATCACTTCTACTGGGCAGCTGTAAGGCCACTCAATCACTTCCTGTTTGCATGGTTTCTGGGATCTCTAGTAGCCCCTGGGAGCTACAAATTAAAGGACTTTATGCAATGCATAAAGGTTTGCATGCAATTGGTAATCTGGTAACACGTTTTATGTATGACGGAATGAGAGCAATCATTTTATGACCATTATTTAGGGCAACTATAAACTTATAAGCTGTAATCAAATGTCTTACGGAAACTTTTGAGTATCATCATTTTTGTCATGCAATATTTGACACATTTGACTTCCACTGAAGTACTTTTTTCTGCCTTTAGATGTCCTCAGTTTGATGGTCAGCATCTTTAAACCTATTTCCTCTGAAACCAGGTCTCCATGGACCTTCCTCTATAAAAGGAACAGCAGCACAGTGATAAGTATAATGAGTTCTCTATTACAAGGAACAGTCAAAAGATTTTGCAGATGACTGACAGTGTTAAGGGGAACTCAATAAATATGTACTGAAGACAAAAGACTTTAAACTACTTCAGAGATAAAATAGACAAAATCAGACATGATGTCTCTGCCCACCGAGCCACTCCAACCATACCCACCCCTTCCACCTGTAAATCATCACTGGCCTCCCTCAGCCCTGTTACTGTGGACGAAGTCTTAACTCTTCTCTCATCATCTCCGTCTACTACATGTCCACTTGACCCAATCCCTTCTGATCTACTCCGTGCCCATTCCTCCACCGTGGCCCCTGCCCTAACCAAACTATTCAATCTCCCCCTTTCTACTGGTACATACCCCTCAGCTTTTAAACATGCCATAATTCTCCCTATCCTAAAGAAACCCTCACTGGACCCCTCCCTACCATCTAACTACCGTCCTATCTCCCTTCTCCCATATGTCTCCAAACTCCTTGAACGCCTTGTCTACAAAAGACTCACCCAGTACCTGAGCACCAACTCTCTCCTTGACCCCCTCCAGTCTGGTTTTAGAGCTGCCCACTCCACTGAAACAGCCCTTACTAAAGTGTCCAATGACCTCATCAGAGCTAAGTCTCAAGGCAACTTTTCCCTGCTCCTTCTCCTTGATCTTTCCTCTGCTTTTGACACTGTTGATCATCCACTTCTAATACAAATCATGCACTCCATTGGTATCTGTGACACTGCTCTCTCTTGGTTTGCTTCTTATCTGTCTGACCGCTCCTTTCAAGTTTCTTTCAATGGTAACTCCTCCTCACCCACTCTCCTCCATGTTGGTGTTCCCCAAGGGTCAGTCCTTGGACCGGTCCTCTTTTCTCTGTACACCTCCTCTCTCGGTAGTCTCATATCCTCCTTTGGCATACAGTACCATCTGTATACTGATGACACCCAAATTTATCTGTCCACCCCTGACCTGTCTCCCTCAGTCCTGGATAAGGTCTCATGCTGCCTATCAGCCATCTCATCATGGATGTCTGACCGATTCCTGAAACTCAACCTGGATAAAACAGAACTCATCATCATCCCCCCCTCAAATTCCAAATCCCCCCTGACATATATCTAACTGTTAACAACACTGGTTTTCGGCCCTCCCCTCAGGCACGTTGTCTTGGTGTCACCTTTGACTCGGCCCTCTCATTTACCCCCCATATTCAGAACATTTCCAGGTCCTGTCACTTTCACCTACGCAACATCTCCAAAATCCACCCCTACCTGTCCCCTGAGACCACCAAACTCCTTGTACACGCTCTTATCTCTCGTCTGGACTACTGTAACCTCCTCCTCTCTGGTATTCCACTAACCCGACTCTCTCCTCTACAATCTATTATGAATGCTGCAGCCAGACTCATCCATCCTTCCCTCCGCTCCTCTTCCGCTGCATCTCTTTGTAGTTCTCTCCACTGGCTTCCTTTTCACCTTAGAATCAAATTTAAGCTCCTGTGCTTTGCCTTCAAATCCCTACACAGTTTTTGTCCCACTTACATCTCTGACATGGTTAAAAAATACTCCCCCTGCCGCTCTCTCCGCTCCTCCAATGACCTACTAATGACTTCCTCACTCATAACCTCATCACACGCACGGATACAAGACTTCTCTAGAGCTGCTCCAACTCTCTGGAATGGTCTTCCTCGTCCTATTCGGCTTGCTCCTACTTTCTGCTCATTTAAAAGAGCACTCAAAACCCATTTTATCAAACTTGCCTACCCGGCTTCTTCTGTCACTACCATCACTACTTCCCACACTACATATCTCCCATCCTTTTGTGTGTGAAATTCCCCCACCTACTAGATTGTAAGCTCTTCGGGGCAGGGTCCTCTCCTCCTGTATCACTGTCTGTATTAGTCTGTCATTTGCAATCCCTATTTAATGTACAGCGCTGCGTAATATGTTGGCGCTATATAAATCCTGTTTAATAATAATAATAATAATAATAATAAAACTAGCTTTATGTATAGTGACAAAAAAATTACAATTCTTACCTAAATATGTCCCAACAAATCCCAATGCCAGGAAGCTGGAAATGACTAAAACTCCGCCCACAGCGACTAGAGCCACACCAATGTAATAAAACTCTTGTCCTTTTAGGAAGTCGAGCTGCGGTTGAAAAGCCATAGCTTCTGTAAAGCTGTAAAACAAAAAAATAGACCAACCAGTGATAATAAAACAAGAACTGATGCTTGGAAAATTATTCAGCGATTATTATAGGGAACACTGGGTCGACATCCCGGTCTTTCCATCTGATGTTTATCATGTTGTATCACGGCTATTAGTGTTTGGACTTTTTACGATCATGAGTGGTTTCCATTTCACATGCATTTATTCCAAATAGAAATCGCCAATAAAATGTACAATAAAATAATCATTTCTTCCATGCCGGGAAATGCTAAGCCTTCTTCTCATACATGGCATATTTACACCGAAATGGAAAGTAAAGGAGTTTAGGCTGAATTATCACTGAGAGATAATTCACTTAGCTTAGTGAAATTGGTAAAAATGAACATTGTAAACAAATCACCAATCCTGTGCACACCTGTGATGATTATGAGTTTGGATGGGGTGAACCACATAACCATGGAAGCTCCTAATTGGAATAGCTTGATTGTTTGCACACATCATCATAACCTCCGCCTCCTCCCGACCCCCCACCTGCTTACCAAACACTCCCCCACAATTAAATACCCAAACAAACATCTTGAATTTTTATGCACCCAAACAACCAGGCTGCAGGTCTCAGAAGGCAATATCCGCCCCCAACAGGAATTTAACTCTTCCAACATCTCCACCTTGGCCCTTACCCGCCCCGCACTGCCTCAGGAGCCATAATCATCCGTTCACCATAAAGGGGGAGACCCCACCAAAGAGGATCCCCCCCTGCCAAAATCAACCACTTTTCCCAATACACTGGATCCTTGCTTTTCAAGACCCCAAATGCCACAGCGCTCAGGTATGAAACCTCGCACCTGAGCGCTACCTCCACACTCGCCAAGCTTGTTGAATTCCAGCCTGCCAGTTAGTCTTCCTCCCTTCCTGGCCGCAGAGATGGCTCGCCACTGTATTCCATACTCCAAACTGTGTTGAACCATTCCATTAAGTAGGTGCCTGTCAAAAAATTGGTCCTGGCCACCGTAACCGACCAGATCGCAACACCAGGTCACTCCAGCCGCTACCTTGAAGACCAGCTTTACTGCACGAATTATGTCCCACTTGGAACTTCCAAATATAGCCCCCCCGGCACGGTGCCCTACTAAGCCAAGGGGCCACTCCCCTGCCACAAACACATGATGTAGCACTATGCTACCCCACTCCTGGCTCCCAAAATGGCCCACTTCCGTATTCACCTCAAGCAGTGTTGAACTATGAGCGTTTGCCCGTCCAACTGGTCCTGGCCACCGTATCCAACCAAACCTCAACACACCCGGGCACCCTCCACCGACACCTCAAAACTACCCCCCTGGCATTGACCTTACCACGCCAGGGGCCACTCACACGTCCCAAGTGTACGGGGGCCGACACCATTCCATTCCACCTTAAAATGAAAAGGCTCCAACGGTAATAGCAAAATGTCCCCACACACACCCTTCCCAATCTATTAGCCCTAACAGTAGCTGCATTGCACGCCCCTGAACCCCTTCCCCCTGTGCTCTCCCCCATTTTTTTATTTTTGGACTCCAAGACCCCCATTTCCTACCTCCTCCCCCACGCGCCCACCTGTCTGTGACCCCCACCCATTCCTTTCTCAATTGCCCACCACCTCCTAAAAAACCTCCTAAAAAGCCCCGCTGCGCTCCCACCAAACCTACCCCCCCTGTACAAACCCCCCCACCCTGCCTGGCCTGCTTGACACCCACAAAACACTCCCTTTTTCTCATAATTATACAACCACTATCCGCCCCTCTAACATGATCCCAATACATCATCCCCCCCAGAACCCCAAACACTTACCTGGCAGCCCCGTTCTTCTGGGGCTTGCCAGATGGTCTCTGGGGCACCACAGTGCTCCTGGTGTGTGTCTCGGCATAATAGTAAAAAAGCTTCCCTGTCTAACGGGGAGCTCCGTGTACTGGGGACCTGGCTGTGTCACTTCCGGGAAATCCAGGAAGCGCAGCCGGTCTTTCCCCAACGTCACTTTCGGTCCCGGTGATGCTACACGAAATGTCCGGCCTCAGACTTCCTCCATGGCCTGGCTAGTGGAGAACAGCGGCGGGTCAGGACTGCGCCCGGGGGCAGCAGAGGCCGTGGCCACCACGAGCTCTGGCCCATCGACATGGCCCCAGCCAGCCAGAGGGGCCCCACCATATGAGGGACCCCTGCTTAAAAGAGGCCTCTCGCCCAGGGGACCGGGGGCTGCACACCCAGACAGCTACAGCCCCTACCCCAGAGCTCCGCCATGGACGGGATTCCTCCCTGGACTGTTCCCTGCTTGAGACCCCCAAAACCCAGCTGCTAGCTAGAAGGGGGCCCTTAAGGGGCTCCCAAATGGTTCTTGAGCCCTCTATAAGGATGAGGAAAAAGGGGGGGGGGGATCAGGCCCCCAAGGCCAGCGAAGGCATGAGCCTACAAGGCTGCGGCCCTGATAACCTAACCAAAAAAGGGGGGAGGGATTTCACAAAAAATTCCGCCCCCATCAAACACCCCAGCTACTCTAGCCAGCAGCCAAGCTTCACCACATCAAGCTGCTGCCTCCTAAGCTGGGCTAAGAGCCCTAAAAATTCCCTCTCTCTACCTGTGTCCTAACAAACTTTTTTCTTCCATAAGAGGGCCTCTCACTTCTGTCCAGCCCCTTTTAACTTGTCCCATTTCTAATCTCCTCCTACCCCACGCTCCATACTGGCACAGCCCCCTTCAGCATCACTACATTTTATTAACCCCTTAACACCCCTGGGCTAGGCCTCACACCCTGTCATGTAGGTCCTGCACCTATTTTCTTACAGCTACGGGCCAGTTTCATGTAACATGTCCTAAACTATCTCAGCCCATCCTCAGTCTCTGGGCCACGACCCGCGGCTCATCATCAGTCTGTGGGCAGCGCCTTGCAGCCCATCCCCAGTGTCGGACCATATTTCAGCACATCCTCAGGTACTGGCCATCCCTTGCAGCACATCCCCGGCCTCTGGCCATCCGCTGCAGCACATCCTCGGGCCTCTGGCCATCCGCTGCAGCACATCCCCGGCCTCTGGCCATCCGCTGCAGCACATCCCCGGCCTCTGGCCATCCGCTGCAGCACATCCCCGGCCTCTGGCCATCCGCTGCAGCACATCC
>NC_092864.1:10398122-10399946 GCF_032062135.1 Pyxicephalus adspersus
ATCCCTCCAAGTAAAAATAATCTAAAGGCAAAAATAAAACCAATAAATGCATTTCAGCAACGGTGGCTTCCATAATCTCATAAGTACCGGTCCACTTTTAGGTAGATGTAAAGGTTACACATGCAAAATACACCCCCTTAGATTGCATTGTCAGGTTCACAAGACTTAAAATAATTTTTTATTTTCCATTCGGAGTATAATATTGACATACATAAATCACCTCCAGAAGTGGGAGATTTGTAGTGAATGAACTTCCCTACAGTATTGTCAAAGCTTGGAAAGAGTTCTTTTCAGAATCAGGCATTTTTGTTGCTACTTCGTGAAAATATATTGCAGAATTGAAGAACTGCCAGGATAAACAAGAACATTTGAAGAGATATCAATTAGGAGAGGAGTGGTCATGGTAGGAGTGCTCACTACAGATTTTAAATGATTTGAGCAGCCTGCTTTGTTTTTGCTTTATTGGTTATTCATATTTTAGAGGTGCATTATTCTTGTTGCCTCTCAGTCTTTACAAAGGGAAGGACAACATAAGGGGGGGAAAACAGCCCAATATGTATACAGACAGCAGTAAGAGCTTATAATCCTTCCAAGCTATCCAAAAATCCCCACACAGAGTTCTGCACTACAAGGTTTTACAGTAAAAAGATATAAAAATAGAGCCAATATTTCAAAATGCAATCATGGATTTTTTTAAGGGCCCTATAACTGGTTAATGTTGCAGCTTGACCGCTATCTATACAACCTGCCAATCCCTGCAACCACAACAACCTAAAACAAAAGACCGGCATATCTGTTGAGGCTGCAGACACGAAAGGGTCATAGGACCTCGGTAATGGGCCACGCTTTCTCTTCTGCAGACACAACACATCTAGGAAGTTGCTTATCTGATATATTAGAGCACTTTGTCACAATGTTCACTGTTTGCTTTCTGCCTGAGAGAGCAATGCATTTAGAGGTGCTGGTTCTGGATTCACACAAGAGGCCATCTGCTCGGCTGGGTCACATGACCATATACCTCTCAGCTGCAGGTTTGTAGCAAAGAGCTTCATCTCTGCAGAAACAGTGCATAGGGTAACTTGTTTGTATACAAAGCCAAGTCCCTAAACTTTTAAATGTTATGTTAATGGAAGTCTAATTTTATTTTAAAACTCACAGCTTTCCGGATTCTTTAAGCCTTTGGAATTGATTATGTGTATCTACCCAAATAGAGAGCTAGATCCTAATGTTAACGTCTTATTTCTTTGAATTACACCTGTATCTAAAAATACAGGTCAATTTGTTCCCGGATTCAAACTCCGTACTTTTTTTGGTCACTCTGCTCTCTTTAGTTTGAGCAGGTACCTTGCTAGCACATGAGTATTGCAGAACATCTGACTGTGTCCTAGGGTTTCCTTATCCTTTCCCAGTGTCAAGGTCTGCACAATATGCTGCCAAGTATAAACTACTTGGCTATAGACATCTCACCGGTGTTCAGTCTACTCAGTTTACCCCAAGACTGGCTCCAGTTTTCATGTTGGGTGATGCCATCTTGCCATTCCCACAGCGTATAGAAGGTGAGGCCTGGATAGCAATTACAGGCTATAGAGGAGAAGAGAGCTGTACCGTTGCTGTTTAGATTCTGACTTTTTAATAAAGAGTCAAAATTTGTATGAATGCTTAGCCTACGTGGGCTGCACATTTTGAGAAAAGAAACAAAACTGATGGACTGGATTACGACTATACTACTCTACCTCCATGCTTGGGGAATACAAAGTCATGTTGACCTAAACTTGGCTGCCATGTGCACTGGATGACTATCTCTTCACCAATATATTTTGCTTT
>NC_092864.1:10401231-10402506 GCF_032062135.1 Pyxicephalus adspersus
ATATTTATACAGGATGATCATATCCCCCCTTAAACGTCTCTTCTCAAGGGAGAATAGATTCAGTTCAGCTAATCTCTCCTCATATCTGAGCTCCTCCATTCCTTTTATTAGTTTAGTTGCCCTTCTCTGCACTCTCCCCAATTCCACAATGTTCTTTTTGTGAACTGGTGACCAAAACTGCACTGCATATTCCAGATGTGTTCTGACCAATGCTGTACAGGGGCAGGATTTATTACAAGAAAGTACTTTACTAGCTTTAGATATTGCAGCTTGGCATTGCATGCTGTTATTAAGTCTATGAAATACCAGAATCCCCAGATCCTTTTCCATTCCTGACTCCCCCAAATGAAATTCCTCCTAGACAGTATGAAGCATGCATGTTGTTGGCCCCCAAGTGCATAACTTTACATTTATCTATATTAAATGTCATTTGCCACTTGGCTGCCTAATCAAACAGTATATTCAGGTCTGCTTGTAGATTATAGACATCCTGTATGAACATAATTCCATTACATAGATTGGTGTAATCTGCAAACACAGAAATTGTACTTTTGATCTCAAACTCTTACAACTCTCTGGATGCGGTCCTTACAACTCTCTGGAAGCCAGTTATCTATCCATTTACTGATTGACTTTTTTAAACCTAATGACCCCAACTTGCATATTAACTGTCTATGGGGTACAGTGTCAAATGCTTTAGCCAAGTCCAAGTACACTATAACAACTGCTATTCCACTGTCTACCTGTTTACTTACTTCCTTGGGTCAACTTCGGTCTTTCTTAAAGCCATGTTGACCTTCAGTTATAATATTTTCTAGCAGAAACTCCTGTATGTGGTTCTTTATCAAACTCTCTAGGACCTTTCCAACTATGGACGTTAAAGTAATCAGTCTGTAGTTGCCTGGTAATGATTTTGCTCCCTTTTAGAAGATAGGAACCACATTGGCTTACGCCAATCCATGGGTACCTTGCCAGTGACTAAAGAGTCTCTAAAAAGTAGAAATAACGGCATTGAAATAACCCAGCTCAGCTCTTTGAAGACACGTGGATGTAATCCATCGGGTCCTGGTGCTTTGTCAACCTTAACTTTGCCCAACTGTGAATCATATCAATTTTGAGCCATTGTGACTCATTTAAGGCAGTGACATTGCGATAATGAATTTGGACTTGAGCTCTGCCATTTTCCTTTGTGTACACAGAGATAAAAAAAAGTGTTTAGTAAATCTGACTTTTCTTTATGCCCAGTTACCAACCCAGAGACATCCTTTAAGGGGC
>NC_092864.1:10403178-10451490 GCF_032062135.1 Pyxicephalus adspersus
ATGCTAGTAATTGATTCTATATTTCTTCCTTAGCACTGGGGGGCCTATAGCAGACTCCAATAAATAATTGTGTGTTATTCAACCACATATTCAACTCCGCCCATAATGCCTCAACCTCATAGCTTGTTCCATCCGCAATTTCTTCTTTCACATTCACTTTTAGATCACTTCTCACATACAGACAAACCCCACCAGCCTGACTGTCTTTGCGAATAGGAGTATACCCAGAAATATTGAAAGGCCAGTCATGCGAACTACAAAGCCAGGATTCAGGCGTAACATGGGAAGCTCCATACATTTATCCATAACCCTCCCCCCAACTACCCCCAACTATTGGCTGACCACTGACCAAACTTTCTGCCACCTTATTTAACTGTCCCACCCCTTTCTGTCCTAGTTAACAGACAACTCCCAAATGCACACTATCAGAAAACAACTGTGTTTTCTAACTCCACTTGATTCCAAGCCACTTGTTTCACCAGCCAAGAGTGAGCAAGCTCAAGGTGAGTCTGCCAAGAACTATAATCACCTGTGAAACCTTGACCACTCCCCCTTAGCGGTCAGCAAAGAAAAAGGAAAATATTTTAATTTAAAAAAAAAAACAAAAAACTTGACAGTCAAGCAGACAACCCACCAGAGTAAAACAGACAAAACTCCCAAGTGCACACTATCCGAAAACAACTGAGTTTTCTAACTTCACTTGATTCCAAGTCACTTGTTTCACCAGCCAAGAGTGAGCAGTTATCATGAGGGTTTATAAATTAAATTTATTATTTTTGCCTTATGACAGATAAAAGTTACCCTACCCTACATGTGAGTATTAAAGACACATTTTTGAAACAGCCCTGAGCATAATTACATAACAAGTCCATGCTGGTCAGAAGACAGACATGTTGATCCTGTCCTGGCTGCCAGGTTCTGGGCCCTTTGATGTAAGCCTCAAATTGTGGTTATGCATGAATGGTATGAAAAAGAACATAGGATTGTCCAGTCTTGAATTCCTCACAATGTGACTTTTCATGTAGTTTACCCATAATCTATTCATATCCTGTTTTTTTCTAGACTCTGAGCCTTAGATCCTGGTGGCTTTTTGTTTTACCTGTGTTCAGCCATTGGAGTTACATTGTCTCCTGCGGCCGAAGAGGATTGTCGTCTTTTTGGAAATTCAGTGTATAGCTGGTGACAAAGATAGCGCCTTCCTAGGACACAGCAAGGACTGGTTCTGGACATGCTGCAGGGTGGCTGCACATATGTAAATATGTGCCGTAATTGGCAAGTATGCAATGTCTAATTGCTAAATATGGCAGAAGCTCAGCACCTTCTTCCAGCACTATATATTCAAAAGACTGAGGACAAAATTGTCTGATGTCAACAGCCAATCAAAACACTTCACGCAGCAAAATGATACCTAATGTTTTCTGGCTGGCTAAGATACCTAAAAGAATGTTTTTTATACTGAAAAATATATACTTAAAAGCTAAAAAGTGTCCTATTTTCCCATTCCCCAATTGTTGGGAGGTATGGATTCAAACCTTGTTCTGCACCTATTTAGTTTCCCCGGGAACAATTACTGCTGCACCAAAATTGTACTTCTGCCCCACAAAACAGCTTCAGTTGTCAACAGCTTCAGTCACACAAAATGAGACACTGTAAAAGTAAACTGTAAAAAATAAAACATAACGGACGCAGTCAATCCAAGCAGGAGCGGGCTGTGACAGGCCAAGATATGAGATGGAAGAATAGATCGTAGATAAAGGTAGATACATAGGAGGTCCCACTGTTCTACTTATACATCCCATGAGTGTTTTTTTTTTTAATGTGTCAAAACATTAGGTCCTCTATCAAGGATTAGTGCTATCCCATGAATAACATAAGAATTTTTATTAGCTGCTAAGGTTTTGTTATTAAACCAGGGGGTCAATTTTTGGTAGGGTCATTCAAACCATAATTCTTAACAGCAAAGTGAACCTAGGTTCAGAAAGTCACACAGAGGTGCATTTTTTGACTAACATTGTAATGCCTATTTTTTTCCATCAATAATAGGTTTATTTCTGCCAAACACACAACATTTTGTAGGTACCAGAGTTGGTTGTTTGCCTTCACCAATTCAGGCATTTTTGTAATTAAACATTTTTTGAAAGTGGTTGAAAATGCCTGAAAATTTCAGAGTTGCATTTCTGGTGTATTCCACACAAACCAGGGGCATAAACAAAGTGCTGGTAGGTTAAGGGTAAGGGGGTTAGGGTACCAAGGATAGGGAGGAAAGGATGGGGGGAGACAAACCATCAGTAGCACTATGACCCTACAAGGATGTTTCTGAGCTGGGCACATGGACGGTGACAACAGTCTATAACAACAAGTGGCTGAGCAGACTGTGTACCAAGGCATGAAGTATCACAAAGTAGACCACATGGGTAACATCACCTCTCTGCTCTTTCCACTTGTTTGAATCTAATCTAAATCTAATCTGTAGCTAATAGAGTGAATGACACATATCATACACTTTAGCAACCAAACAGAACTCACACTGCAAAAATTCTGCTGGTAAAAGATGGATTCTAATTGGTTGTCTCTGCAGGGAACCCACACAAATCACAGGTAAAAGTGTGCCAGTTACTTAGACGTTGTTCTGTACATGAACTGCAGAGATGCAGTAAATAAAACTAAGGGGATTTTGAGTATGGGTTACATTATATTCAAACAATCCCTAAGGCAGCTATTTCCCACTCTAAACAGACTCAGCCTGTAGTGCTAACAAATAATTTCTTCTTTTTACATTTTCAAGTTTAACACTTTTACAATCTGTGTAATTGCCTATCAAAAGAAAGTACACAGACTTCATAGAATGACCATATCTGTAAGTTTTTATAAACCTCTGTGATTCTGCAAGGGTATAGCAGCCAACAAAGGATGCAGCCTATATATCATATCTTTTAGAACTGTGGATTATTAGTGACAGACCTGTGAGTAATTAAGAGTTTGAAGAAAATGGAACTTCTTATTGGGTACTCACCACCCTATACTGCTCACCTTTTGCCAAGCCACAGCCTATTAGTTTGTCTATAAGAGCCCTTGGTAATGCCCAGTACTTCCAGGTATTGGGAAGCAGGTAA
This sequence comes from Pyxicephalus adspersus, assembly GCF_032062135.1. NCBI lineage: Eukaryota > Metazoa > Chordata > Amphibia > Anura > Pyxicephalidae > Pyxicephalus > Pyxicephalus adspersus. Next base: position 10,406,292 of record NC_092864.1, read on the forward strand.
CCTTCTTCATCCACCCCCATGTTGTGGCCCGCCAATAGCCAGGCTTGAACACTATCACGTGGAGTAAGGGAGAGGAACATGGGGTCCACAACAGAAATTTCCAACTGTAAGTTTTTTAATACTTGCCTCTCTTATGGGTAAAGATCTTCAGTATTTGGTACTACTGGTTGGGTTCCTCACCACACAATCTGGTTCCACCTGTGGGCCTCAATGTCAACACCATAAAAAAGATGTAGATTTGGAATGTGGCCAATGGGATGATCCCCAGCACACAGTGGGAAATTGCCTAAGTGTTTGGGATGTTAAGATTATGCTGGCTAAAGCACATGAACAGAAATAAACTTAAGTATTTTTTTTTGCAAGTTACTTTTTTTTTCAACTGACAAAGTTGCTAAAGTGAATTAAAAGTTGATCTCTGGAGCAATGATAATTCTTTCGCCACACCCCTCTATCTTCCCTCCCCTCCCCCCTGGCATAAAATACACTTTTTTACTCACCAAAAGCCCAATTCAGGTGTTGCTCTAGCACAGAGGTAGGCAAACTCCCGCCTTTAGGCTGGATACGGCCTAGCCAGTATTCCAGTCCGGCCTAACCCCCCCCCCCCCAGGTTATTTATTGTTGGATCATTGTTGGAATCAAATTGTCGCATTATCGCGAGTTCCTGTGATATTATCGGTATCATCAAGTTCCCGCACAGTTACCCCAATGCCTAAATAGCAGAAGCAACGCGCAGCTACCAGTCTCCAGAAAGTTGACCTTGAACGTTCTGTCTTCAATCCCGAATGAACTGATGAATTATTCTTCATCCAACGCGGCAACGAAGCTCTGTGTTTAGTGTGCAACGACACCAACAGCACTTTCAAGCGGTTGAATCTCAAGGCGTATTTCAATGCCAAGCATGTGCACATGTACAGAGACTACACCGTGGATGAGCAGAGGACTGAGGCTGCTCACTTGCAGTCACGGATCGAAAAAACCCTTCCTTGGACACCTTGTTTTATCTGGCCTGGTGTGCCTATCTTGAACTCCTGAAATGGCCTAGTAGTCCGAAAAGTATGCCGACCCCTGCTCTAGGACAAAGTCTTTTCTCTTGTTCTGTATACTTCCAGTACCCCAGCCACCAAGACTTTATTCTGGTGTCCACATCTCTTCCCGATGTGGACACCTCCAATTGACTGTCCAGTGGTGGGTTCCATTAAAAATGGACGAGCAGCAATAACATTAGCAAGAGGGGACTAGCAAGTGTGCGGCATTAGGACTGTACTGGATCAGCAATCCCCCACATCCATAAGTGGTGCTTCACAATTTAAGGAAAACAGATTATGCAGAATGGGTTAGTTAGAATATTGTTTTTCGATCTTTTTAACAATGGGGAACCCCTTAAAATAAGGTCTGCAGGAACCCCTTCTATAATTACTAATTCCACAGCTCACAGTGTGGTGGTCAGTGTGAAGAATGCTTTTTACATTGCTAGCCATTGGGAAGAATGTCACCCTTACAGTAAGCCAAAAAGAGGCACAACTTCTTGTAACGCATGGGCTCATTGATCAAGAAACACTGGGTTGGAAAGTGGAGGAAGGGAAGGGAGGGAGTAATTTTTTGCTCAGGGACCGGCTTTATGGTGCCCAAAACATCCAGCACTGGGCCCAATACAAAGCCCCATACAGATGTCCAAAGGACATCACTGGAAGTGATCTTTTGTGATCATTTTCAGTGACATAAGCACTGTACATGTCAGATTTTCACACAAGAAAACCACAACCGCTCATCTCAAGCACGATTATCTAACTTGTGTACATAGCTTAACACTAAGCTCTGGAAATAAAGTAGAAAGTGACCGAATAGGCATTTTAAGGTGGTCTGATCATGCCTACGTACATCAAATCACCACCCAATCCCTATAGCCCGCTTCTGCCTGGTAGGTGCTTGAAATGAGCGTTGTTTTGCCTCCTCTTAGTGACTATGAAACTTCATAAAGTAACAAGAGGGAAGATAAACAGATCACACGGCTTTTATCATCTGCCCGGCTGTGTACAAGGATCCTGCTTATCGGGGCTAATTAATTACAGCAGGAGACACATGAAAAGATGGCAGATTTTCCTTCTGTGCTGAGGGGTAATCATTCCTGCCACTAACAAAGACTTGTTGTTGGGAAACAGAACCGTGCTGCGGAACAGATTAATGTATTAAGGCTTGTGATTGATTCCACCGCAATTAATAATGCTCATACATGACAATGGACTTGTAAATTCTGAATGATTGATGTGTTTTTTTTTTTTTTACAAAATAACAACAGCCGAAAACTGTTCCCGAAGGCAGCAGAACATCACGAGACAACCTGACTCATTGAAAGAACATCTGAAAAAGCAACCTTTTTTGAGGTGTTTTTTATTTATTTTTTATATTGTACTTTTTCTAAATGTATGACTAGCCCCTGTGTAATAGTCCTGTGCAAGTGACAGACCTTCCTTAAAGTGGAACTAACTTAAATAAAAATCCTAATTACCTTTACTTCCACAGATCCCTTGATCTCTCCAGCGACTACCTCGCACTGTTATGGAATTCTCCTGGCGCAGAGGAAGTGCCAGGTGCCGGAATCTTCTTCCTTCTATTTTCTTCTTCTGGCTATGTCACCCAATCTTGCACTGCCCAGGCATGAGACCAGGTGACGAAGCCTGCTGAGTGGCGGTCTCACTGCTTATGCTTTTTTTCCAATTGCAGGAAATAGCCCCTTCTGCTCATGCCTGATCTTGGACATACACTGGAGCAGCAACCCAAAGCCTCCTGGGATACGTGACAGATGTATCTCAGGAGGTTCTCCACCCCAATCAGACTTTACCGCCCCCCTTTTTAAAAAAAATATTAATAATAATTTGGAGTAAAAAAAGAAAAGAAGATTATCCTTTTATATAAGGTAAATATTTTTTGGTGATAGGTCCGCTTTAATGATATCAGATCCTGCACAACACATGTGCAGAAGCATGCAGAGCACTTCTAGGTTTGGCCCATTGAGGTAGGATCAAGTGTGCAATCTATCCTCTGTGGCCCCCACTATCCATCCTGAAGTAGCGAGTACCTGTCCTGGGTTTTACAAAAGGAGAGAGAAAGCGAGGAGATGGCCACTCATTTCAATAATGACCAGTAGCTTCTTTTATGCTGATGAAGCTCTCGCTATCACTGACAGTCATTAAGGTTAAACAAGCCACCACAACCTCTCTATCTGCATTCATTGTTTAGTTATTCAATCTCAAAAGCTCACAACAAGGACGCTATAGTCAGTTTCTACCAGATTAAAAACACGTGCTGGTTGTTTACATGAAGCTAGCATTCTCACAAGATTCAAATCTTTGTTGCGATCTTTGAAAATGTATTACTCCACAATACTATTGGTTGCAGAGGTGAATGAGGGCTCATTTAAATGTTATATTATGTTTGGAATAGGTAAATACGCAAGTTTTCATGGTCTAGGCAGCGGTTCACTTTAAAGCTCAATTTAGACACTGATTTCTTTTACATTTTGAGTGGAGAACAGTTAAAATTCTCATTTCTTTATGTTCTCATTGCCTTCACTTCTTGTCTTTGCAATGCCTTTATAAGAACTGGTGGGAGTGGATCCATATTCACAACCATTTGGTTCAGCTTCTATTTTTGTCCATGGGGTGGGGGTTAGCACTGGTTGGGGTGCCATTCATCACAGGGAAACGATAACAATACGGGCAACACTTACAAACCTGCCTAGCCCACTGTACCCCAAACAATCATGGAAAGGAAAGAATCTAATCATCTCCCCAATCAGACCATTTTGGCTCACTGGTTAATTTCATAGACGTGTCCAGATATAAGAAGCTTGACATTTTGTATGAGGAAAAATAACATTGGTATAAATAATTGATGTCGTCTCTGTGCACAATAACAAGGGATTCACTTGTAGTGAATCTTCCTGGCATTTAAAAGTCACAATAATGAAGGTAAATTTTAGCTTGTTAGCAGGTATATCTCTTAGATGCAGCCAATTATCCCTGATTTACCTGTTTTTAATCTAAAGCTGACCATACAAATGATAAAAGCATGTAAGGACAGATAAATATAAATACAAACTCGGGGCCAGGTAATTTCTTTAATAGACGAGGCCTTTAGGCCAATATTGCAACATGAACGAATTGTTAAATTCTATTTTATAAGTTTAAAGTATTCAGTCAATTCAAACTGAAAAATGTCACATTTAAAGCAGCCACTTGACTTTCTTGCAGGCTTGCAAAGTTGTATAGGTTCCTCTCCTGGATTGAAATTACTCCGATTTTACTCAGAAGCTGCAGCAAGTTAGATAGATTCTGCCTCATTTTCTGGCTCCTCCTTTCCCCATGTGGCTGGCCCACTTCTTTCTTTCAATGGATTTCAGTTCTTTCAATACCTGAGGCTCAGCATTATCTGTGGACGTTCTATAGAAGGGTCTGCAGGCAAATATAGCCTGCCAAGGAATACCTACTGATACCTGATATTGCATAACTACTACTAATCAGCCTGCTGCTTGCAACAGAGCTGGGGCTCTTGAATGGAGCAATGAGGCGGGGCGGTGGGGCATATGTGAGGCAGGTTTGTGCATTAGCCAGTTGACTCCAGATGCCAAGCTTGCAGGTATCTGCAATTTTTGTTTCTGCATAACCACTTTATGAAAAAAATGTTAGTTACCTGGCTACTACACTGAATCATTAATTGTAGTTTTCTAATTATAAGTAACCTGAAGAAGATGGAGAGTGCTAGCATTATCAATGAAGAGCCCATTAATGGTTGTCTCGTTTTTCTTTCAGTATGAGGCCAGGTTAATGAATACTGTTGTGCACATATTACACGTTATGTAAGGGTCAGGCAGCTGATGGGCCAATAACCTGTCTGTGCTATGTCTAAAACTTTGAATACTGTCATGTAGCATGATGGAGGTGGATGAAACCAGCCCCCTTTCTTTACCCAGGCAGCCATGACCATTTCGCTGCCTATAGACTGTGGTCAAGCTGCTCCAGGGAGGAAGCGGGGGCTGGATAACCTAATAAGTCTTTTGATTGATAGACAACAATTGTCTGGGGTTGCTCGGTTTGTGTTGTAGACACAGGCTGCCCAGGTAGCAATTACCTAACAATTTACCAATCAGCTGTATTTGCAATCCTCCGTTTCTTGGCACGGTGCTGGTAACAGCCGGTCCAACAAAGCTGTGTAGGATAGATTTCCGTGTGGGTCAGGTACAAGGACCGTCCAAGTATGACACAGCACAGAAACCTGACAGAGCAAACACAGCAGCATCTGCCCCGAGATGCTAAGTCACTACCTCAGCTGCAATTAAATGTTCATTTCACCAAATTACCTAATTCTACACGGCACTGGGCCTGGACCTGGCCTGTGCTTAGATTGGCATTCCACTGATTAATAAATAAATGAGTGGGAGATGACATGGTGTAATTTTTCAGCACATCTGCAGTTAAATCAAAAAAAAATATATACATAAATATTAGAAGCCTCTGTATTACAAATGCACACATTTGTCAAATAGAACATCAGCATGTAAGCTAAAATCACAATGCTGAACAAAGCGCAATTAGCACCTTGCTGGTTGAGTTCCTGGTTCAATAAAACAAATCTGAAATGGCATTTAATCACAGAATTTCCTTTGTAGGACTGTAGTCAATGTACAACTACAAGGCCCAGCAAGAGATGTGTCAAAACATGTACTTTTTCTAAAAGATCCAGTTCAGGGGGTGCTCTCAACTTTAAATTCCATTGTTGCATGCTCCAAAGGTTAGAAACACTTAACATCCAACTGATGAACGTTTTGCGTGCTAACTGTACAATTTCTATTTCTCAAAGGCAACAACCATTTGCTTTGAGAAAGCATGTGGTTAGCACGTAAAATGGTTGTCAGTCAGATTTCAAGTGTTTTACATGTCACAGATAGGCAATAACATGCCAAGATGAGAGTTTCCCCCTAACTGGAGGTTTTTGAAAAATATGTGATTTGCTAAACTTAAAGCGGGCCTAAACACAAAATGTTTCCTTTACATAAAAGGGTAGGCAACGCTTCAACTTAAAGTATAAATTGTATTTTTTTTTTTTTTTGCAACACCCTTAAAAAAAAAGGTTGCAGCACTTTTCAGTGATCAAGACAGGATGGAGCGCAAAGTCTCCAGGCATACCTATATCCTAAGGAAGTGATTCTTTAATGGAAGAAAAAAATTTTCAATCTCATGCATGTGAGATCAGTAATTATTTTCCCCATCTATGTCATTTGATCCAGGAAGAAGAGAGAAGAAGATGTTGGGGCCAGGCGCTTCCTCTGCTACTGGATACAGGGACGACTCGGGACCCAAACAACAAAACCTCCGGACAGATCAACAGATCTGCGGGAATAAAGGTAAATGTCAATTTTTATTTTGGGTTTAGTTCCGCTTTAAAAAAAAGGTCAAGAAAAAGGACATCCCTATCAAAGCTGCCTCTATCCAGCTTCTCTTCCTTAATCATGGTTTGGACTTTTTTTATTTAAAGATCACCCCAAGGGGCTATACTGTCCAAAATGCCTTCCTATAGCATAAAAAATGCTGCAAACATAGCTCAGGGAAGTAATTACAGTCCTGAAGTTTAAACTATGGTTTTAGGAATCCACAATCAGGGACGTCATTATTCCTGAAATGGACAGGCGACATCCCTTTTGCAAAAATCCCTCCTACCTAATAGCTATGAGTATCTAGGAAAAAGCGGAGCTGTGCATATGCAACTTATGTACGTCATCCCAGCCCAGCCAATAAAGATGGCCAAAGATGCTCTACAGAGGAGAAGAGAAGGGAGGAGATGGTGGTGCCCTGTAAGGGATCAGGGACTGGTGAGTATCATGGGTTTAGTTCCACTTTAAGTCTTTGGTGTTACGGAGCCTTTTTTTTTTTTTTTTTTTAACTATCAATTGTTTATTTTCAATGGTATAAATCCTAACACAACCCAGTAGGATAAGTCCCTCATTTGTTTTGGGACAGCAGTGCAGAAAATCAACTATTCTTTGGACACCTACACTTTGGAATAAAAAGTCTTCTTCCATTGCTCATCCATTTTTGTTGATGTCTATAAGCAAAAGAATTTTCAAGATCACAACCGGTAAACTTTCATCTAGGGATGGAAAAGACAAAATGGCAGCCAAGCCAGCCAATTCCCATTACAGCATATATATTACACGAACACTCCATTTAACACCAACTGGCTGAACCCCAATATTAATGATATGACATCCCTAACCCACCAGTCGGCCCATATCTAGGTGAATTCAGTTTACGTGCTCCCATTACTACTTGTCAACTAAAAAGTCTCCAATTAATTGAAAATAAAAAATCCAGACGGGATAAAAGTTATTTGAAGCCAAAGCACGACCCTATTATATAACTTGCTGGAAGGGTGCCCTTTGTCATAGGATCTTGTGAAAACTGTTTGCTATCAACGGCCTGAACACGAGGGAAGTCAATGGTTTATCCAAGGCACATGGAAGACATTACACACAGATAAAAGTGATTAAAAATATAAACACATACGCAAGGAAAACCTCTCACTCCAATGGAACATTCAGACACATCAGAGTTATCTAATAATGTAAAACAAACTGTAAATTTTGTAAATGTAAAACTGTGCAAATCTGCTAATTCAAAAAAATGGGTTAGGAGAAAAACATTTCTCTTAGGAGCTGGGTAAAAGATAAATGTCGGGCAAACAGTTGGATACACAAACAAAATACATACAAGGTAGTATTTTTGCCTGCCAAAATGTTTGTATTTCTCTCTATTCAGTTTTAACATTTATACAGTTCTGCAACAAAGGACAACGCGGTCCAGTGGAGCAAGAGACCTGAAGTCCAGCTTTAGAGGTTTGATATTGGCAAGCTAAATAGTCCACCAGCTTCAAATTAAATATGCAAGTTTATTTTCAGTTCTTTGTCTTTCATTTGCGACAGGGTGTCTCATGGCATGGCTGGGAAGGCCTTCGACGAGATGTAAGTACTGCCCAAGTTAAGGCACTTTGTCTATTAAGGACTCCAGGGAACTGCATGGTAGTTCTGCCAGACAGATGGCTTCTAAGCCGGTGCTTAAGGTCTTGTGGCCGGCCAAGGAGAAAATGGTAGGGATCCTTGGCCACTCGGTCCATGTCCGGGTCTTTACACCTAGACCTTGAAAAAGCACAGTTGCTCTTTTTAGCAAATCAGGTGCAGACTGCTGGGAGCTCAGTGGTTTCAAAAACTCGAAGGGAAAGGAGCTCCAGAGACACACAGTTCAGAGTAAGCTGCCTAATTTTGTGTAAGCACTGGCCCAGCCAGGCTATTGTTTGTTTTGTTTTTTTACCTTAACTGGCATTCTTGTGCTACAATAAAGAACCAAGGCAGGAGTCTGAACCGTGTGCTACCTCACTGAATTGCTGCTAACTTGTCACTATGAGCAAACCTCAGTAGGCTTAAACATTTCAATGAAAAAAAAACTAATTAGCAAACTCTGGGTGATGCAGTTATGAAAAGATGGCATAACAACATCATGGTAGATTGGTCGCACCTGGAAATCAGCAATTGTCCCCCACATCTACTGCAGAGTGCACCAGGTTAAGGACATTCCTCTTATTTAAGTCTTTTTTTTTGGGATAAACAAACATTAGTAATGAATCATTTTAAACCAATCATGCTTACATTGTGCCACACCATGCAAAGCATACTGCCATTTGACCACTGAGCCACGGGTTTTGTAGGATCCTAGCAGTGCAGTAGAGTATTCATACCTACAACTTTCTTCTACTAAGAAGTGACGTCATAAGACCCAGATTCTGAAACAAAAAACATTTCCTTGGATGGAAAGGTTAAACCTCATAAAAAAATCTAGGTATGTTTATAATATAGTATTTGATTCAGTCTTCATTCTAGCTTGCTCGGCAGGATTTGGAACGGTAGAAGGATGAACAGTACCAGGGTCAAACAGCCTAATGTATTGGCTAACAGCAACGAAGAAAAGTATGGTCAAGGATCTAACCAGGCTTTTCTAGAAGACAAATCTGACCACATGACTGACTGAGCAGCATTAGACATTATCAAAGAGGTAACGCAGTTCCCATGTGTATGTTTTATCTGCGGTTGTACTTGATGCTCCAGAATCCCATTTATTGAAAGAACATCAAAGAAAATTAAAAAAAAAAGATAAGGAAAAAAAAATCAGTCCACTGCAGACGTCTGGGTGTTTAGTAACCGGCTTAGAGAATGATATGTGAAAGGAGATTTGGGTGACACAACAAAGAGAAATTGGAATGTGACAAAAGCCTGAGAACAATATTTTATTCACCAAAACTTTGATTCATGTTTTTTTTGGTGAAAACCGGTTCTCTAATAGGGAACCAAACAGGACTTTGCACTTGAATAATATACAATGTTTTTTTTACTTTTATATTAAAGTTGTTGTCACTGTCTGGTAACTACCTTTTATATCTGCTTTCAGTCGGGGGATGTCAAATTAATCTATCTACAGTCTGTGTAATGAGAGCTTCCTTCATTGCTCCATGTTTGCCCCTAATTGCCTCTAAAATTGTGCACAGCTTCAGAATAGGGTAATCCCAAAGGGTAAGGCAATTTAGGTGTTTGCCTGAAGCCCCAGGATTTTTTAGGCTGCTGGTCCTCTTCTATGGGGTACAATAGTAGCCCCTGTTGTCTAACCCCCATCTCTGAATTGTCCATGTCCCAGAAGTGAGCAATTTGGCTGAACAACCATCATGGCTATCACAGAAGAACAAGATGGGCCAACTGGTAAGACTCTGTCTGCAGTCCACACAATGCCACGGCCCAGCAGAGAGACAGAGGCGAGGCAATGACTGCCAGAATGGATTGAATGTATAAACTTGTTGGAAATCCATTCATACTATGCTGGCTGTGGGTTATTGTGTTGATTTTTGTGGAATTTACTGTGTTGGGGGTAATGTGTAGGGAGCTTTTATGCTGGCTGGGTTATCAGGATGGGTAAGTATAGTTGTTGGTCCCCCAATCCAAATTCTAAGATAGCCACCTCTAAACATACATGATAAAAAAGGAAAATAAGGAGAGGAAAGGAAGGGTTTTGGCTAATATTCACTCATATATTGTGAATATTACAATATACAGAGATAAATTGAGATATACAGAGATTAAATGTTTTGTCCAGGACCCATTATAAAGTCATGGGATATGGAGGTATCAACTATACAATCGACATCTATATGTTGACGTACTGTAAATGTCTTTTAACCTGACGCGTTTTGCCTGTTGTTTTCTCAAAGGTATATGGAGAGACTCCCCTTGTGCCATAACAGTCTTTCATCCATGAGAAACTAACCAATATCTACTATATAGTGACTACGTCTTCCATATACCCCTGAGGAAGCCAGATAGGCGAAATGCATTGAGTTACAAGATGTTTTCAGTACGTCAACATATAGATGTCGATTGTATAGCTGATAAATCCATATCTCACGACTTTATACCCTGGCACACAAATTTTACCCATACTCATTTAGTTGCTGGCCACCATTATTAAATTCACACTACATCCAAGATTTTGTTGATGCCCCTTCTTGGGCCCTTTGCAGGCAAAAGGTAAATGTTGTGATTACTTACCAGTGACTTCTGTAGAGAGCTAGGGATATAATGACAGCTCCCAGACTGTAGCAGCCAATATATGGCGACCTAAAAAGCCTTGTGAGCGTGTGTGTCCTGTATTCCCATCTCGCCACCTGTAAATATAGTGATGGATATTAAAATGAAAAATTATAAGAGTGTAAAAACAAAGAATATATTACATACAGTTAGAAATTATGAACAAAAAAAAAAAGGAAATAAGAAAAAGCCGAATATGACTTAACTACATTACTTAACTTAATTACAGTCTACTTTCTTACAGTTTGGCCTCACTCTGTGCATCTTTATTTAATTCTCTCCCCATAATCCCAAAACAAAGACCTGGCCTAAATGGACAATCACATGGAGTTGGCTGAGACTTCTAAGGCCTGTAAAAAAATTCTCCCAGCCCAACCTCAAACTTCTTTTTTTTTTGGGGTGAACAGGGCCATGAGGAAGCAGTAAAAGATAAGCATAAAAATCAGGGAGGGCAAGCAAAAAAGCAACACAATACTTCATCCTAGGCCACCTACATGGAAAACATAACCTATGCGGCCACCCACCTCCAGTTACAACTTGGAGACTGTCTTTCCACTTTGGTGTGCTTAAGCAACCAATTACTTGGTGCCAGCCTTGCCTCATGGGGAGAATTACATGCCCCATACCTAAAAGTAGACAATATATTTCTCCTCCCAGCATCAGGTAATCAAATGAAAGCTAAGAGGAGGCAGTTAGTGGAGACACCGAAGAAAGACACCAGAAATTGTTAGTGCATAGGCAAAGCACAGGATCCAGTTCAATAAGCCTTCATTGGCACGCTACCCTTTTCACTTTAGGCCCAGCTGCAGCTAAAATGTATTCAGATAATTTCCCAAGCTGAAGTCACAATGTAGAATGATAAGACTAGTTAATTATAATTTTTGTAGTGTGGGAAAAAATTAAAGTGAACATCTGATTGTTGAAGTTGGAATTTTCTTTGGATCCAGAAAACACATTTAAACTGGCCTAGAACAAAAAACAGAAGGTTTGCTATGTTTTAAAGAACATTTACAAATGTTATCTGGGCCTGAAGTTTATTAGAAATAAATGAACTTTTTGTCTTTAAATTCTCCTGATAAATAGCACTTTATGTTATGTTAAGTTAGGGTAGCCAGGACCCCCTATAAATACAGCCTCCTAGTTTTTTGTCTGCACTGTACAATTAAATGTAATGTTACCTCTAATTTCTAGTCACAGGGTATTTGTAGTGAGATTTGGGGGTTTAACCACTGTCAGATTCTGGCATGAGGAAGCCAAATAAATCCTGCATCTAACAAGATGGCGGCCTCCATACAGAGCCACCTTGAGGAACAAGGCATGGTATGTCAGTAACGGAGAAAATCATTATGCCTGCCTTTTGGTACCAAGTTTCCAGGGATCAGTTCTTTTTATATTGTCATTGCTATGATTTGTATCTTGTTGCCTGCAACTACTGTTTATTGCTCTAACAGAGTGGTTTCCAAGCAGATGCTACACTGCCTATCCAAGAGGCCAAAAGCCATCTCCGTTCTTCAGAGTTCCCCTGCACTGTTTTGCACAGAAGGCAAGTAATCTGCTCAATTACTGTAACAGAACAATACTGGCTCATTGTTCGGTCACAAGCAAAGTAAACAGGTTACCACGGGCTGCCCTGGGCATGGGGCCTAGCATGCAATGACGTGAAGCCTGGCCTCCTAAACTTATCAGCCTTCATAATTTGGCCGCTAATCAGACAGACAGAACACTCCCATACTGCAACTAAAGCAACACCTCAATATCTAGCGTGATAATGTTGTAAAGAACCTGCGATAAGGCCAGGGGAGACCTACAAACACAATTAATCAGGTCTCCAATGAGATGTTTGTTTGAGTGAGCTCAGATCTGGCACAAGGTGCAGAATAGTATCCTGCAAAAAAAACAAAAAAAAAAAACAGGCTAAGGCACAGATATGTCGTTGTTTTTGTCCATCTATCAAGGACAATGACATGAAGCTTGACTATGGAGAGTAACGGGAAGAAAAGGGTTATTTAGAAGGACATAATTTAGTTGTTCAGGAACATAGGATTCTTGAAGATCATGATCTGAGAGCTGAAGAACATAAAGCTTTAGTTATCAAACTAAAGATGATTAAACCTGGTTCCCGTAGCATTAGAATTATCATTCTTCTAGCGCAAGTATGAAATAGGAATAATGATCACTTTGGTTGCTAAGTGCTAAACAATTGCTTTTTCTGCATTCATTCACATTTCTTTGTTCTAAGTGTGCTGTGTTTAATATGCATAACACTGCAAGGTACAGAAGGCATAGCCCAGTACACAGGCACAAAAAAAAATGAATTATATGCTTTGGGTACAACAGAAACATTAGGAGGCTGCAATGTTCATGTGTAAATGTTGATAACGTTTTAGAAACAGTAACTAAAGCAGACACAAAATTCATGTTTACTGCAATTTACACACATTACGTGTACATAATTTAGCCAGATACTGGACAACTGCCAACTATGCAGGGAAGAAGGATGGGTCAGGTCCCTGGAGAATGAGAGTTCCTGGGTAATTTGTTTGTCATGCAGGGGACCCAAGTGATATTTGCCCTGCAAAATATGAGACAACTACCAACTATGCAGGGAAGGGTCAGGTCCCTGGAGAATGAGAGAGTTCATTGGTAATTTGTACATCATGCAGTGATAGGATATCTGCCCTGCAAAATACACAACAATTTCCAACTATGCAATGAAGAAAAGATAAGGTTCCTGAAGAACAGGAATCATGAGTATAATATACATCATGCAGGGGACCAGGGGGTCAATTTCCAGTGACCTAGAGGGATGACTCAGGTCACTGGAAATTGAGAGGAATTATAAGTTATTTGTATGTCATGTGGGACCCTGAGCAAGAGGGGTGATTCAACAGATACAACAGAAAAAATGGCATTTTTTTTCAATAGAAGTAATAATGTTTTTGGCTCTTCTGATATGGAGTGAATTTTAATGTCAAGTTCATTTTTTTTAAATAAGAAAATTAAAAATAATCCTTTTTCCCGAAAACTTTTGTTTTTAGTGTCGGAATTGGAAAGAGACTCATAGCTGCCTATATTGCTGGAAGTGGCCTCCCCATGGCAAACCTGAAATTAATATGAAAAAAGGAGCAGCCAAGTGAGGCCAAGCTGGACTCTGCTTTCTCACACCACTGCAAGTTTAGCCATTCCGGGAATTCTAGTCTGTATGTTAAATGAATAAACAAAGATGAAATAGAGCAGGAATTAATCATCCCAGACAAGGTGAAATAAATATCTTGTAAAACAATTTAAAAAAAATGTAGATTTTTTCGAATTACATTGCAGACAAACATAGTAGGGACAACCTAGATGCTGCATGAGTCTACTTTTCATCTGGGCATCTACTTTTGTGTCCGACTGCCTGATGCCTTATAGTGGTCAGTATCCTTACCCACTGGGAACCCTATATTTGTACTTGCAAATATACTGGTCAGCTTGGTCACTGGTTCAAGTGCCACCCACTCTAAAAAGCCATTGCAGCCTCATCCAGTAACCCTAAAGCAAAGCCTTTCTCAACCTTTGTAGCTCTGCCAAAACCATAGGGGAACAGAAGAAAAAACTGAAAGTTTGGTGTCATGGTACCGATTCTGGCCACAAAACTATGGTCACCATTACATGGAAGGTCAATCAACCAATGCTCAAGGAACTCCTAGAGGAACCCTAGGGGTCAATGGAATCCTTGTTGGGAATGACCACTGACACTTGGTTGAGCTTTCCAACACTTTATACCTGTGTCAGGTCATACACGGTCATAAGAAGGAGAACTCATCCATACAGTGACCATATCACTTCTACACAATATTCTAACTGAACAAGCTTTTTACTTACTAGGTGATCCACATCTCAGCTGCTACACTTCAGTGTGTAGAATAAATACTCTCCATGCCGCTCCATGTGGTTTCCCCCTTTGGCTTGTATGTCACTACAAGATATATGAGAAGACAGAAGAAACCACAGCAAGCAACAGGGGGTAACACGCATGCAACGCACCTATAGGGTTGAATACCTGCAGCAAGAAGGATTGTGTTTCACCACAAGGGCTGCTGGTAAGTACAAAGCCTGTTCTATACCAGGTTGGGTGTTCTATACAAGTAACCATAGTCACAAGGTCACTTTAACCCTAAGGTTTGGACTGCTGGCTTTGACAGGGTACCAAAGCAGCGCATGAGTATAGGTAAGACAAATACCTATACAAAAAGCTCCTAGGAGGAAGAAAATATTTTTTTAAGGGAATTTGTAATAAAGATCTTGATGGGCAAAGACACAGTCTTATTAAATGCACAATATGATGCACAACGAGGCTTGTTCCCAGCAAAAAAACACACTTGTAAATGACCGAAAAGAAGCTTCTTGCAATGAATCTAGGGGACAGATACGCTAAAAATGTCACGTCATCAGGTGTCTGTTCAGTTTTTATTCTAGAGATAGGGTGTTCTGATCTCTTCGTCTCATAGCGTTCTGCAAGTTATTACACAACCACCAATGTCACATCAGCGTGTATCACAGACGGCCCTGTGTCCCTGGGAATTTGAAGAAATACCAGCTGTGGCAGATTGCAATATGTAACAGACAGGTCAGGGGCGAGGCTTGCGCACAGAGCCCCTAGCACGTGCATTACACAGCATTACTGCAAGACGTGGATATAGGTTCACGGCGCTCCTGTCAATCAAACAATGGTTTCCCCACCAAAAAAAAGAGACAGACGGTGATAAGCAGCCAGTTGTATTGCTTCATTAAGGAGGTGCTTATTTAAGCTTAGCTTTATCTAAAGTAAGCATAAACTATGACCTATATTTAAAAAAAAAAAAAAGAATAGTAAGAAAAAATTAGGTGTAAGTGCTTTGGTGTAGTTGCTATCCTTTAATAGCACTTCATTGCTGAATAAGTCTGAAACAGGAAAAAAAGAACTGAGTGCTAGGAATCCAAATTAGCTCCATGGAACTCCAAGAAACAAAGAAATAAAAAAGGACAAAAAGGAAGAATGTAGTAAGTTATATAAACTATACCATCTTCAGCATCCTCATTACATGGTCTTCTACCAGTCTGGTCCAATTCCAACTTGAATTTTGGTTGATGCAGCCTTGTGGCAATGTTTTTATTAAAATAATTATATATATACTGTATGACTTTGCCTCAGGGGTCTCCTCTTTTTCTTCCAAGTGGTAAGTGGGTCCTGAATCCAGCAAAGACAGATGCCATCATGTAAATTGCAGAATTCTGTGAACCCGGAGCCGCTCAATTACTGGCCCTGGAAGGGAAATCATCGGCACCCTGGGCTTACAGTTGCTTGAAAGGTGGTAAGCTCGGGGCCACAGAGGGTGAATGGCGGGTCAATAGATTTTTCTACTAAGGCTTAAGTAGACAGATATGGCTTATTTTATGATAGGAAAGTGATGTATAGGAAGGAAGGTAGCCATACCAAAATGTTGAATTATTGATTACTAAATTTTGCCATATTAGAGGCATTTTTACCCGATATAGCACAAAGCAGAAACTGGGTTTTGTTAGGACAGATAAGATAGAAACATCGCTTCATGATGTAGGGAGTTCGAGAAAAAGTCGGCGGTGTGTCTGACGAACAGAACTTAAGTCTCAAATTACATCGTACAGGCGGATAATTATAAAGCTGTATCTGTGCTAAAAATCACTAATGAGTTTATTTAAATCTGTTCTCTCTGCAGGCTGGCCATATAAATCATGGAGGTGCATGATGAGATAATAGCATTCTGCGCACATTACTTGCATGCTGATTAGAGGGTGCTAATTGGCCACTCAGATGATATTTGACCTCCTGTTGCTGGCTTGTAATTGAGCAAAGCTGCATATCCCTCTCGAATGAGCAGTACAAACATCGAGCAATCTGCAAACGTAACCAGAACCTCAGCTCACCAAAACAGAACGGCGGGTAGAAGCAGACATCAGGACAAAATACACGTTGCGTCACAGAGCTGCAGAAGCAAATGTCGTATGTTCTCCCTAAAATTTCTTTAAAAACTTTCAAGTTAATCAGAGATCACTCATGCAGATGGAAGCGTATTTCTGAATCAAAGGATTCTTGCCAGCAGATGTCCTTGAAATGAGCTAAATCAACAGAACAAATGTAAGAATTTATTACAGAGCAATACTAGACAACAAGCAAATGTCGACTTCCCTGCCATTCCATAATGTGGTAATTAAAGCAGAATACTTTCTCTATTAACCTTTAGGAGGGAAACCAAAAAGGTTACCTGATAGAACGATAGCTATGGGAGGGAAAACCTACACATTTGCAAATAAAAAACCAATAGAAACGTATGTAAAGGAAATTACAGCAAAGGAGGCTGTATCTTAGTGTGAGATAACCTAGATCATTGCAACCTCTGAATAATTTAAAATGAGATTTGGGGGTGTCACTGCTCAATGTTCTCCTTGATGAAAGGGAAGCTGAAACTGAGGACCTGCAGTGCAAGGATCTCCCTGCTTCTGTTTCATTTTAAAGGTCAGTGCTTTCTTTACTTTATCAGATCACCTTTATTAGAGAGACAGCTAAGACATAATCAAGCTCTGTCTCTACCAAGATGATGGCTTCAACAGGCAGAGCGGAACAAAACATGGTAATTCAGTAATGGAGGAACGACCATCAGCAGAGAGTCAGCCACAATTACTGGTGGCTAATCCTTTTCCTGAGTTGGTCCTTTTAGGGTATGGCTTTCATTGTACAGGTCCTCCTTAAATATTAGAAGAAATCGAATCCTTGGCAACAATATTACTTGCCATGGTCGCTGCATTCCAATCATGCAATGTCCAATTTCATTTAAAGAATAGAAGGTGCAAATTATTATTTTAAACTGGCCAATGAGCAATCAAGTTGAAGAAAATCTTATCAATTGATTGAGTTATTGTTTTTTTATCTTTGATTTTAATAATTGTTTCAAGCTATCAAATTTATTTGAATCCATAAAATCAAAAATGTCAGTGCATTAGCTAACAGTAGTTTGCCTTCAATTAATTCATTACTGGTTCAAATTGGTTTAAATGAACTGAAAATTGCAGTACCTTTGGCCCCCCTATGTTATGCAAAGGTACACAGGTCCACTTTAACTTCAAAAAAGAAAAAATTGCCAGAAGAAAAGCCAGAGACACCATGCTGGGGATTGTTTACTTAATCTGTGCTCATTTCTATTCTATGCAGCACAATTGGGGTTACAGAACATTTCTACAAATGAGTTTCAGGAGAGCGAAGTCACGTTCTGGTTGGTTGCAGCGCTGGGCAGCATATACAGTAAATGGAGAGCCGTGAGAAGGCCAAATGCGCTTGGAATTTCAGATGCATAAAAATATTTAGAGCGTGCATGCAGGTCAGCGAGCACACGTCTTGTTCAATTGATGGATATAAAGGACTTACATGCGCTGGATGGTTTTTGAGCATAGAACTAGCATATAAATAGCTATTCAAAGCTTATGAAAGATCAAATCAATGTGCAATTTTGATTAATATACACTTGGCATAATCTTTTTAAACCTTTCTACCCCATGAGGAACCTTTGAAATAAGTTTCAGGTGTTGGGAGACCCCCATTAAAAACAATTTTTGAGGGGTCAATGTAAACAGTGAGTCTAACTTGGTGGCCAGTGAAAAGATTATCCCCTACAATGATTGCTGAGTGCTGATGAGTACCACCTAGTCACTTAAAACAGTCATTTGGGACATACAGCTAGCTCTACCAAGATGTGTTAGTAGGAGAACCATTGCATCACCCATTGGAAGGTTTACCAGTCACAGTTTAAGACACCCCTAAGCAAGCTCCAGAGGAGCCTTGGGCTTTACTTGAACCCTGGTCGAGAAAGACTAGTCTGACCTAGAAAATAATTGCCCCTAAAATGTTTTCAGTGTTTTTTTTTCTTACACCTACAAAAAAAGAGTCAGAATGTAAAGTTGGATACCCAAAGTTTTAGGAAGGCTTAACTATGCTATTCAGCCAAAGCTCCACAGTTGGGGCTTCAACTAAATTGAACCCTAGCAGTACAACTGGTTCTGTGGCTTGGCTTCTGGTAGTCAGCTATTGTCCTGAATGGGGCCGTGTTATATCCATCCCATCTTCTACTGAAACCTATAAAATGACCAAAATGCTAATTCAGGGTAAAACAAAAATGTCTACCATGAAATTTGTGACTGGTAGTCTACGTGTCTGGTGTAATGCGACATATTTCGTATGGGAGGAAAAAAACAACATAACCCGACTTTTAAAAGACCTAGAGCTCCAACACAACAGATAAAACAGATGGGTTTATTAACATTTTATTAAGTCACTGACCCTGTGGGAATAGAGATTATGATGTTACCTTAAATCTTCCCCCACATGGCTTACTGTGCATCATATAACTGAAAGTTTGCCATTTTTCAGGCCTGGGCACTCATAACAAGATTGCCCTTTAGAATTAAGTCAACTCATTTTTCTTGGTTCACATCTGCTTTTTCATAGAAAGACCCCATTTACACCTTTCACAGAAAACACGTCTGGGAAAAAGGATAATGATTGCAACAGAAACATTTAATAGAAGAACAATCGGTGCCAGCTGTGCAAAACCATAGGCTTCAGCCTACACTCTAACAGCATCTATGGAGTAAACAGTGCAGAGCTCAGACAGCTTTATATAAGGAACCACACTTACAGAAATGCCTTAAACACAGCAGTGTGGTTCCATATATTTGTAAATATATGCAACAAAAGCTTTTATGAACCATCCTGGAATAAATTCTTTATATTGGTATATGTGTGATTGCTTTATTTTTTATGTATAATGGTTTTCTATTGTATTTAGAATAATGAATAAAGTTTTGTATGTTTTTTTTATTTAAAACAAGAGAAGTTTTTGTTTTTTAATATGAAACAATAATTGTTCCTAAAGTTCTATTCTTTTGGTTAATTGAAATTATTACAGTAGTGGAACCCCTATCATGGTTATGTTTAAAATTTAACTCATTGATATT
Source organism: Pyxicephalus adspersus (assembly GCF_032062135.1). Lineage (NCBI taxonomy): Eukaryota > Metazoa > Chordata > Amphibia > Anura > Pyxicephalidae > Pyxicephalus > Pyxicephalus adspersus. The sequence goes on from NC_092864.1 coordinate 10,425,976, forward strand.
ACTGTACATGGAGAGTCCTGAGTTGCATGCAGTAGCACTATCAACCATGCAATTTTAATTATTATTATTACGCAGTATTTATATAGCGCCATCATATTAGGCATTGTTTCACAAAATCTATAGTTATGTCACTAGCTGTCCCTTAAGAGGGCTCAAAATCTAATGTCCCTACCATAGTCATATGTCTTTAATACAGTCTAAGGTCAATTTTTTGGGGGGAAGCCACTTAACCTAACTGCATGTTTTTGGAATGTGGAAGGAAACTGATGGAAACCCACGCAAATACAGAGAGAACATGCATATGCAGGAATGTTCTGGCTGAGATTCGAACCTGGGACCCAGTGCTGCAAAGGCCAGATTGCTAACCACTGTGCTACCCCCTGGAATGCCTAAAGGACAGCAGGAAAAAAAGTTCCAAACCTGCAGGCTTGCTTTATATACCTACATATATTTGATTAGAGAACGGCACCTTCGATCAGAGACATCCCATGCAGATAACTGGCAATCAGATAAATTATACAGATTACAATTATTAAGGAGCTGATGGGTTTTGGCTTAAAAAAAAACAAAAACGGGAAAAATTAGTAGTTATTCATAATACAATCCTGTAAGTTAAAGATTTCCTATTCAATATTAAAGAAAATATGGAGGTTGTCTTATGTAAACCACATCACATGTTGTTTAAGAAACAAATTAAAGATTTCAGCTCAAAAGAAAAAGACAGCAGTGGGCAGGTTAAATGAAAAATCTAACTGACTTATCTGATATGACCCCCAAAAGCAGCCACATAAATAACAGGTGATTGAAAATGATTGTAGTGCCAGAGGAGGGCACTGCGCTAAAAGAACGTAATACTGCAAAGACACAAATCAATGTCACCATTTCTTTCTGCAAGGACTCGGGATCAGAACTTCATCATCATTATGTAAAACTAGGACAATAAATTTACAGTGGTCAAATCATTTGACTGTGACCCTTGCTAGAACATTATTTTTCTATATAAATTGTTTGTTATGTCATGATAATTTCATTTTAGATAGTTGAAAAGTAGGACAATGTTTTTTTGTTTTTTTTTAAATGGCATTCTAATTTTTTTATTAAAGCAGCAATGTTTTTATATGCCATAGCTGGGAATGGAGTGGCTTCCACTACTTAGGTAATGGGCTGGCAAAATAGTGCAGATAAATCCCCCGATGTGGTTTAAATGACTGGGTTTCCAGCAGCCATATTGACAAAAGGTTTCACGTGTGATGGAAAAAGTAGGGGAGATGCTAATGAAGTGCACAGCGAGAGACCAGTGTAGTGCAAATCTGGTAAAAAGTAGATGTATAGTTCTTCCTAAATCTTATGTATTTTTTATGTACAAAGTGTTTTTGTTCAGAAACAGAATGAGTCACCAAAAGAAGGGAGGTTTAGCGGCAAGTTGTCAAAAAAACTATTTAATATAAAGAATATTAAATACAATAATAGGTACAGAAATGATTCTGTGTCATGTATTAACAGTTGTATCAAAGGCAGATTTCTTAGTACAGATCCAAGTTCATCACACACATGTTCAGAAAAGATAGGGCAGTCTTTATCACTGATGCGTTTTGCAATTCTGCTTCTTCAGGGGAAAATGGAGACTACTTTTTTTATAGTTACAAAAGAATGTTGCTGATGTGGGCATTCATAAATAACAGGAGGATAACAAGCTGCATGTGGTTTTAAGGCGACCTTTTCAAGATGCATGGAAGGGCAGTGCCCATGTGTCGATCACAGCAAGTCCTTGGAGCAAAAGAAGAAGACAGTCTGTTCTGATTAAAGCAGAACTAAACTGAAAATAAAAAACACATTTTATTCCCCAGATCCCTTGTTCGCGCTGAAGAAGTTCTCGATCAGGTTTGGATTCTTTTTTATCTGGCGTGGAGGTAGTGCAGGGCATACCTATCTTTCTCCATCTTCTTCCTTCTTCTCGCTACATCACCTGACCTAGCCTGCGTTAGATGGGGGGAAAAAAGTGTGTGCTGATCGCACTGTGCACATGTGAGATTGGCATCTCTTCTCCTCAATGTAGGAAGATGCCCCTTCTGCGCATGCCCAAAATAAGGCATGAGCAGAAGGAGAATCCAGAGCCTCCTGGCATGTGTGATGTAGGTATTCCAGGAGGCATTGTGCTCCCATTCAGTATTGATTTAAAAAAAAAAAAAAAAATATCAAAGGATTTGCTGCTAACATCCTAATGCTCGAAAGCATAGGACACCATAAAAGATCTTGCCTTCCATTGCCAGTCCAAATCTGTCAAATGGGCGAGAGCGGTTTTGCTGGTACAAGGGGGACCTACACAATATTAGGCAAGTGATTTTGGTGTTTTGGATGATCAGCGTAAATATATTGTTGTAGGTGACTGGTTCATCTTCAGAAATAAATTAAAGTACAATAGTTAAATTGTATGATATTAACAGTTCTAAACAATTCAGTAAACTGATTATAAGTATGCATACATAAGAAGTCTGCTGATGCAAATGAGAGTATTTCTAATACAAGTATTTTGCCTCTTCACGAGATTGGATAGCAGTGAAACAACGAACACTGAACAAATCCCCTGTTCCGGGCACGATTGGGATTCAAGTGCTTAACATCACAATAGTTGTTTTTTTTATACAATAAAGCATAGCAAGATAAAAGCTTCTAGAAAACGAGTTAAGCTTTCTCAAGGCTAATAAATATTGTGCTAATGTACCCAAAACATGAAACTCGATGTTCACAACACAGTGTCACCGCTCTGCATACGTGTGTAGGGAACTTCCAGAACTCACTTCTGTGTGCTTATTTATGGAGGATGTACCTTGCAGCCAGTTATTTCAAGCAAACTGAAGTTCTTGTGTTTTATACTATGGTTTTGATAGCATAACATCCATTTTTCCAAGGAGGTAAAAAAAACACTCCAGCTAAAAGGTAACACTGCATCACAAAAAATAAATATTGTCTGCTAATTGGTCTACTCCATGAGTCCTATACTAAGTCAAAAGTGCCGAATCCAAATTTGATTCTTCCTAGGACGTCAGGATCTTAAATTAATACGCGTATAGACGTGAATAGCAACATTCTCTCGTTCCGCAGTTACTATGTAATCTCTATACAATAACTTTTGCCTTATAGTTCCATGACAATAAACATAATTTTATGTAGCAACAACTTAAGTAAAAAATGTAGTTTTATGTTGCAACAACATATACAATTACACATAATTCACCTGAGTCCTTGTTCAACACACATATATACTTTAGAAGTGTTTCAGGCACTTGCTTTTGCGTTTGCATTTGTGGCTCTCTGCTGTCTCCCGTTGCAGAAACCAGCAGTAGTCGCCCATCATGTTGGGGTTGCACTGGCCTTGATATCTTGTTTCCATACTGAAATGTCCTGGTGGAACCTCTCCCCTTGTTCATCACTCACATCACCCAAATTTTGTGGTAAGAAGTCCCGATGGGAATGTAAGAAATTAATTTTAAGTGACATTGGGCAGCCAAGTTGATGGTATGCTGTTAGCATGTTGTTTACGAGTTCAGCATGGTTTTCAGCTTACTGGTTGCCCGGAAAGTTTTGTGCAACTAGTATAAAGGAATCCCAAGCAGCAAGTTCAAGTGAGTTGAGTTTGTCTCTGAATGTGGCATCACGCATCAAATTGCAGATTTGGGGACCAACAAAAATTCCTGTTTTCAGTTTAGCATCTGGTATACCTTTTCCAGACTTGTCCTTCAGATACTGAAAACCCATACCATCACGTTCCATTGCAACCACAATGTTTTTCATTAATTCAAGTTTAATATAAAATGGCGTAAGGTAAACTTTCTGTGGATCAATGAGTGATTTATGCTTCACTTGTGTGATTTATGCCAACAGTGTGTTCGGGTCTGGGTGGCCATTCTTTCACTTTGTGAGTGGTTGCTGTCATCACGAATGTTCCACAGGCACAGAAAGCACATATATTTTGTATATCCCAATTGAAGGCCAAGAAGGCGTGCCACCACCTTCAGGTCACCACAAACGTTCCACTTGTGTTCTGAATAGTTATTCAATTTTAAAATGACCTCCATGGATTTGTATGTCTCTTTCATTCCCTTGGCATGAGCAAGAGGAACAGAAGTTTTTCGTTACCTTTATGCAGCAATACAGCTTGCAAACTTGCTTTGCTCGAGTCTATGAACAATCTCCACTACTCTGGTATGTATTCGCAATCTAACTCCATCATCAGACCACTCACGTCGGTACAGAAGCAAATGTCGTTTTCCAGGTAATAACCTGCAAACTTTGTGTGACGATCAAGAAAATGTGAAGTTGTCGTTCTTTTTTGTAGGAAATTCCACTCCTTTAATCTGAAGAGTTCAGACTTCACTTTTGACAAAGACAAGCCCCTTACTAGATCATCTAAATCTAATTGGCTTAATAAATGTGGCTTACCCCCTTCCAATTGGAGTTTATAACATTCATTAACATCAACATCATCCTCCTGTTTCTCACCCAACATGTCACTGTCAGTAACAACACATGTAGGAGAGACTGGCACTGTATCCTCTGCATCATGTGGCACTGTCTTCAGAGCAGATTCACAATGAGGATAGATTATTTTTGACTTAGTCTTCTTCGAAAACCCAGTAATTTTACCCATACTTAAGTAGCAGTCCGAGTGATGGTCTATTGGCTCACGCCAAACCATAGGTACGGCTAAAGGCATTTTATTCCTTTTCCCATTCAACCATTGTGTTAGGCCAACGTATCACACCTGACAGCAGATATGAGGTACCCAGCTTTTATCCTGATCTCAAATTTCACAACCAAAGTAAAAAGACGCACTATGGCCTAGCTGTACTATCCAATAGGATGGTTTCAAGCCCTTGGTCCATCCATAGATTGTTCAAATATTTTTTTACACAGTTCTGCAAGATAACACAGAAAGGTAGAAGACTTCATGTTTCCTTACTGAAATTAGGCAATAAAGATTGGTAACTTATGGCCTTACACAAAGTTTTTACCCCTAAGAAACTTTTGAAATAATTGTCAGGTTTTAGGTAACCCCAACAAAAACTACTTCTAGGTGAGTCAAAAAGAGAAATAAGTCTCTAAAATTGGAGGCCAGTGGAAAGAATTGCTCCCTACTGTGGTGGCTAGAATACCACCTTTATAGACACCTAAAATATCATTAAAACCATGCAGCTGGCTATACCAAGTGGTATTGGGACTACAAATTATGGAAACATCAAATGGGAGATTAATCAGACAGAGTTTACGGATCCCCCAGCAAGATCTGAAGGAACCCTGGAACGCTAGTTGAGAATGGCTGGTTTACAGCCAATGACTAGATAATAAAAAAGCATCAGGAGGAGGATGGGGGAAAGCTTTCCTTTCTTGTTTTAAATCCCTGGAGTCTAAATCCTGCTTTTCAGGAAACATCAGGAGACCAATGTAAATTTAGACTGAAGAATACATTATGCAAAATTCTTCTTGCTTTGGATGTTTGAATAATGACAACTGATGGGGCCTTTGGTTAGCTTGCAACTTAGTCAAGGTCTTTATGAAATGTGTATATTCTTGTGACTTCCAGATTTCTTTTTGAAGCCCAAGAAAAAGTGGTAGGTATATAGGCACTGACTAAACTTCAGGATAGGTCTGAACGTCTCTCTAAATACCAAAATCATTACGAAAATGTAAAATTGCTGCCTAATGGAGAATAGGAAAACCCAGGCCTTGGGTTTGGAATGTCCTTGACTGAAAGTCAATACAAAACCTTTAGTGGGCAGAGCTAGGAACACCTAGAACTACATATTCAAAGTGAAGAACTGGTGTGCCAGAACTCCAGATTACTGGCAGTGGTCTGTGGTCTTGAGTATGATATGGCCTCTTAATGTACATGAAAGCAGAATTCTCTCTTAACTGGAATGTTCAGTAACTAAGCAGTCTCCTCCAAACCGAATGGAACATTTCTTAAACCAATCTCGTTCTTTATCTTTGAGGAAATGTTATTTTCTTTCAATCACGATACAAGAGGTTACCAAACGCCTTCTGTAGATACCAGAATGGCATGTTCTGTGCAATTCGGCAAAATATCAGAACACCTTGCAAAGAACATGCTAAACTGGCTTCACCTTCAGTATTCTATGGGTTAACGTGCTTTTAATTTTATGTGCAGCAGTGCAATGTTACGATGAGGAAGGACAGTGTGTGCCGGCACAATCTGCTTAACCAAGGAGCTAATGACAAAACACAAAACGGCATTCGAAACTCAATCTGCCTTGCTGAACACAGAACAAATCCACAATCACTGGATGTACGCCTCCCCTCTAATTGCACGCAGGTAGCGGCTTCACAATGCCCGACCACAGATTGCCGGATAGAATTCCATATTCTTTAGTAGGGGCACACTGTAGAACATTTCCCTGGAATCCATGGACAAGTAAAGGAGCCGCCTGTAGCTATCGAATGAAAGGCCAGTAATGGAGAAGACCATCTTAATCTAGACGGGATACATTCAGTGCTGAAAAAGCAGGTGGGGGAATTGGCGTAATTCACATACATCAAGACACAGGAGATGCAATGCAGCTTTCCAGGGAATAGTACAACCCAGCCAAAAAAACAAAGTTATATAATCACTTGGTGGTACATAAAACTCTAGACTGTAAAAGCAACACAACACAATATTCAAAAATCTCCACAAGTCTCTATTACTGGGTAACTCCAGACAATATATAAACAGAACAATTATTAATGATGAGTGGACTTCACATTCAGAACTCTACAGGAGACCTCAGCAACATCGGATTATATTCAGCACACTGGGTCATTTTATGGAAGCCATCTAGATCCGTAAAGATACAGGGTATTTAGATGACAGAGTAAATTCCACTGAATTATTTTCATTGCAGTGTATTCCCCAGAAATATTTTTTTTTCAGCGGAGACACACGTGACATATTTATCACTCCAAGTTGTTTGTACCATAGGTATCCAGTAACCCCTCTAATTCTGTCAGCTTTCTACCTTCCCCTATAATTTGCTTTAACTTTTTAATGTCCTATTTTTCTATCGTCGTTGTATTATGTCCCAACTCACCAGTGCCCCTGTATTGTGACCCAACTTTTCATTCCCACCCAAAAACAGATGGATGATACAGAAAAATGCCGGGTGGTGCGTCCAACTAAAAATGGCTGGGGAGAACACTGCTTTGGATATATCAGTACATATTTGTTTTAAAAACATAGCCAAGTTTTAATTAGGGAAAACAGATTTATGTATGTATATATCTTTATCATTACCTTTGATATTCCAGAAGTCCAAAAGCTTATTAGGCGTATTAGGAGGATTTTACCTTTTGTGCATAGGTATTAATTTATTGTATTAAGAAAGTATTAATCGGTGTTTTTCAGCCAGGGTTCTGTATAACCCTAGGGTTCCCCCAGAGGTTGCTAGGGGTTCTTTGAGCAATGAGCAATTTGTGACTCGTGTTAGTTTAACCGGTACAAATTAACTGTTATAGTAACTGGCTATCTGTAGGGGTGGCATTCTTCCTACTGGCCGCCCAATAAGAAGAAAGTAGAGGCATTCTTCCTATTGCCCACCACAGTATTGTACTGGGAGTTGTGAATAAAATAAATATAGCAGGGGTTCCCAGAAGAAGTGAAAGTTTTTTCAAGGGGTTCCTCCATGTTAAAAAGTTTGAGAAACACTTGTATTCATCATAATTCAGTTAAAATGAAATAAAAACAGTTACTAAACCTAAAAATGTGGCTGGAGTATTCCTTTTCAGGTTTTAATCCAGATCATTCTGCACAGTTTCAATGTGGGATAATGCCAAAATTCACCTCAGCTCTACAAATGTTCACACTTTTTATGGGAATTGCAGCAAGCTTTCTAAAATGATACCGGTCCTCTGGTATCACTATGACAATAAATTTATATATAAACATATAACTTTAAAATAGCGCTTGCTCACTGCATGTTTATTCAAAGAGGATTAACACAGGGGTGCAGATATCTACTCAGACTTTGACATGTTTTGCAAGATTCTTATGAGTAAGCACAATGGTGCGAAACATGTTAAGGTCTGCATTAGTAACTGCATCACTATGTTGAATAAACACACGGTGATCAAGCATTATTTTACAGCTTCACATTTATTTTTATATATAGTGTTAATTGGAATCGGCACAATCTGTTCTCTGAAGTACTTTGTTTTTGGTAATGTTTTGCATACCTCCCAGCTTTTCTTTAGTTTGGAGGGACTGTTCTCCTTTCAGATACAAGTCCATCTGTCCTTCTCAGTTGTCCCTTTTTTATATATAATATCTATATAAAGCACATTATATTACAAAGTAATATAAAGAGTGTTAGTTTGCACTAAACCTTTATCCAGCCTCTAAATTATGTCAATTGTTATTTTGAAAAGCAAATATAAAGAAGAGTTAATTGTGATAAAATCTCATTTTATGGCAAAACAGGGGCCTGACATTTGCCTACATACTTTAAGCTAAAAGGTGTTCCTCTTCTTCATTTCCAACAGTTGGGGGTATGACTCCTTCAAAATATATAGTATCATTAGTTGTACCCGGATCCGAAATTCCAGCTCAGAGTCTGTTATGTAAAAGTGACCCAATTTAATCTGGATAAACCCAGCAAAGTGAATTGGGTTAGACTTAAGAACTTCATGTAACTCGGCACAATGCCGTCTAATCCTGTTCAATTCTCAAACTTTGCCCTGAAAGCCGCATAGCACACTTCTGTCTTGTGGTGCCAGGAATGCAGCGTCTGCGGTGCTGTTAGTATATGTAACTGGCCGGTGTCAGGAGATCTAGACAACAAAGACATTATAGATGCTAATAGGAGCAGAGGTATTTGGTTCCAAAGCCCTCCCTTCAAACTCTAGAAGTGCACTTATACTTTTTTTTTGTTTTATACCTAAAGATAACCATCCTTGGTGTGGTTTTACATTTCTAGGGCTATCATCCTGATCCTGACCATATTGTAAGTCGCTAACCTGAAACAAAGACTTTTCTAACTTTGCTAGTTTTATGCACACTGCCTATTCTCCACAAGATGCCTGTGGGAAGTATTGTGCATGATCATGATAAAAATAGCTTCCAAATGTTCAAATACTTAATATTCTGTGTCAGGGACTTTATTTTGCGGGGACCCAAGACATAAAAAAAACAAAAAAAAAAATTTCATGGGTAGGAAATAAGGAAAATGTCCCCAGTGTGAGAATCCAAGGAATGGTAATGGTTTCCAACTCTATCCAAAGCTAAAAAAAACATTGAGGTGGATTTAAGCTTTAAATATCTAATGCTGCAGAAGAGTGTATAATATAAAATTGGAATGCAAAGATTAATAAAAGATGTGTAGGTGCCTTCTCGCCCCTCACCAATTGCCTTCATGGAAACCACATGATCACAATGGTTAAAGTGCGTTCTCCAAATCAACACTAGGGTGCTCATTTTAATAGGTGACCCAACAAGAGTGACTCAGGAAAATAGGAAAATGTACCTAAGGGTTCCAGCTAATGGCTAGGTACAAGAATACAAAACAATAAATTAGATGTAAACCCAATCCATTAAATTTACCATAAATATATTGTTTTATTATTCAATTTTATTAGTTTGGAAGTGAAACTAAAGTTCCACATTTATGTTTCTATAATCAGGCAGGTAGTTTTTGCAGAAAAGTACAGGTGATGTCCCGTCTGCTAAAGTTTGTGTCTTACTTGTTTGATTGCTCAGGGTTTCCAGTGACACAGCTGCACATGCACAGCAACCGCTTTGGCTGCCAGGGATACCCAGCAGTTCCAACTTCCCTTGCATGCGCCTGGGATGAATAAACTCCCACGTGCCTGCGCAGAAGTTACATTATACCAGCATGGCCAATAAAGTTGGCCGAAGATTGTCTGTAGGAGAAGAAAGAAAAGAAGGAAGAAGGTGGCACCCTACCATGGATCGTGGATAGAAACACACTTGTTTAGTCCTGCTTTAGGTTTGCAGCTTTCCTTAAAATAATGTCTAAAAAAAATCCCACCTTAAAGGGTGAAATCAAGTATTTTGTTCAAAAAAATGCAGTGTTAAATGTCCTGCAGTTAGGGGTTAAAGTCTACTTTAATATGCAAAATTTCCCAATTTCCTATTTATTATCTACATGATTTACATGAAAAGAAATACATAATTATAAACAAACCTACAATACAGTCCCTTTAAATTAGGTTGCAGCATGTGTGTTTCTTATGTTTCCAACCAATCAAAAATATTTTTCTGTAAATTTTCTCATCCTTGACAGCCGTTACTGGTAGTTTTCTTTAAAAGCTGCAGCAGGACTAAAAGAGCACCTGCAATTTCCTAATTAGAAATAACAGCCATTATTATCTTACCTTCAAGAGGGATACAAATCTCTCTTCCTAACACAAAGTGAAGTACATAATATCTTCTTGTCTGAGGCTCATAGAACAATGTGCAGCAGTAAGAAGCTGCTAATGAGCAAGTCGTGACCACTGCATAAGTGTGCTCCCAATGTATCAATAGCAATCATCTATTTTTGCATCTATGCATAAGTATCCAGCATTGCAAGGTGGGGAATACGGGCAAAAAAAAAAAAAGAAAAACACTTACCTGTTTCCATGCCTAAAAATGCAGAAAATCTATATACCTGTTGGCCAAAAAGCAAGGCATTGCTATCCCATTAAAAGAGATGTCATCTGTTGGCCATGGAGTATTGCCTTGCTTATCTGGCTTGCAATAAAGAGACGTATGTATACAAGTAATTAATTATCTGCCCTATACAGCCATCTTGGTGTTCATGGGTCGCGGCCATTAGTTCAATGAACAAGAGTGGAGATTGAAAACTATTTGAGAACTGCATTATGGGTAACAACAAATACACATTTCCATTTTGCTTACAATAGGCTTACTTTAAATGGAAGCCTTTACAGTCAGGAAACTCACCACATTCCAGAAGAGCGGGTTGAATATGATGCAGGCCGCAGCAAACAGGAAATTGTACTCTTTAAGGTCCACGTACTGTGACAAGTCGGCCATGATGGAAAGGTCAACCTGCAAGGAAATGTGTTACACTATTAGCTGTGCATCAATGTTACATAGGGATAAATAATGTAAAAAATATATTATATAAAAATATATTCATACAAATACATAGGGCTTGTATTGTAAAACCGAAAACCTGATATTCCCTCAAACATTTCCTGATAGGAACCAATGACTGCCATTGAAATATATGGATCTGGAAGATTCCTACAAGGGAATGTTTAGGGGAATGTCTTATTTATTTTTTGAGCCCATATATGAATGCTGTATCCAAAAAGTCACCAATCACCATAATACTCAGCAACCAAAATCAACCTTTACTGCTCCTCAGTTACTTAGGCTGTCTGATTTATAGGCCCGACTAAAATTCCTGCAATAAAAAAAAACAACTGGCCTCATTTAATAAAGCGTCCTGTTGGTTGTCATGGAAAACCTAGCCGTTTTTTTCTGTCAAACTCCTTCCAATGTCCAGCATAGAGTGTAAACAAACAAGCAGCCTATGGTTGCTAAGGGCAACTAGGCCTTTCTCTATTTTGGGGTGGAAAATAAAGACAAGTATCTCCGTTTTTTTGGCCTATTGCACCTGAAAAAATTACTTACATGTATGTAGGGTGTGTATGTGTAGTTGCGTGTAATTCTTATCTTTTTGTCCTCCAGTGCAACACTCATAGCCTTATTGACCAATTACCAGGCCTAAGCCATAGAAGAGAGGGGTCAGCCATATGTAAACACTGGCCTAATATGGGACTTACACACAGCTTTTCCCCAGGTAAGGGGTAACGTCTGAATCAGCGGTGGTGGGCTTGGCTATAAAGAGAACCTGTCACGTTCCCTGAATAAGAAAAGGACAGTTTTAGTTTAAAGCCCAACTTCTTTAACAACATTATTGGTGCACTAAAGCATATTTATGTCTTTTTTTCTAATGCATAACTGCAATGGGGTGGTATTAAGGTTATTTATGACCACACACACATGCAAAGCACCACAAAGAGTTGGGCTAAAGGAGTTTAGGGCTCATTCACACCTAGGACATTGGGTAATATTGCTCAATGGGGGTCACCACAATAGCTAGTAAAATAGCTTTGCTTTTTAGGGGCCCAGTTCACAACGAGTTCCCATCTTGGAGAATGTAAGAAATGCGGCATTTAATCTTAGTACAACTCATCAGAATATGCTTGAATGCAAAACAAAGTTATTTGCCTCCTGCTTTAAAAAAGAAAAATCTACAGCAAAGCATTATAAAACCCAACCAATGCAAGCACATTTAATTTGAGCTGTGTGAATGCAGCCTAATAATTCACATTTTAACAGGTGGTATTGTATGCATTATGAATGAGCCATACGGGTCCATTCACAATGCATCCACTGGGTTGTGTTGCTTCATGAAGGCCAAATGCAGCGGGAAGCTAAAATCTAATAGACCTAAATCTCATTCTGCAGACTGCACTGACTTGCACTGTGTGAAAATGGAGCAAGCTGTATTTACTTGCAGCTCAACATGCAGCAATTTGACATAAAATAAAAAAATAAATAAAAAAAATAAAATATTAATTAAAACAAAAAGTATTGTTTTTAAAAAATTCAAATCTGATCAAGCATGTTTAACAAGCGTCAGTGGGGACAAAACACATGCATGGGTTATTAAGCCAGCTTTTGCAGCCCAACATTTGAAACATTTTCGGAAAGGGGGGGTGCTTATACTTTACCATGCAAGGTGCCCCTTAGCTACTTATACCTAACTTTTACTCACTCCCCCATATATCATATCTGGTACCTCTGGGTATGGCTGATCACATGACTTCCTTTCCTGCAATGGGACAGCGCTGGTGCCCATTTGCCTAGGCACTCTGCGCTGTCACACTGGGAGACCCTCAAGCAGCGTATTTCCATTTACTCTCAGCAGATGTACTGTAAACAGCTGCGGGGGCTGTCATATAGAAATATGATGAAGTGTCCTGCACTGGCAATACACAGGTTCACTTTAAATGCTGCTACTGTCCAGTTTGGCAGCCATATTTCCTACAATCAGAGGGGTGTTAGATGATCTCTGCACAGCTTCTATCCCTAAACCAGTCACACAAAGCATGCAGTATTTACCTTTGAATAATCCAAATTACTGAGCCCTCCACAGCAGTCCCACTGTGCAGAAGCCTCTGGTTGGGCCAGCCCTGCCTGTGTGCTTATCACTTTGATTGACAGCAGTGGTCAGATCATCACTGACATCACAGATCAAAGATCCCTGAGCTGCTGCCAGCAAGCCATGTGTAATGCAGAGAACTCCACACACTTCCTTGTCACATGCTCTCCCCACTCCCACTGAGCATGCGCAGTTCTTGCAGCACTCCTCCTTTGCCAACAATGGTAGCTGCTCAGTTCATACAACATTGAGATTATCCACTAATACTATGTAGCATGTGTAGCTGCCAGGTGTCTGAATGTTTAACCCCTTCCTAAGCATACCCTTTCTGAAAACTGTGCATAATTAACCCTTTCAGTGCTAGCAGATCAGAGGTGGTTTTACAGGATTAACCCTTTACTTGCTCCCCCAGCTTTGTTTTAATCCCAGGGGGGGATCAGGGATGTTTTTTGACTAAATGTAACAAATGTGAAGTGAGGGGTCACAAATGCACAATGTTCCAGTTCCCTGCACACCCTGTCATTCTGTCAAATGGGGCAATTGCCCAGTTTTTCACTTTTTAAAACTGGCTCTGGGAAAAGGGGTGGCACTTTGGCAAGGTAGGGGGCCACTACTGTAAGGTTTAAACCTAACCATAAAATTTGATATTTCCTATTTTGGTTCCAGTTAGGGTATACAGGTCTCCAAATATGCTGGAAGCAGGGGCAGACATAGGAAGGGTGCAGAGTGTGCTGCTATACCAGGGCCCTGGACCCTCCTTAACCAATAGGAGCCCCAAGTCTGTTTGGCAGGGGGACCCAAAGCCAGTTCTGCACAAGAACCTACTATTGGCTACGTCCAGTGTTGGAGGTAGTATTGATAGTTGTCTGGATGAAGGCACATAGTTTGCCAAGCTGGAAGGTATTGATACTGTTTTTATTCATAGATGTAATGTTTTGCAGTAGCATAAGTCCAACCCCACCCCCATAGAACTTTGGTGAGTTCTTGTCCCACAGAAATCCACTATGTCCCCCAATCCCATGCAGAGTAGTGCAGAGACTGTGGACGAAGTCAAGGCACCCCTGCAGTCACAGGGGCTTTATCCCCTAGCTAGCCCTGCTGGCAGGAAGTATTTTGGAATGCCTGGGTCACATAGTTTGTTAAGAGGGAGATGCTTTTGTATTGATGACTTTTAACACACAGGCATGAGTGTTACTATTAGAGACTAAAGCTACGTACACACTTCCAATTATTATCGTCGGAAAACGAACGACGAACGTTCCTGCACGATATACACTTTTTTACGAACGATTTTTTGCCCAATCGATCGTTCGTCGTTCGATTGGAACGATAAAAATTGGAAGTGTGTACGCACCTTTAATCACATCTACAATATAAACCTGATTAGGCCTAGCAAAACAGGTAATCATTAACAATAGTCAGCAGGGTCAGATATAGCATCCCTGTTCCTGACCCCATTATCAAAATAACCTTTATCCTCTCCTGTCCTGTGTCACCCAGGGTTGTCACCAATCACAGCCTCCCAAATTGCTAGGCATCCAGACTGCCTCCTCCAATTTATGTGGTGCAAATGTGCTGCCCTGCCCCTCCTGCCATGGCAGCATGCATAGGCTGTAGTAGGCCTAGGGAGCAATAAAAAAAAAAAAAGACAGTAGATTGGCCCAACCAGCAGGAAGGATTTGGTATGAATTTTTTTGGGGGGTAAAGGGGTTGGTATACAATGCAACAGAGAGGTGGGTAGGCACAGTTGTTCTATGCACTAAGGAGGATGATTTCTGCTGGGATAATTTTCATAAATCTTGCAAATAAAGAATTACTATGTCTTAGTAGTATATAGAAAGGTGCAGGGCCACCATTCCCGGGAAAGGCGTAATTCTGTACCAGGCCCTGATCAAATAAGCTTGACTTTTGTAATGCTGGAACTTTTAGACATGGTGAAAGGGAGCCCAAAAGTTTCTGATGGGGGTTCTAGGAAGGTGTGGTCACTGGGGGTATCTTGCCGACTTGAGGTGTGGTGCCAAAATAGCCCAGAGGGTCAATGAGCCTGTACTTTGGAAAGGGTTAAACAACCAGATATGATTGTTTTTGCAAAAATGAAGTTTGTTTTTTGTATCAACTCAAGGCAGGCTCTAATAGGCTAATAAATGCTCTAGTCTGATTAGCCAAGAAGCAGCGATAACCCCGCCTCTATGCCTCTTCTCCAGAACGGCGGGCTACTAGCTGCAGCAGTCCGGTTGCTAAGGCAACAACATCCATTAAACTTATTATTGACGGTAGAACAAGTTCAAGAGCTCCCATCTCATTATTGCCCGCATTGTGGAAGCGCACACAATGGTTTCTGGAGGACGTTAATGAAGAAAAATAACAAAAAAATGTACGACAAAACAAAAAAAACACATGATTGCCCTAGATTTATTGAGAGGCCCAGGGAAGGCGATGTGCCCACTTCTGCATAATGACGCCCCATATAATCTCATATTTCACCAGCCACTTCACAGACTTTCATTTCACTGTATTAGCATGCCACAATTTCCTTCTCTGTGTGACACAGTGCCAGCATCCTCGGCATATCTCCCATGTCATTTGCAAGGATTGAGCTTGGCTCATGGAGAAGTGAATTGATGACTTCCAGCTTCACATCAAAATTGGGATATGTAGAATATAATTGTACGACAGTGATAGGTTTAGTCACTTGCAACATAATGCGATAAGTAATTAGGGTTCCTAAAACTTGATTTGTAAAAATATATAAGCTGGACAGCCTGGCATTCCTAGCAGGAGGTTCTTCGGGATTTAAATTGTATGGGTTTTATGGGGATCCTGAACAAAAGCACCCTGATATATGGGAGCAAAATGGCACACTGACACTTGGGATCTCAGACAATGATACTTTGACACTTAGTGTCTCAAACAATACACTAACACTTATACATCCTGACATCCTAAATTGACACTTGGGGTTTCAGGACAATAAACACTGATACCTATAGAACCTGCACTGACCATTGGGGTCCCAGACCATAATACTCTGACATTCGGGGACCCAGGACAATGATATACTAGCACTTGGGGTTTAATGAAAATGATACACTGATGCTTATAAAACCTGTGCTGCACTGACACTGGAGTCCTAAGACAAAGATACACTGACACTTGATGCACTGACAGTGATGCACTGACACTTGGAGTCTCAGACAATAAAACAGTGTCCAAGGACAATGATACTCTGACAGTTGGGGTCTTGGACAATGTACACTGACACTAGGGGTCCCAGGACGATGCTGTACTAATACTTGGGGTCCCAGACAATAATTCAGTGATACTTTAAAAATCTGTGTTGCACTGACACTTGGGGCCCCAGGATAATGATACACTGACATACCCCCAGTTATACCAGGGAATCATTCACTGACACTTCAGAGCTTGTGATGCACTGCCACTTTGGTGCCCAAGCAAATGCCTTACTGACATTTGAGGCCCTAGAACAGTAATATAGTGACTTTTTAAATCCAGACAAATAATACACTGATAATTGGGGTCCCAGGACAATCATACACTAACACTTGGGGGTCTCAGAACAATCATACACTGACACTCAGGTCCCAGAACAGTAATATACTTGTACTTTGCTCATACAGTTGATAGACTGACACTTGAGATCCAGATAAACGACACTTGGAATCCAAAACACTAATACGCTGGCAGCTGGGGTCCTAGGAAAAAGTACACTGATACTTTTAAACTTTTATCTCTAGGAGCAGAGATACACTGACACTTTTAAACTGTAACACACTGACACTTGGGGTTTAGGACACAAATACTTTAAATACCAAGTTAGGTGTACACTGGCATATGGGGCCCTAAGACAATGATACACTGACACAAGGAGAAATGTGAGCCTATTGCTAAGGTATACAGCAGGGAGCTTCTTTATTAGCTGACGATTGACAGGAATGACACACCCCCAACAACCACCAGCTAATAGGAACACTGCACACTATGTACATTAGCAGCCACCTCCCAGCCAGTTGCCAACATACACACATGGCAGCATTCCCATGAACTGGTGATTTTTTGGGACAGTACTGCACCTGACCAAAACTGGTCAATGGAAAAGCTCCCACTGTTTCAACTCTTGGGGTGAATTTGCTAGGCTGGCCAGTCCTCGACAAAATAGCCATCCTTTGCAATTTGTTCCACTTTCAGGTTACATAGGTACATAGTAAGTCAGGTTGAAAAAAGACAAAAGTCCATCAAGTTCAACCACTAGGGAAATAAACATATCCCAGATATAAAACCCCATGGACATAGGTGGTCCAGAGGAAGACATAAAAACGCTTGTAAAACTTGCTCCAACAGGGGAAAAAAATTCCTTCCTGACCCCATGAGGCAATCAGATGTTCCCCGGATCAACAGTCACTGTTACCTTTATTTTAAAGCTTTAATACCCAGCTATATTCTGTGCTTCTAGAAATCATCCAGCTTTTTCTTAAAGCAATCTATAGTAGTTGCTGAAACTACTTTATTTATACAGGGTGATCATATCCCCCCTTATACGTCTCTACTCAAGGGAGAATAGATTCAGTTCAGCTAATCTCTCCTCATAGCTGAGCTCCTCCATTCCTTTTATTAGTTTAGTTGTCCTTCTCTGCACTCTCTCCAATTCCACAATGTCCTTTATGTGGACATTGGGCCCAAAACTGGACTGCATATTCCAGATGTGGTCTGACCAATGCTTTGTACAGGGTCAGGATTATGTCTCCATCTCTGCAGTCTAATCCTCTTTTATTACAAGAAAGTACTTTGCTAGCTTTCTTTTTTACTTTTTTTTATAATAACTGATTTAAAAAATGTTGTTAGGAGGCAGTTAAGCAGATTTAATGAAAAGAGTGGTGGATGGGGAGATTTAATTAAGGAGAGACTAGAGGGCAGATTTAATGAACGAGGAGGGCAGATTTAAACGAAGTGTATACAGTAAAACATGATGCCAGATGTACTGTAAAATTGATTTGGGGTTAATTACACTTTAAATAGTAGATATACAGATCTCTATATCTGGGTCATAAGAGTAAAAGATGTGGAAAAAGGGCAAAAAAAAAAAAAAAAAAAAAAAAACAGAGAACTATGCCTTTAATTAGAAGCAGCCTGGAGATATTTTGACTTTTATTGTAAATTATCACTAATAACTCCCCGCTTTTGGGAAATAGTGACACACGCTCCTTTACGGGTAAGCATGTTGTGAACTGATAACTAAAGGAATCTTCATAAACTGAGCCCGTGTTTTGGCTCCATATATCAGTCATTGTTACTGTAATTGCTGTCATGTGATGCAGTGTGTCACCTTGCTCAGAAATCGTTCCTCTTGTTTCCCGTGTCACGCTGACCTTTTTCCTTAATCACACAAGAGATACAAGTACTCTCCGCCACTTTGCGGCCCAGGCCTGGTTGTCCAGCTGCCCCCGTTCACAGCGTTGCTGGTTGGCGATACTTCTATCAGTGACGTCCTGTTTTGTTCTCAGATTCCCTCCTCTGTATTTGTACAAGGTTATGTTTTGGACACTTTTACATTCATAGCCTGGGGGCCTTTCAATGACTTTTGTAAGTATGAAATTGATAAGAAAGACAGGTTAATCCCTGTGTATTATGGAAAATGGAAGCCAAAGTAAGGGGTAGTCAGAAAACTGAATTTCATTCATTCTGAAGACAAAAAAATACAATAAAAAAAGAAAACTATATTTTCTAATACATAAATCTGCTCCCCAGGCTTCCGGCCAGTCTTGCATGGTTGTACTGGCTGTTCTCGTGCTCTGAATTTTTTACTCTGGTTTCATTGCACCAAGTGCATTACAACCTGCAGCAAGTCAGATAGAGCCTGCATCAGTTTGTGGATGGAGGTCGTCCAGTATCATCTAGCCTTTGCAGCCTGAACCACCCTTTTATTCATTCATTTCATTTCTGTTCTTTCCATCATGGTGGTTATCAGCCTGATCACAACTATATAGTGGTACAGAAAATGTTCACCAATTTGGAAATGGAGAACCATGGGGGTCAACACAAAGAGGTGCAAAGTGTGGAGCTGCTCAAGAACTCTCACTTCAGCAGGGGAACCTTGCGTTAGTTCTGCAACGGGGCCCACTGTTGCCTATGTCCAGAACCAATACCATAATTGGCATTTTTGCTGCAACAGGCGCTGTTCAAAAGTAGTTATCACAGCCAAATGCAATTCAATGGCCACCACTTTTAAAAGTAGAAAAAGAGACGTCCACTTATTCTATTCAGATGAATGGAGCTTTTGATCATTAATTTCAATTGATTAAGATAAAATGATCAATTGCTAATCATAACCTATAAAGAAAATAAATTGATCACCAAAAACTAAAGATGAATAAAGAAGTGGTGACTGGTTACCTGATCACCACTTTTATATAGCCAGGGTTCTAAGTAATAGTTGGGTATCTGCTGTAAACACGAGCTGAACCTCTTGATGGTAGTAAGTGTCTGCAGCAGTCCATTAGCTGAATATAAGCGTGCGGGTGAAAAAGAATAAATAATCCATGTAGGACAAGTTGTTTATGAACAGCTGATCCCTCATTGATCCATGGTGTCTGGTTACGCCAGGTGAAGCCTCCTGACCTTACGCCTGTGCATTCTTCACCTGAGCGCCACGGCAAACCAGGCCGTTGAGGACACTTCAAGCAGAGAAAATAGCTCATTGACGCTCAACGATGCCTTAAAGATCAATGTGTGGCCTAATAAGGTTGCTTATGGCTTTCAGGGCAGACCCAGAGCATGCTGGAAGCTCAGCTTCAACTATGTCGGACTGCGGTCTGTCTACAGTTCCCATTTGCCCTACTGTTCTTTTTGCCAGTACAGGCCTTGGTTGGCACCAAAGGTTGGTTAACACTAAGTAATAACTTCAGCTATTAGGCTTTGTTCACAAAGCATTAAAACAAGGCTGTCAATCATTTGACTATAATTTTAAAATCTCATTGGAGCCAGTTGACAAAAACACTGATTTTCTTTTGAAAATAAGGATCCTTATCCTGGAGTGTGTGTGAATCAAGGCTATTGCATAGAATTTGCAGGATTCATTCATACAAGAGCCATTGTAAGTACTCCTAAAACAGGGACCAAGCTGTCAGTTACAGCTACTACCTGTTTTTGCAGTAAAAAACCCACGGAAAAAAGGATTTCTCTATTGCAGTCAACTTTGACTTATAGGTTCACTTCCCACCCCTATTTTGCAATTGGACAGGGAAAAGTGAAGCGGAAGACAAGCAAGCTTACTCCTCCTATCAGCATGCTCTTTGATATGCAATGCAGAACACCTCATTGGCTTTCTTTGTTTCTTGTTGTCTGAGCTCTGCTGCACAAGGACTTATACCAAGTCATATTCAGGTTCTTGCTTTCATTAAAATAATTATTGATGTATGAATGATCACAGAGCTGGACTCACTTGTGCCATTTATATCTTCCTGGAGTTTAGCTACTATTATATTATGTAATGCTTCATGTCAAAGCATTGGACACCGTAACATTTACGTAAGCTGGGCCCATGCCATAAAGAACGCATTTAGTTTGGTAAGCCATTGAAAGCCCATTGAAAACCTATTGCATTAATTACTGTAAAGTGACAATTACGCCGGTACACCAGCTCACAGATGTTCCGTTGATAGTTTTATTCTACACTTGTCCCAAATGCTTTCCAATCTGATGGCATAATTAAAAAGAATAAAATAAAAGAAATAATAGAGCTTTGGAAAAGTAGGTAATTAGCATCGTTGGGTCAGTGGGGATCATCTCAGTGTAATGTTTGTGGAAATGTTGTAGAAAAGGAGAAAAAAATATGTGATATTGTAGACGCGCTATAAAAGGATCTGAGTTAAATAAAACCAGCTCGGTGATGGTTGACTTAAATACAAACTAGAAATTGTGTCAAAGCTCAGGAGGAAATCTGAAGTCTATCACTAACCACTTTTAGATTCTGTTGCTTTTTTGAAAAAAATATATATATACGTGTGGATATATATAAATCAATCCAAAAATAAATTGAGGTACAGATCCAGGTGCATAAATTACTTTAAAGTTAAATGTGCATGGAAAAAAATTACACCTATGCATGTGCAAAATGTGCATGTGTGAGGTCAGTTAGGGTGCAGCTCCATTTTACACATAAGAATATTCATAAAGCTTGAAAAGAAAACATGGAAAGGTCTTTTATAAAAAAATGCGGCAGGTGATGAACCGAATGAACCCAACACTTACATATCCTAGTGAAGTAGCCCTGTGGCAGTGAGTGGTTTATCTGTTAAATTGTCCGTGAATAGATCAGTTTACTCATCAGTGTTGCAGGACTTTTATTTAACGGGGGCACCTAAATCCCTCCCTGCATAACTTAATGTTTCCATGATGGGATTTGCCATCAGCTTGCACAGGTGTAAGTGGGATATAGCTGTACGAGCTTGGAGTGCACTAATAATGATTTAAAATGTAACATCATCAAACAAATTAGGCTAAATTCAAAAAGTTAAAGCAACAGGATAGGGATCCTTTTTTTTCAAAGAGTACATTTTTAGATGAGTGCAATGAGACTTGCAAACTATAGAGCTTAAAATAAAGATTCTCATCTACCATTAAAGTAGTTCTGAACCTGATATCTAAAATGTTGTGGAATAATGTTTAATGTTATTGTAACATAATAAGTATTGTAATATTTTTAAAGCTGAAGTTTTCATTAGAATATCGCCATGTGATCCTGCATGAAGGCCCTTGTTTAAGACCTTGTATAAACATTTAACTAATGTGAGCTAAAAATTAAAAAAAAAAAGGATACAAATTCAGTTATCTTTTAATTTTACTAAAACTGATATTCATCCACTGCCAAATAAATAAAGTCTACCTTTTTAAAAAGTAACATATAAAGATAAAAGTTATGCCAAAAACATCAATGCATTTTCTGTTTCTAGAACCTTGAAAGTTTTATATCTGTAGTGTTAGATAATCCAAGGTTGGCTAGATTTTACCAGTTACTCACTAGTTTTACCAGATTTAGGGATTGATTTTATTCTGCTCAACATTCTCTTTGCTGGAAAGGAAGTTGTACCTGAGGACCTGCAGTGCAAGAATCTACCTGCTACAACTATGCCATGGATGTGTTCTGAAACTTTTCTGCTGCTTATTCTTCATTGATGGACATCTCTAAAATTAAAAACACTGAAGTTACCAAGATAGCTGTCTCCACCCAGCCATGGTAATGTAAAGATCAGCTGAATGGAGACCACAGTCTATACTACAGATGAGTCTTTTGATCTCTGTTTGCTTTTTGGAGCACAGTTCAGGTCCTCTTCAATTTTGTAATGTTTAAATCTGTTCTGTAGCACTGAAGTCTGCCCTTCTGTGAGCAAAGTATTTTATAAACCTCAATACTATGTAAGAATGTTGCTTTTAGCAATAGCGTGTGTCAATTCGGGACAGTAGGTGTCTATGGCTATGTATCCCGGGGCTCAGCTCAACATGTTTATGGAAATCTGACTGCTTCGGGAGTCCTAATCCTTGTTCTCTTTCCAGTCTGTGAGCAGCTGTCCAGGATCAACTCTTCAGGCTGTAATTTAGCTACAAAATGAATAAAGTAAAAGGCTGACTAATAATAGCAAGTTACCTGGAACAACCCATAATAAATGGGTGCAAGTGAGTTTCTTTGTCCAGGAAAAAAACTGGGAGCTGCAAAAAGAAGCTTCCTGACCTCCTCTACACAACAAATCCAAAAATTAATAGGAATAACAGTGTATTAAGAATAGATCTTTTGATCAAAATAACAGAAACAAAGTAATGACTGAAAGAATAGCACAGTTCAAGGACACAATTTATGGAGTCTAGGTTAAAACATCATACACATTGGGTCTGATTATTAAATCTCTTGATGATTGGAGAAGATAGTCTATGATGGGAGAACCTGGGTGATCTAGCAAACCTAGAACGGATTTCTAAAAAGTCATTTGCCATTAGGTTGCAAATATTTTCAGTCCTGAACTACATCTATTTTAACCCATCATACACCCATAGCCTTTTTAGTTTTGGATTTCTCTTTTAAATCAGGCTCATCATGTGCATGATATTGTCACAAGCATGTACAGCTACCTTAAAATTGAGTTCAGTGGTTTCCACCAAAGGGTCCTGTTAATACATGGATTTTTTAGAAACCTGAATTTCTAACCCCAGGAATAAGTATCTGGAAAAGAACTACATTCTGTTGCCTGATATTCTTTTGAATTGCTGTCTGGAGAACCGATTATTCAACAGATAGGTGTATAAGTGGCATTATGAGAGCACCGTTGTTTCCTGTTAAATGAGCCATTTCCTCTTTTACAGAAGAGGCGGGAGAGACCTAACACACTGACCCCTCAAAAACAATAAAACCTTTGGATTATATAAGAAGCAGGATAGCACTTGTTTCTGAATAACAGTTTGTTCTGTTCAAGATGGTAAAGGGCTATTTCTTGACATAAATTATGTAAACCGTCAACATATAATCCAGTGCTCCTTTTCAGTCCTCCCACAAGGAGCCACCAACAACTCCTTTGCTCCGCTGAGTAGGATGACTACCATTAGATTGTCTTTGGGAGTCCTAAAGCAAACCCTATAGGTATTATTGGTAAATCTTGGAAAAGTGAATTGTGTCTTAGCAGCACCTCGAGTGGTTTGCCTTTTATCTAGATTCCTCCTAAAACCTATACCTTGAGTTGGAAATCTGCAGTGTGTGATCATCTTGGACTTTGCTGCTGAGTAAATTCACTGAATCTGAAGTCTATGATTCCATGGAGCCATAACCCAAGAGCACCCTAGTGGGCCATTAGTATTTTACTTTCTAAAGCCAGTGATAACATAGGAAAGACCTATGATGGGATCAAGTGATCCCATGTGAAGGAGGACACACTTTAAGCTCGGCTTTGAGATATTGATGAATAGTCGCCATTCAGTTGAGTTATAGATTGGAATTCCCAATTCCTCCATTAAACCAGGTATGGTATGGCAATACACAAAAAGCACTTTTGGTGCCAATTTCGCTGGCTCGAAAGCATTATACCTTAGTTCCTTTTTCAAGTAAGTTTTTCTCATGCAGTCTTGATCCTAGGAGTTCTGAAGCTTTCTTCGATAGTCCCAAGTCACGTGCCAAACCATTCAACTCATGCTGATCAAATCCCTTACAGAGTCCTCTTCAATTTCAAACTTTCATCATTGTTGTCACCTAGTTCATCACCATAATCATGTTCTTCAAAAGAAGATAGTGTAATGAAAACTGGCACTGGGATTTCATCTAAATGAGCCACTGGGTGTATAGCCGATGGTAGACTAGGATACTCGATGTTACATTTATTTTTCCTGTTATATCCTGAAGTTTTCACTATACAAAAGTAACAGTCACTGAATTGATTTCCTGTCTCTCGCCAAACCATAGGTTTACCAAATGGCATCTTATCACGTGTTCCCCTTGTCCACATCCGTAAACCCTCGACACACTGTTTGCACGCCTTAAGAGGGGCACAAGACTTATCACCAAGTTTAACTTTGAAATATGCCAAATAGGCTTGCTCCACAAATGTGCTCATGTCCACCCTTTGGGAATGTGAAACTGCCACAGATATAACTAAATAAATCAGGGATGTTTAGGCACTTACAACAAGAAACAGCAGAGCCAGACATGATCTGAAAGAACAGAAATAAGTAGAAAAATAAATTTTGCTTATTCACTACTTAGAGCAGCGCAAAACCTCTGATCATACTGTCTTGCATGGAAATGAATAGCCTATACAAATCCACGCTACAGTAATCATATTATTATAAGCGGTAGAGAAAAAAACCTGACGTGATAGAAAAAAACTAACTGCACTTTCAGGATCAGCTGTTTTAGTGTAAATAAGCCTAAAAAAAGTCAACAAAAAATAGGTTCAAAATTTTCCCCAGTGTTACACTACTTTTATTTTTTGCATTATTGCATTACATAGTACTGACCCATAGACTCTGCAATACATATCACAGACCCCAAACTTTGCATTACGTACCACAGAACCCCAAACTTTGCATTGCAAACCAGCTCTCAGCAGCACCTTTGATGTCAGAAATGTCCTCAAAACGTTGCCCCTTCAGGGGTTTCTTAAAATTTGGAAACAGATAATAGTCCGAAGGGGCCACGTCAGGTGAGTAGGGGGTATGGTGGACCAATTAGAAACCCAGGGTGTTAAATTTGGCAGCCACAACATTGGACGTGTGCGCAGGTGCATTGTCCTGCAAAAAAAGGATCCTTTTGGTCAACTTTCCACGGCATTTC
>NC_092864.1:10452487-10454142 GCF_032062135.1 Pyxicephalus adspersus
GTTTATTCCAAAGCAAAACTATTTTGAAGTTGCAGTTTTTACACAAAGGACTGTGTTTCGTGACTTCTGTGTGACCTTAGCAGTTCCCTTCATGTGTGTAATATGTATGATAGGAAGGGATCAGCATGCGTTTTTGGTGTCAGATAAGGCGTTCGCCATGCATGGAGGTTTGGAAGAGATGTCGGTTTCCTAGCGACAAACCTGTTCTCAGACAACACAGGCTGGATTATTCTCCATCTGCTTCATCCGAAGCTCTCTGCCAGCTATCATCGTGATCTGATGTAAGATCGCTCTATGCTCGAGCATCTTGGAAGGAGACATGTAATAGCATGAAACTTTCAAGAGTAAACAAGACGCCATCATTGTTAACGTGTATCATGAGCCGGCATTGCACGCCAAACACAAAATGCGCAAACATACATATTCATCACAGATCGCAATATCACGCTCATCGCTAAAATATTTCCCAATGTATTCCTAATATGTCATTAAAGCAGAACTCAAGCCTTCCCGTCATTAAATCTGCTCTTTAGCCTCTTCCTCAAGAATTCTGCCCCCAGTCTTCCCTTGGTTAAATCTGCTTCCAGTTTCTTCCTTTAGGAAATGTGCCCCCAGCCTTTCCTTCATTAAATCTGCCCTCCAGCCTCCCATTGTTTAAATCTATCCCCAGCCTTTTCTTGAATAGATGCCCTCCAGCCTCCCCTTGAAAAGATCTGCCCTCCAATCTCCCCTTGAATAAATCTACCATCCAGTCTCTCTTTCCCTGGTGGAGAATTTTGCAAATCCATGTCTTTTAAAAGTTGGTGACTGATGCTCCCTGACACTGACCAACCTTTTTCTGGGAAAGAATAATCCATTGCCAAATCAATCAAATGGACCTGTAAGATTCTCCACCGAAGAATGGTTGGTGATTGTTGGATTTATTGCTTTATAAATAGACCTAGTGCAGCCCTTCCCAATCTTTTTGCCCCGGAGGAACCTTTGAAATTGTATACAGGTTTTGGGGAACCCTTGCTTAAATTATCTCATTGGCTAGGAGAGGGAGTAATGTCCATTACATTTGTGGTTAGCTAAAGAGTGTTCCACATACAGTGGTGGTCTAAATACCACCCTATAGACAGATAAAATGATCTCTGGTGACATGCTACTGGCTCTGAAGAAAGGCCTTGGCTTAGGAGCTATGCAGGAACCAGCTAAAGGAGGCCAACTATTCACATATCAAGGTACCCTTAGGAAACTCTTTACCAGTGTTTCTCAATCAGGGTTCCTCCAGAGGATGCTAGAGGTTCCTTGAGCAATTTTTCACTCTCAGGTCAGTTTACCTAATACAAATGATCTTTTTGGCTATCTGTAAGGGCGACATTCTTACCAATGGCCAGCAATGTAAGATGCATTCTTCCCATTGACCACCACCATCCCTGAAGATCTGAAAGCTGTTTCAAGGTGTTCTCCTATGGTAAATACGGTTGAGAAACACTGCTGTAGAAAATTCTTTCTCAACCAGGGTTCCTTCATATCTTTCTAGGGGTTCCTTGAGCAGTGAGCAATTTTTGCCTCTCAGGTCAGTTACCACTGACACCAATGATCTATTTGGATATCTGAAGGGATGACATTCTTCCCAATGACGGACAATATAAGATACATTATTATAGATA
>NC_092864.1:10454409-10460303 GCF_032062135.1 Pyxicephalus adspersus
GGTCTCATGGATGGTGTAAAGAAGGCCCCCATCCACTATGATTGTGGCTAGAATACCACCTTTATAGACACCTAAAACCATAAATAGCTATACCAAGTAGTGTTGGCCCCAGAACTATGGAGGTATCATCAAATAGGAGGTCAATCAGCCACAGTTTGAGGAATCCTTAACATATTCTGAAGGAATCTTGGCGTTTCCCAATATCCTGGTTCAGAATGGTTGATCTAGAGAAACACTTTTTGTTTCCTAAAAATGGTCAACATAGAGCCAGGGGATAGCTGTACAGACCCTAGATTTTTGACCAAGGAGATCACAAATGTTTTTGGTGAATCCGGTATTTTTATGTGGCTTTGGAGCCAAAGAGCTTGATTTATAAAAGCTCTCTAAGGCTGGAGAGGATGCACTTACATCAGTGAACCTAGGTGATACAAAAAACCTGGAATGGTTCTGGTCCAGGATTCAAAACATTTGCTAGTAAATAGCAAATAACTTTGAAGAAATCCATTCCAGGTTTGCTGGTTCACCCAGCTTCACTGATGAAAGTGTATCCTCTCCAGCCTTGGAGAACTTTAATAAATCAGGCCCAAAGACTTACATTCATACCAGAG
The DNA here is from genome assembly GCF_032062135.1 of Pyxicephalus adspersus. NCBI lineage: Eukaryota > Metazoa > Chordata > Amphibia > Anura > Pyxicephalidae > Pyxicephalus > Pyxicephalus adspersus. The sequence continues at coordinate 10,455,018 of NC_092864.1, forward strand.
TGATGCTGTTAGCTTTAGATCTATTTTAGGCCTTGTTGGGCTTAAAGTTGTCCCTACCTGGAGGGCATTAGTAGCCTGGTTCCCCTTTATAATGTACCAAAAATACTGCAGTTCAGTAGAACACATTAGTACATTAGACAGACCAGTGCCAAGTCATGTGTCTATTCCAGTTCTATCCAGGACCGCCCTGTGCTCATGTCCCAGCCGCTTGTTCATCATACCAGAAATAGGAGCGATTCAGGTAAATGGAGTGAAAAGTCCCCTTATGAAGCTCTAATGACAGTGGCCAGATCAGACGGCTGCATTAACCACAACCGTCTCCAAGCAGCCCAACGCACACATAAGGAACACAGCACCCGCTCCTTACATAATGCGCGTCCTCATATAGGTTCCATGTGTCAGTGAGAAATGGGGACATCATGATGCAACAGGTTACATTGTTGCCACGAAGGTGATCAAACTGTACTGCAAATTTAAAGCATCGCTCTCTCTACTGGATCAGAGTGTATTTTCAGTGCATATAGAGATTTAATGATCATTTTCTTATTTTATATTATATATTATTTTGATGACATTTAAAGTTAAAGCAAATTTAAAATGCAATTTATGAATGCAGCTCAGTAACCATTATTGCATCATGAAATGTAAATTTTAAATAAAAGCAGAAGCTGACCTGGCTTTAGCCCATGGCAGACTGCACAGACGCAGCACAAAGACCAACACAATCATTCAAGTTTTTTGCAGTGCATGAAACATAGGGTGCAGAGTGACAAATTTCTGAGCTCATCAGTCCGCTGATTCTCCACTCACTGTGCAGTCATAGGATATAGAGGGGAGGAGACCTGTAAGTAAACCTGCAACTGATTCCTTGTGCAAGGTGGACTATTATGTGTGGTGAAACTGTGTAAATCTAATAAGCAGGTAAAACAGCTCTTGTAAATCTTTCTCATCTGTGTATTTAGCAGCTTGTCTTTCAGCTGTAAAGACAGTGTGACTTTTACTTTCAAGGTACAGTCTATTGAATAGCACACTTATTTTACACCGAAGGTACATGAGTGCACGGATAGGCACCAAGGAAGCCCCTGGCCTGTGTCATAGACTCAGGAAGCAGCCATTGAGAGAGTATTACTCACCCTGTTGCTCTGGAGAGAATTGAGTTAAATATGGTCCCAGCTGGAACAGATGAATAAATGATATGTCAGTTTGTACATAGCCCCCACACAAAATCTATGTTCATTTAAATGAGGCTTAAATGGTCACTTAAAATATGTAGTGTTCCAGGCCGTGCCATAGACGTTCAATTATAACTGTCAGAAAGTAGATTATTACTCACATTTCAAGTACACTGACATGAAGCGCTCTTAAGTCCTTGAAAAGAAAGAAACAAAGTATATCATCGAGTTAACAGATTTTCCAAGAAAAAGATATTGTCAGAATGTTTACAACCCAGCTCCAGGCCGTGCCTCTAGCCACCCCAATTGCTCCTCTTCCATATGTTTTCAAGGTACAGGGTAATCTTCTTCTTTTAATCATCTCCTGTGCGTGGTTCTCATTCATAACTCTGTGACCAGGATGCCCTGTACTCACAGTATGCCCTCAGTCCCCTGGATTAATCGATGCTTGGCACCATTCAAGCTGGAAAACTAGTCATCTAGTGTCGGAAAGCGGTAATTGCTGGAACACAGAAGAAGAAGTAAGTAATGCAGATTTATCTACATTCTCCTGCCACCACAATTCCTCCTATCACTCTAAAAACCTACCCCATATATCCTCAAGATGGTCACATGACATACAGGGTCATCTTCCTCTTTAAATCGTCTCCTGTGGGTGGGTGGTTCTCATTCATAACACTGTGATCAGGATGTCCTGTACTCACAGTATGTCCTCAGTCTTCTAGGTTGAATGATGTTGGTCATCAATTAATCTGGAAGACTGAGGACATCTGGTGGATGAAAGGGGTAATTGTTGCGACACAGGAGCGGACATAAGTACGGCAGATTTATCTGCATTCTTCATACCTGCAGAGAGACCTTTTATAGAGAACAAAAACAGGTTTACATATACCAAAACCAGGCTTGTATTTAAAGTTGCACAACAGCACCCATGGTAGGAGCCCCATAAGAAATTGTACTTCTGAGCTGTACCATGTTTTAGATGCAAACTGCTAATGTAATTCTTTTAATAGGCTCATACTTCTTTATTGAGATGGGGGAGGAAGGGTTATATAAATGAAGAGATGATACAAGTACTGATGGTGTAACAGACATAGCAAAATCCATCTCCTACTCTCCATTTAATTATTATGTAATGACTGCGATGAGGAAAGTCTACGAAATTAGATAAGAAGCTCTCATCATTTAATTTCAAACTCATGATAAATTAAATATGATTTAATTACCATGTCCAGCTTTCAGCATAGCTGGAAAAAATTCCCTTTATTAGCTGCAAGGAGAATAGTAAGAGAGTTTATGGAGGAGATGGACATTGTTCTGTGTCGCCTATCGCCTAGATGGGGCGGGGGGGGGGGGGGCTGGCTGCTGAGGTTCCGGAAAGTGCCCCATGTTAAATCTGAAATCCAGACAAATACCTAAATACACATAAGAGAACAATGAAATGATTTGTTATTTTGTTCAGTCAGTCCTGAAGTTTGCACAACATTTTTCTCTGCTGTAGTTATACAAAATGACCAGGTCATCTCCTTGCCCCCAGCCTGCAATTGGCCAGCAAGAGAGCAGCTGAAGTCTGAGGTCATCTCTCTGTTCAATCCGCCATGCAGCATGTTTCTAGTCATTACACATGTGCTGCAGCACACTTGATTGGCTCCTGCTACTGCCCTATTCTAAGTGCTCCTGTATTTACGGGGAGCTATTTCCCAGTGTGGGCTCCGCGGGGCAGGCTCTTCCATCCCAAGTTAAATACTGTATATATAATACTGTATAACATAAAGAACCAGACAGCAGTTCTTTACCTATCAAGTTAAAAAAAAATACCAAGTGGCATGCCAAATTATGAGATAATAAAGGCCATCTCTAGGTACATGTTGTTTTTTCTCAATCCTTTAGGTCCAAATCGTGCCTACGTCTTCACAATTTTCAAGAAAAATTCTTTTACAACTTTAATCAGCTACGTCACCTGTCACGTGACCCTTTGCGGCTCTTCTTTCACCAAACTGATGACCTACTGCTGCAGTTTGGTCTTGCTGGTAAGGGGTCTTGTTCCACCACTTGCCATAACATCATCAGCCTGCTAATGCACTCATCAGAACCATGCGAGAACTTCACAGATGAATAGTCAGCAGAAGGTTCCCACATCTCCACGTTGGAACATGAACATTCCAATATGGATCCTCTGACTTTTCAATGCAAACAAAATGTAGGACCTGCTGGTAGGTGTTCGCCCTGGAGAGCAGCTTAATTACTAAAAATGGTTGACATTCTACATGAGGGTATGATAATAGATACCATTTTTATTTCTATTGGTTTGCCCGAAATGGCTACCTACTTTGTATCAATTTGAATGATGTTACCTATTATGAACCTAAACTACGTTACCCATTATGAAGCTAAACTACGCAATCCTAAAGGTAGTTCAGGCATAAATTGCTACCCGATACATATTTTTTTTCTGCTCACCAAATGGCCACATTGCTTCCTGCTCAGGGTGGGTACACTTGGATCAACACATGATGAATAGAGAACTTAATTGAAGTAGGCACTTTTCTAACTGAACAAGGAGTTGAAATGACACCCTGACCTGTCACTTTACAGTTTAAAGACATCCAAATGATTAGCTTTTATTATCCTTGTAAAATAATGAGCCCTATGGCAAAGTTAAATTTACTGATGGGCAAATCTGTCAGGCTTCGATTCACTGTGAATTTGGTGAATCTTGCTTAAAATACAGCAAACTCAAACATAGAGCTGAATCACATTTTGAAATCTATTAGGTAGAAATCTATCAGGTCATTATGATTACTTGTAAGGCTAATAGGCAAACTACAGTAGAGAAAGAATAATATGATTAGGTGGGTACTGCCATGTGGGATAAGTACCATACCATGAAAATCCCAATAATGGGGAGGGGTCTGTGCATGCAGTTTTGAGGATTAATACACAAATCCTTTAAATAACATTCTTGGGGGATGCTTAAAATCTGTACAGGGTATGGAAAAGTATGATTTATACAAATAGCCTTAGCACCGGCATATTGTTATGAAACTGATTTGTTTCTTTAACATATAGCTTGATTTGCATATAGGAACAGCTCAATCTGTTTCATTGCAATTTTATAGGATACACACTAAACACCAAATAGTTCATCACGGTTCTTCCTGATACAAACTGTCCCGCTACTGATTAATTTCTATAGTTTCTAAATAACAGTTTCTAATTAACTGCAGATAATACAACATTGCAAAACTGGACAATAGCAGGACATTTTTAATGATGAAGAATTGGTCAAATATACTATAGAAAAAAATACAGGCAGATGTTTTATTATGAGAATTAAGGGATCTCAGATGACAAAGCAGTGTAAAATGAAACAGCAGCAGGATTTAAATAGAAAGTCTAGTCCCACTAGAGACTAAAAGTACAGAATGCTGTAAGATTATTGTAGAGAATACACCAACATAAAACTGAACAATAGCAGGACAGATTTAATTAGGCATTATTGTCCAAAATACAAATTTCTCAGGCAGGAGCTTTACTACAAGAGTTAGAATACTGCGTATGATACGGCAATGAAAAACTTACCAATAGTGGGGACAGATTTATTCAGGCATACAGACCAAAAGTCAAAGATCACTTGCAGGTGTTTTACTTGAAGACTTAGGATACTGCACATGATACAGCAATGTAAAACCTACCAGTGGTAGAACAGGTTTAATCAGGCATGATAGGCCAAAAGTCAAAGATCACAGGCAGTTGTTTTACTAAAAGATTTAGGATACTGCACATGATACAGCAATGTAAAACTGACCAATTGCGGGACAGATTTAATCAGGCATTAGTACCCAAAAATCAAGGCTCACTGGTAGTTGTTTTACTAAAAGAATTAGGATACTGTACATGATACTGCAGTGTAAAACTGACTAATAGCGGGGCAGTATTATTTAGGTATGATAGGCCAAAATGTATTAAAGCCAAAGATCAAAGGCAGGTGTTTTACTTCAAGAATTGGGATACTGCACATGATACAGCAATGTAAAACTTACTAGCAGGGGACTGATTTATTTAGGCATTATTGGTCAAAAGACTAATATCCCAGGCAGGTGTTTTACTACAA
>NC_092864.1:10461025-10469338 GCF_032062135.1 Pyxicephalus adspersus
AAAAAAAAAATCCTTACATAAATTCACCAGGACCACAAAACTCAAATGAGCTGCATTTTCCTTGAACCCATGGTAGCGGCAAACCCGAACCTCATCCCTAGTTATATATTTTTCAGAATCACATGTGTTGAAACAGGTGACAGCGCAAAAAGGATAACAATCCAGCAAGTTGAGGATGAGGACAAGGCTGGTTACATAATGAAGCTGCTGCTCTATGTATTCATCATGTGTTCAGGGTTGCAAGTTAACTGCTAATTGTAGGGAGCTGGGTGCCAAGGTACAAGGCCTTTCATTGTACGATAATGAACTAAATGAGTAGAATCATCCATACAAATGTCAAGTCCACGTGTTCGGGTTAAAAACTTGCGAAGTATAAATTTTTTTTAGTTACATCTATGAATACCTCCCAATTCTTGACTTCTAAATAGGGACAGCTACCAGGGGCATAATGCTGTGCGATGTGACGAAAATTAGGCATGGCTAAGTAGGGCTAAATATTAAGCATGGTTTAAAGGGGTGCAAAAGAGTTGGAATCAATGCACAGCCTACTGTGCATGTTTGCTGTTGTCCTTAATGTATGCCAATAGCTCATCCTCAACGTGGTTGAAATTGAGCATCCAGAGCCTTAAGAAGGAGATATTGACATGCATTTAAGAGCATTTCCTGAAATGCTGTTGTAAATGGTTGAGGTATGGTCTGCGTTCTCTTTCCATATGTTGCAAAGAGTCATCTGCTTTTCTTAAGAACATTTTCTACCATTCTGCAACTGCTTGCTTATATAGTTGGGACGTGTTTCCATTAATTTTTTTGGAAGTGGATAAGTGAGAGACCGACCTAAATTCTGCATGGAGCTACTGAAAAATGGAAACAGCCCCCTATTCATGCCTACATTGAAAAGGGGTTTGAATCGGTTCCTGGTGGATGTCCAAAGTGGTGCGGTTGGCCTCTCTGCTCAAGCCTTGGTGATTCTGATGTTGGTGACAGAAGCACAGGGCACCAAAGAGTCACAATAGAAGGAGGTTGGGTAACAAGCCAAGGCATGGCAACATGCTGGCAACTGGAGTACACAAACGATGATCAGAAGCTGGTCAGATGGAAAGCCGAGAATGATAACATGCTGGCAGGTCCAATACAAAGTGGAAGGCAGAAGCAATCCAAGTCATGGGTCAACTTGAAGAACAGTCGGCAAGGCACCAAGTCAATGAAGGGGCTTTATTAGGCCATTGGACACTAAATGGGGTGTACAGATGAGTGATGGACATGAATATGTTCATGATCCTGCACATCCTTTTCATACAACCGCTCTTTTTTTATTTCCATAAAACTTAGGACTTTGGGGCTGTTCCGTAATGGTCCCAAAGAAGTTTAGAACTTTGGTAGAGAGTCAGTCACTACCATTTAAGACACATTGATCTGGAGGACTCCAACAGAAATTCCATCATCAACCAGAAAATGCTGAAGGCCAGAATAACTGTTTTAAAATTACCCGTCTAAAGTGCAACTTATCTCAAACCCCCCACACCTCAATCACATTGGCCAACTATATATTATTCAGTTTGGGCTCACATGTACTGTAACCCCTAAATCACTGACTCCCAAGTCTTATCATGAGCTAAGTCATAACACTCCATATTCGTCTTCATAGTCACCCTATTCTATGCCACGTCCTTATAGTATATTAGCAAGCTCTTACAATAGAATAATTCTAGAACCTACAGGAGGACAGTGGAAAATGAAGCTGAAGATGGATTTTTCACTGTTTAATATGGAACAGAAGAATTTGTTTGAAGTGATCCCGGGACTCAGGTGTCCATAATCTCAGATAATTCTCTTTAATGAATCTGTGTCCTCAGGGGACGAGTACATTCTGACCCTGATCAACTCATCGTTCTTTTTGCCCTGAGATGAACACAACTCAATGGCTTGATGGGCACAGCCTTTCCAAAAGACGGCCGCACTTAAGACAATAGAGTGGACCGGCTGCAGCTGAGCCTACACTTGGGGTCTATTGTCCATATTATTCCCAGGAAGTTTTTCATTTTCTAGGTAATCTTCAATTAACAATTATTTATATAAACTCACAGCACTTAACAGCAACATAATAAACAATATTTCCTTAGAAATAAATTCAAACAGAACTATGAGTTAAACTAAATTATACAAATATTATGCAATAACACTGGGTAATTAATATAAACAGTAGCAAAACATACTTATAAAAATCCTGCTTCCCCGCATCCTGTTTTCGGTGACAACACTTTTTCTTTCACCATGAATACCCGGGTGCCATAGTTTGCATCAACTAGTGCATTAACAAAGTATCTTGAACTTGTTTCTCTTATAATGCACCCTTGGCAACCCTTTAAATGTGCATGCAGATAAGTTGCTTTATTCCACAGGAAACAACATGCACGTCTAAAGGGTGCCGGGGATGTGTTATTTTATAGACACTGAGATCTTAATTGTACTTGAAATAAAACAGTGCATTCACTTATTATTGTTCAAGATGCCTTCAATAAGGCCTCAGCTGAGCATTACTTTTACCTGAACAAAACATATAATACCAACCTACAAAATAATTGGCTGCATCAACTTTAAATCTGCCCTCCAGGCTTCACTTTAGTTTTGCACAGTTGTACAGACCCCTCTCCTGTACTGAAATTGTTATTTTGATTTCACTGCACAACTCTAGCAACTCAAACTGGCCCTTTCATTCATTGGATTTCAGTTCTTTCAATCATGGAGGCTCCACATCACATTAGAGCATTAGGACAGATTTAAGTTTTCAGAACTCTGCTGGCTAAATCCACCAGCCATGAACAGTCATGGCCTGACTGCATCACATAAAGTGGGACCTGGTGATTAGACTATATTTAATAGTCATTCTAAATAAATGAGAAAAATCTGAAAACCTGAAAAATTAAACAAACGAAGCTGCCACTTCCAGGGACTAGTAAGCTGCATTATAATAATTTTTAGGTATTCTAGGTATGCTCTGATGACTATCAAGAGATAAATTCTCTTTCACAGGTCTCATATTGGTCTTAAGTTATGTGCAGACAGATAGTTATTCCCTGGGGTACCGCTGCAGTTCACCACTTACATACTGCACTGGAGCAGTATACTTGCAAGCAGTTGACCCCATGATCCTTTGTGACATGTGGCAAGAGAACCATAACTGCTTACAAGAAAAGAGCTTGGGTGCTTGTTAATACTTCTACTTCAAACTGCACACCTGTATGAACTCAGCCCTTCCCGACACGTGACTTCCTTGTCTGCTTCTCACGTGATTTCTGATAAATATAAAACATCCAAAGTATTTCAGAAATAAAAAAAATTGTTGTTCACCTTTTTATGAGGTCACCTGTTTATTGGATTCTCGATACAGACTGGAAATAAACTTACCGTAAAATGGAAGCCATGAATGATGGTCTTTGTTCTTGAGATCTCAGAGACGAATTGGAAATATTTTGGTTTGGCAGACCCACAAGTCATTGTGTAATGTCACCTCCTGCTCTCATGCAGATACACTTACCGTTTCTGGACAGTCATGTCCTTTCATGATGGCTCATTGGGTGTGATTATGAGTTCATAGTCTTTAGACTTTGTTAACACAAGGAAATAAATAGATAGTGTAAACTGACACGTGAAGGAAACAAATTTCCACAAGTGAAAGAAAAGTAGTCGTGTTTCTTGGGGGAAAGTGTCCAAGTTATCTGCTCCAGCTAGAACCACTTTGTAGCTTATGATTTACTCATGACTTGTGGTCATCTTTCATATTTAACATCTATTTTAAAAATGTTAACGTTTTAGGCCAATTTCCAGACCAGATTTTTTGGTATAAATGTCCATCAAAAGGAGTTTGCAAGCCAAAGTTCTCCACTGACGATGATTTAAACATCATTTAGCCTGGAGGACTTTTGTAAATGTAGGCACCATGGCCTGGCCTACTGAAGGGGGCAGCATGATGGTGCTCTTCATTCATAATGAAGTAACCCAGTAAAGATCATCCAGCTTGGTCAAGAGATGAGAAGATCGGCACCCAGCAGAGTCATGTGGGGTGGGGCATTGCAGGCCAAAAGTTGAGATAAAAAGGAGAACAATGTGGGTTTTCTAAAGGGGAAGACGTTACCATGCCTGCAGGTAATGAGACCCAAAAAGAGATGGAACATTGACTATTACTATTACACAATTAAACCCCATACTAATTTGTAATAGATCGGGAAATAAAATAAATATGGATCGAGAAATAAAAACTGTCATGGTGCTTATCTTTTGTAGCCATGACCTTCATCTTTCCATTACCATCAATTTGGATTGATTCACCAGTGTCAACAAACCATTATTTCAGCAAACATTTCCACTTAAATTTGTATTTAACATATCTAATGCATGATAATCACCCATATAAGCCCTTCTTTATTGGCATCCAAAGCCTAAGGCTGCCACTGAGTGCTGCCATCTTGGATGTGATGTTGAAAGCTACAGCAGAGTCATGTGGTTAGGAATGTTGTGAGCCAAGAGTTGAGCTATAATGGAGAACGTTGTGGATTTTCTAAATGGAAAGCTGCTAACAAACCTGCAGGTAATGAAGCCTAGGAACAGAAAGAACATTCACTATTACTATTACATAATAAAATCCCATACAGTTTTGGGTAGGATCTGCAAATAAAGTCAGTCTGAATCATTGTGCTCATCTTGTGTAGTCATCACCTCCATTTTCCCATTATGACCAATATGGATTGATTCACCCGAAAGTATCTCCTTCCATTCCCTATAGAGACCTTGTTATTGAAGCATTCATTTCAACTATTTTCCCAATAACATGTGTACTTAACATAGTTTGTGCAAGTTATTCACCTTAAAAAGCCCCTAATGCCCTAAGACTGGCACGGGGGCAGCCATCTATAATGTGATGTTGGAAGCACTGGCAGACTCAAAGCTGCCAGTCAAGTGACACTCTATAGTACTGTTTCTCAACTAGGGTTCCATGGAAGTTAAAAATGTGGGGAAAAGCTGCTCTATAGTATTTCTCTCCGCTCCTATCCCATTGGTTAGAGAAGAGTTTATGTAATGAAGTTAGTCGAGGAAGAGCTTAGATAGTTATTAGACCAGATGGAAAAAAATATTTTATTGTAAGCAGAATTGACTCTTCCTGGAGTAGTCAAATTATTTAGCAGGGCACATTGCAAATGAATGCAAATTATTTTATAGGGACTGCATGAAAACAATTTTAAGGTGGTGACAGGGTCTCTTTAATTCACCTATTGCTGGTAATAAGAAGAAGCACTTATCTAACAGGAACCTACAGCACTGGATCTGCTGCAACCTATACCCATACACAGAGTTATTTTTACCCTGGGGTTATAAATTGGGTCATTGGCTAAACATTCAGAACATTTTATTGAGAATGGCACCCTGACCATATTTACATTGGCCCGTCTTCTTTGTGATCTGTAATAAACCACCACATTGTCATTCTCTCATTTCCCTGTGCCATTCTCTGATTTGGAGCCCTAGTGAAGTGGGGGCATTGAGTAATTGCCCAGCCTTCTAAACCCCTCCCCACCACCGCCACTACATTGCCATTCTCTCATTTCCCTGTGCCATTTTCTAATTTCGAGCCCTGGTGAAGTGGGGGCATTGGGTACTTGCCCAGCCTTCTAACCCCTCACCACATTGCCATTCTCTCATTTCCCTGTGCCATTTTCTCATTTTCTCATTTCGAGTCCCAGATGAAGTGGGAGCATTGGGTACTTGTCCAGCCTTTTAACCCCCCCAAAACATTGCCATTCTCTCATTTCCCTGTGCCATTTTCTCATTTCGAGCCCTGGTGAAGTGGGGGCATTGTGTAATTGCCCAGCCTTCTGACCCACCACCACATTAACAGCAGTCATTTTTACTTGGGTTTATTTATTGTTGTGGACAAATACGTAGAAGCATTAGACCTTTGGGTACATAGGAAGTCAATGTTATCCCTGGGCACAGACTTGTTGCCCATCTATTAGAAAACTATAATAAGGAGTCAACATCCCCTATGTGTCTGTAACACCCCTAACTCAACTCTTGTAGAAAGCAGCAACAACTTCCATACAAAAGCCGGTCCTCTGCACAGTATGCTGCAGAGAAGGCCCCTTATTTTCTGTAGGATAGTGGTGGTCCAACATCCCTCCTCAGTCCTAAAGCTCTGCAATCAGTAAAGAAAACATTCCCAGCTAATTGGAAAACTCCAGCTTAGGGGCTTCTCAAACCTCTCCAGTGAGACCATTGCTTTTAGAGCAGGGGTCCTTCTCTGCAACTTGCTGGCATGGGATGGTTATTCTACTCAGGCTGTGGCTATTTTCAAAAGACTGTACCCAACTGTAAGTCTTTGTATGCCTTTCATTTTTATGCACATGAATTCAACCAAAAGCTTATTTAGTATTAGGAGCCCAATTAACGTTTTTTTGTGCTCCGTTGATTTGGCTGCCAATGCACATGAACACATAAAAACTAGACAGGTACCATTGTTCTATAGCAGCTCAACTCAAAGGATGGCAGTGCCGTATTCTGTGATATCAGTGACCTGGAACCAGTGTGTCATGGAGCCGCAGCGGGGTGCCAATCAAACTTTGCATGTTACCACAATGCAATATTTCCAATTGGCCCTTAATAAAATGAGCCCATGGTGGTTCGGGACAATCTCTGCCCCTAATTTCACCCATGTTCTGGGCTTAACCCAAAGCAGAGCTTGTTTGGTGGAAATGAGTTTCCCTTTTTTGAGTACTTTGTACTATTGCTCTCTTCACTGCTCGATTTAATAAGCCGTCCGATCCTTGTAATTACAGCTTTTTTTTATAAGAGGCAAACACATAATTGAAGTCAACATTCTGAGATAAACAAATTTATTGTAAAATCACGAAGCAAAACAGTTTGTACAAAATCAACAAGATGTGTCATGTCGAAAGGAAACATCACATTTGTTTGGATTCTAAATTCTAAAGTATGTCAACCCAATCATAAAAATTCGCTGATCAAGGTTCAATGGTTGCAATAAATTGGCCCCCTGCAATGTGTAGTTGCGTGCCCGGATGGCCACTGTATGTGCCACTGGATGGCCAAAAGAGCAGGTCTGCTCATATTGACACCAATGTTAATGGGGTATAGGGGAAAGGTGTAAAAAGTATTTTTATTTTTGACCCCCAGGGCCCAGAAGGGGGAAGGGAGGGCTCATGGAGAGGCACTTTGACCACTGATTTGGGGGCATTTTATGTTTTTATATTTTACACCCACGGGCCACCAATAAATTAGATGAATATTGAACTGACCCTTTGTTTGAAAGTTTAGGGACCACATCCAGGACCCTCCTACTGGTGCTGGAGGAGAAGAAAAAAGGGCCCGTGATATCACTGTACTGGACAGGAAAGTCTTGGTATATTATGTATAACTGGAGTAAAAAAAAAAAAAAGGGGGGGGGGAATGAATGCCATTGAGGGGAAAGGGGTATACCAAGGAGGTAGAATTACTACTTTACCCAATAACTTTTATTTACTGTGAGCATTCTGACAGCAGGGGGGAGCTTAGTGATCCAATCAGCGTCCTGTGGCATCTCCGGCATTGCCCAATCAGCAGGCTGTGGGTGTGTCCTCGACAACTTTGTGTTGCTGCCTCAGTGATGGTGATGGTCAAGTCTACCTGGCAGTGGTACCTGGATCACATGACTTGCTGGGCAGGATTGCAAATCCTCCAAATGGTTAAGCAGCCCACATTTATGTATTTCATGTGATTCTTCATCCTTTGGTCTGGGGTTCAGCCTTAAACATTTAACTGGAAAATCTCAAATCAAATATTATTTTGAACAAAGAACTGCACAAGCGCCTTCCATGCCTGGAAATAGATAAATGACAAATTGAACTAGTGTAATTTCCTGCTGGAAAAGGCGAATTATAATTAAAGGATAATTGGCCTTATTTAAAAGTTATTAATGACAATGATAATTATAGCCGTGTCAATGCTAATACTATTTCTGGGTTATTCTTTAACTCACGCTGCTAAGTAACCCCCAGAATGAGGGATGTCATTCACCAAGCTAATTTACTTTTGTGCCCACTACTAGTCTGGGGGGAGGGTAATATGGTGTGGGGTTAGGAGTGAGGGAGGGTAACATGGTGTGGGGTTAGGAGTGAAGGAGGGTAACATGGTGTGGGGTTAGGAGTGAGGGAGGGTAACATGGTGTGGGGTTAGGAGTGAGGGAGGGTAACAGGTGTGGGGTTAGGAGTGAAGGAGGGTAACATGGTGTGGGATTATGAGTGAAGGAGGGTAACATGGTGTGGG
>NC_092864.1:10469734-10489713 GCF_032062135.1 Pyxicephalus adspersus
GGAGGGTAACATGGTGTGGGGTTAGGAGTGAAGGAGGGTAACATGGTGTGGGGTTAGGAGTGAGAAAAGGTAATATGGTGCCGGGTTTGGAGCAAGGGTGGGTAACATAAAGCAGGGTGGGAAGAGAGGGTAGGTAACATGATGCATGGTTATAAATGAGGGGGGTATCATGCTGTGGGGTTAGGAGCAAGGGTCTGTAACATGATGGAGGCTTAGGAGTGAGGGTGGGTAGCATGGTACAGGGTTAGGAGTGAGGGTGGGTAGCATGGTACAGGGTAAAATGCAAGGTAGGGTAATGTGCTGCCCTATTACGAGAAACAGATGGTAACATGCTGTAGGGATAGGAGTAGGGGTGGCTAACATAGTCCATGGTTAGAAGTAGGGCTGGGTAACATGCTGTGGTGTTAAGAGTGAGGGTGGGTAACCTGGTACAGATATCAGAGCGAGATTGAGTAACATGCTGTGGCATTAGAAGCGAGGGTGAGTAACATGGTGCAGGGTTAGGAGTGGGGGTGGGTAACATGGTGCAGGGTTATGGGTAACATGGTGCAGGGTTAGGAGTGAGGGTGGGTAAACATGTGCAGGATTAGGTGTAAGGAATAGTAACATGCTGCAAGGGAGGATTAGAACACCTGTCAGTTTTTTATTGCTCCCTCCTGGAGAGATTTCCCCTCTCTTTGTTTCCTGTCAGTACTTTCAAAAATTTTACTTTTTTTTAATTTAAGGGAAACTTCTCCTGATCACTAAATTGGACTATGGAGGGTGACACAGCTAACACCTGCTCCGCATGGGTGGTGCTTAATCTGAAGGCGGAGCTTAAGATGTACTTTAACAATAGATAAAGAGATAACACTACAGAACTAAAAATATTTAAATCTTTTATAATGAAAAATACACCCATCTGTTTTTGTCTTTTGTTTTATCTTTGCATCATAATGTTTCCAATCATAGATGCACTTAAACTGTACCCACTGCTGCAGTACATATATATATACTCAATGTCTGCAGGATGCATTTAACACGTCATTCTATATAAAAATATTGTTTATTCTTTCCAATTTTTATATCTAAAATTTTATAAGAAAACAACAAAGTATGCATTCATTTCCTTACTTTCTTTTTCTGGCTTTAGTCACTTTTCTTCTATGTTACAGGTTGAATAATGATAATTACTGTACTAATAATCTTGTTTTGTACTTTGAGCTGCACTGGATCACTATCTCCCCCTACCTGTAGTAATATGTATTACACTCACCTTGTTATATTTCTAGTCTGTTCTCTGCCAGTTGTGTCTAACCTGTGAACTGATTTTCTCTAAAATTTGCTATGATTCTGATATGCTATAGTCTTCTTCCTATATGATTTTTTTAATATATAAATATATTTGTACATAAATACATTTTATTAATATTTGGATGTCTTAAGAGGTTGAGGACAACCAGTTAATAATAAGCATTTGTAGTATTTCAATTGTTATACTACAGCAGCCTTCCTTCTCAGTGATAGCTTTTTTCCTTATTTCTCATATTCTCTCCCTGGCAGGGCTGTCAGGCTTTTTGGGCCCCGTAAGAGGTTGTTTTATCAACTGCCTTAGCTTTGTGCTGTTAACAGACAAAAAAGTGTCATATGGTGACAGATCTATAAGGATTACATAAAAGAGTCTAAAAGACTTTTTCTTTTTAGCTTTCTTCTGCTACTGATTCCCCCTGTTATCTACATGTAGTAAAGAATAATAACTGACAGTGTCTGATCTCAGACAAGGAACTGGTTGGCCTTTATTAGCACTTAATTTGAAATGCGACTGACATAGCTGCTCTGACAGGGAGAGAATACAACACTATAACAGCAACACCCAACTGTTAAAACTATAAACACCCAACCCAGATGTTAATTTGTACTATTATAACAAGTTGCAAGTAAAAATTCTGATTCTCACAAAGCGCTTTTTGACTATTTCCTTATAAACTATTTCTTTTTTATAATAAACGCTTACAAATGCCCTTCCATCATTAGAGATGATTCACATTGACGGCTGTGATTGTGGTTACAGAGTCTTAACCCTAGTGACAAGCATTGATCCAAACCTAGCTTACCCAAGGGCCGAGACATTTACCCCATTACTGCATGAGCACATGCTAGGGTTTGGTAAACAATAAGGCTACCTAGGGTTGAGGTAGGTAGCCAGTCACCAGGTATGCAAAATACCTCCTAGAAAAACCCCCTCTAACCTAAGAGCTCATTATTGATTTTCAAACTCATCAGCTTTTTACTTTTACCAGTTCCCCACCATTATTCTCTAACACTCACCTTAACTTTGGCTGCATTCACTGGGCTCTGGATTTCTAATTTAAATAGCTTCAAGCTGCATTTACATCCCCATTGGCTTGTATAGCGAGAAAATATAATGCTAATAAATTAAAAACTCCCTGATATACTAATAAATGCCCACAGAGTCATTCAATTAAAAAGCTGAGCTGATGTTATACCAGTAAGCAGTTCAGCAGAATTTCTGCAAAGCAAATACAGCAATTTACAGCTACAGTGTGTTGTATTACAGCATTCCCAGCCTGACACCTACTGGCACTTTGCGGTACTGCATTCTTGCTGTAATGTGAGTTTCCCATACAGGTATGTACACAGGTGTGCCAGTTCCAAGCAGCAATCACAAGTCAGGAACCTGTTCACTATTTTATGTGTGTGTTTATTATTCTTAGAAATTGGCAATACTGCTCTATGGACTTCATAAACAGTACTCAGTATCAGACATAAACAGAATTAGTGTACACACCATAATAATAATACTCCCCTGGTTTGATGTCCTTGCTTGTTACAAAACAATCTGAGCAATGATATAAGAAAAGTTCTCCCATGTAAAGATCTTTCTATTAGAATTCACATATATAACATAATATATTTAAATATTCATTTATTTCGTATTAATTGTTTACTTTGGTTGATGCCCATGAGTGGAAAGGGACAAATGCCAGTTGGCATTCTTCTAACATGATTGTTGCCACAAGTCACGCGTACTGCAGCTTCAGCAGAGGAGCTGCATATCACTTTTTGTAAACGGGGACCTGTCACCTGTCACCTGGGAAATCTGGTATGTGCAATTGCCTAATTGCAGGTACAGGTTCCATGTTTAATGTTTAATATCATATCCTAGCATTGGAACCATTAAAATTTTGGAGTACTGGATTGGGTAGGGAATTAGGAAGGGGTCATGTGTGCATTGAGGCATCATGAATGTGGTCCAGCAAGGTGATGTGTATCAGAAGCTGCAGTGCCATTAGTTCTGAATGGCATCTCATTGCACCTTGCCAATGCAATGCATAGAACAGCATGTATTTTGCGATCTTAATAATTTTTCCTGCTCTGCTGTACAGAAAGGAGTTTATTTGATGGAACTGACTGCATTACAACACCGCATGCCAGTGCAAAGCGCCATCCTGAGGTCTATTGGAGTCATGTCCGCTGCTGACAACACTGATTCTACATACAGTACATTGAGAGAGAGTTATCACCCTAGAACTGAAAGTGTGTTACTTGCAGGACTCCAGGTGAAAAGTGGAAAAGAAAACTGAAAAAAAGAAAGAAATGCAGCAGATAAGCTGCAGTATAATAAATGTTTTTTTGGGGCGTTTGGATAAGCACTGGACTAGCCCGGTGCAAAACTAAAGTTCTGCTTGGAAAATCAGTGATCAGGGAGGTCTTTATTGCAGAAAGAGACAGGCGCTATCCATTTTGTAATAAAACATACTTACCTGTCTGACTGCTAACATTTAGTCCCAGAGGATGGCGGCGTCCCGTGACAGAATAAGTTTGGGCAGGTAAGGTTTTTTATTGCAGAAAGAGACAGGTGCTATCCATTTTGCAATAAAACATACTTTCCCGTCTGATTGCTAAAAAAATATTGCCGAGTTGCACATTTAGTCCCAGAGGACGGCATAGGATTAGGCAGGTAAGGTTATTTTATTGCAGAAAGGACATCACCTGTGCAATAAAGGACCTGCCTGGTACCATTTTTTTTTATTTTTTCAGTTTAATTCCTTTATTGCTTAGGGACCCTCAATCACCCCTATACAATTCAAATCAAAGGTTCATTCCTTTGCTGGCTCAGATCCCAAATTCTTCTCTAATGACAGGTTGTCTTATCATTTCTGATTGTGAGGTTGTATAATCTGGGCAGAGGGAGGAACAATCACACTTGTGTCCTATAGAGAGTATTCTCTGCATTTATTCATTGTGCTTACTAGGAAAATGCTGCTGCAGAGAACGCTGCGCTCCATCTAACACGTACAGCATTGTCTATAGGTCCTGATCAAACAGGTTTGTGAGCGGGTCCTGCGCAGGACTGAGTGTGAGCATTGTGTTTTTTCTTTCTACTAGTTTTTTACTGACTAGTACTCTGTTTTCCTGGGACAGTAACATTTGCCAGATCAACCACAACAAAAAGTTCCGGAGCGCTGCAAACTGTACCGTGTCAAATGAGTTCACCGTCATAAAGGGAACCAAGGGGTTTCTTAAAAGTTCTCCTTTACGTTCCCTTTATATGTCCACGCGTGTCATTTATTTCGCACTCTGAGCGTGCATTTGGATAGTGGTTGGGTTCTGGCATCATGACGTCAGTCTGGTGCAAGTTTCTTACCCTTTGAGTGACACATTGCTCCCGGCGCATGCGTAGTCCGGACTTCGTACATTTAGTAGTCTGTGACACCCCAAAGGTTGAGGACCACTGCTCTAGGCAATCAGGACACCACCGATATATTCAGAATATTCACAAGCAAGCAGCCAAGAACCTACTACATCGTATGGGTTGATGATGGGCATAGTTATGCCTCGATCTCCTAGAAAATCACATTGACGGAACAAAACGATGGTCAGCTAACAAAAGAGGCTCCTTCAGATACAAGGAGGTAATAGATCACCTAATGGATAAAAATAAAAAGAACAATATACATTTTAATGCACAAAACTTGAAAAACCACACGTTTTTCCCCATTAGAAAACAATGCAAAACAATCTCAAGGCTTCTAACTAATTTCCATAAAGATAAAGTCCATGGATGGACATCTTGACCATGTGATGGGCAGCTGCTAAGAAAGGCCTTGTTTTCTGGAGATACAAAACACAGGGCCTGGCTTGGTAACCTTTGTGTCACCAGTGGTAAGATGATTGGTTCAATATCCTCATTGGAAATCATGAAGTTGTAAATTATAATCCTCCATTCATCAAGTCCACGCGTGTTTCAATAACACATGATGCTTTTTCTCGTTTTTTTTAAAGTCTGGATCTAACCCTTCACCCTTGGCACAGTGCAATGTATGCAACACAATGGTCCTGATTTATGAAGGCTCTCCAAGGCTGGAGAGGATACACTTTCATCAATGAAGCTGGGTGATCCAGCCAAACTGGATTGGATCTGGCCCAGGATTGAAAACATTTGCTATCAAATATCAAATTACTTTTAAGAAATGCATTCCAGGTTTGCTGGATCACCCAGCTTCACTGATGAAAGTGTATCCTCTCGAACCTTAGGGAGCTTTAATATATCAGGGCCAATGCACATGTCATTCCTTACTTATGTTTCAGACTGGTGACTTTGCCTAGGCTGAGCTGATTTCATCAGTTTGCTGCAGGCTAAAGTAACCATTCCCTCTATCTTCTCTACCCCACAATGATCAGCCATAAGATCATAAGGGGCTGCTGCAGTGCTGATATTTGTTGGTCATTTGTGAATGCAGATAATATTTGCACAGACATCTGGATTTCCAAACCAGCATCTCAGTCCAATTGGTAAATGCTGACCCTGATTCTGGAACAAAGATGGCACCAACAAATGATGGCATTGCCAGGGTGAGCAGTGTCATCTCTGTAATTGGTAATAAATACCTGGCAGGGTCACACTAATGTATGTCATGTTAGTTCTATTTATAAGTACAGTAGGCATACATTAAAGACTTATGTCATCAAGGATACACATGAATATGATTTACTTTATCTTTGATGAGTAGGAAGTTGCTGCTAAGGAATGCTTGAATAATTTCCTGTACAGTGATTCCATGGAAGACATTCACTGTTAAGTCATTTCACTTTTAAATCAGCGATGACACCAAAGCCAGGATAATATTGACATGTAGGGTTATGTACATTGTAATGATCTCTGGCTACTTCCTCCCAGCACTGATCACTATTGCTGTTCACTCAGCTCTATGGACTTAGCTACAAAGTGTCTATAGGGAGCGATTTGTAGTAGCGATCACCGATGTAATGATGATGCATAGCTGATTTGATCGCCATACTGTACAGATAGTATTTAATGATCCCAAATCTATGTGAATCCCTTGTGGACCAGAAAAGGCGATGACACTTGGAGGGTGACCCAACTTGACCAAGAGTCCGTGTTGCTGCGCCAAATTACTTGCTGATAATTGCTGGCAGTAGCAATTTGTATGTTGCTACATTGTAGGAACTCTGCAAGAAATTTCCAAATGGCATCAATTTCAGGTTGGATTAGTTGCAGACAATTACTCCATCTTGTTCTCCAGATTTTACAATCTCAAAGAAGTAATTGAGAAGATTCCAGACCGTTCGTGGGAGTTGTTTAGTTATGCAGCCCTGACGGAGCAAAATCACCTACAAATCACCTGTGTACCAGGACGTACTCCCCCGTGAATCCCCAGATTACCCCTCCCCTGTGTTTGCTGTGTGCTACTCATGAAAGTGTAGAGAACTGCTGGCTAATCCGGTTGTATCCCGTGAAATGTTTTCTAAACAGGAGAGAACATCACTGGTAGGGCTGGCCTCATCCTGCACCGCCAGACCATAAACATGTTCTGAGAATTGCTCTGTCCTGTCCTTGTTTGCTCAATTGGTCATGTGCAGCCTAATGACTCGGCAAAGATCAGATCTAGGCCTTGGGATTCCCAAAGTTGGGAGTTAAAATTGTATTGTAGCTGATTTGTAGCATCTTTTTACATTTACCCCTGCTTCATGTGTTAATTGAAGGGAAGCTCTTCATTCCGGCACACTGGTCCAACCCTCAGATCAGCTCCCCCTTTATAGAAATTACAGGGCTATTACTGAGAGGTGAAGCCAGGGGAGCTGAGTTGCTGAATTATTACTGGGAGGGAAAGCAAGGTGAGCTGAGCTGCAGAGTCATCACTGGGAGGAGAGAGAAGGGGGAGCTGAGCTGCTGGGTAATCATTGGAAGGAAGTAAAAGAGAAAACTGAGCTGTTGAGCTACATTGGGAGAGGAGCAGAGTGAGCTGAGGTTTGAATTCATCACTGGGAGGGGAGAGATGGGGAAACTGAGCTGCTGGGCCATCAATGGGAGGAGGAGGGTGAGCTGAGCTGCAGTTTTATAACTTGGGAGGTGGAGCAAAGTAAGCTGAGCTGTGGAGTATTTACAAGGAGGAGAGAGAAGGGGGAGCTGAGCTGCTGGGTAATCATTGGGAGGAGGAGGGTGAGCTGAGCTGCAGTGTTATACCTTGGGAGGTGGCGCAAAGTAAGCTGAGTTTTGGAGTATTCACAGGGAGGAGAGAGAAGGGGGAGCTGAGCTGCTGGGTAATCATTGGGAGGAGATAAAAGAGAAAGCTGATCTGTTGAATTACCTCTGACAGGGGGAGCTGAGATGCTGATCAATCACTGGGAGAAGAAAAAGAGGGAGCTGAGCTACAACTAGGACTACAGTTAGGCTGCTAAACCATCATTAGGAGGAGGTAGACCGGTAAACTGAGCTTTTGAGTTACCATTAGGATGGAAAGAAGGGGAAGGTAAGATGTTAAGCCATCACTGGGAGAAGGGAAAAGAGGGAGCTGAGCTGCTAAGTTACCTATAGTAGGGGAAGCAAGGCAAGCTGATCTGCTGACTCATCACTGCGAGAAGGAAGAGCTGAGCTGCCGAGTTACAGCTGTAAAGAGGAGCTGAGCTGCTGAATCACCTCTAGGGAAAGCTACAGAGTCACCAGTGGAAGACGGCAGCAGGGTAGCTGAGATGGACATGGTCTACCCTGTTTCCCCGATGATAAGGCACTGTCTTATATTTTTTGAAATGCCAAAATATGCCTAGGTCTTTTTTTCATGGGGGTTGTCTTATTTTTCCATGAAGAAGACTACAGTACACATTTATTGTTGAAAATCACTCATGTGCCATTGATTGTCCCCTTCTGATCACTCTGTGCCATTCATTGTCCCCTTCTGATCACTCATGTGCCATTCATTGACCCCTTCTGATCACTCATGTGCCATTCATTGTCCCCATCTGATCACTCTGTGCCATTCATTGTCCCCTTCTGATCACTCATGTGCCATTCATTGTCCCTTTCTGATCACTATGTGCCATTCATTGTCCCCTTCTGTTCACTGACTCACTTTTTTTTTGGCTTTTACGGCCGGGTAACAGACTCCGTTAGGGCAGGGATCAGCAGCTTGCTTGTCCTTCCTGGAGCGGAGTCGCGGGTGCGTGTGCGGGCCTTTGAAGTCACTTTCAGTTTCTCTCTGCACTACAGCCAGCACCGAGGAGTCACACAGAGGCACACAGTATCAGGTATCGGTGGGTGTCTTATTTGCAGGGGGTGCTTTAATTCAATGTTTTGAGCAAAAATCAGGGGGTGGCTTATTTGATGGGGATGCCTTATCATCGGGGAAACACGGTACATTGAGTTTGTATGTATCTGGTTGGGACTGCTACTCACAACACAAATACATACCTAAAGATAAATCCAGATAGGCCTCAGTGTGTGAATGGGATGAAAGCTCCTTAGGTGGCACAAGATTCACATATATCAGACGTGCCAGATGTGCACCTCAATTGCTCAGCTCCACGCCAACTATTTATATGTTAGAGCAAAGCTCAGCTGCTAGTCTTAGCAATTGTCACTTTTTTGGCACCTGAGATTATAGAGATATATATATAACAGGTGGAAATAAAATGTGACATTCACTACGCCTGGCACCTGGGCTTTGCCCTAACACGTAAACTGTTGGCGCGGCGCTGAGCCATCACAGTACAAAAAGTTATAGAAACAAAAAGTCTAAATATAACTACAACAATTATGAAATCTGAGTTTGATTCAGCTGGTATTGCTGACGTTCTGCACGAAAAGGCTTCACAAAGTGATTCAGCTGAATGACAATTGGCTGCTTATATAACTTTATTTTTAAACACCCATTTTAATTCTAACAATGTAAAAAAGGACTTAAAATCACCAGAGGTTCATGCTGGAAGATGGTAAATTTATCCCCGTGACACATCGTGCAGTTCCATCCTTTTCGTTTCCCTTGGGAGGGAATCTCATCAATCCGTTTGGGCTTCGATTTACCGTCTGTCACAAGCCGATGATCAGCGTGGTAGCTGGGGAATCCTGATTTGATTTTGTGTACTCATGTTCTTTTAATAGATTATCTGCATTCATTTATTTTCTGGTGGAAGGATCTGTTTTTTTTTCCTGTCTGGAACTTCCCTCACGACTGAAGTTCACAAAGTTAGGACTCAAGTTTTAAAGAATGAACGTGTTTCTAAAACTTTATAGAAATCCAGAGCAAATCAAGCAAGTCTGCCAACACAACTCTTTGCCTAATTATTAGGAGTTGTATCTGGAGCCACCTCTTGCATTGGTTTCAGTTTTTGGGGGTCACCAGTTGTGATATGGGAAGGGTTGGGATGGGTGACAACCATGGTGGAGCCATGGAGAAAAGAGTAAAGATGGCTGATCAGTGCTGGAGGAAGCTGATCTTATATTATTATTAAACAGTATTTATAAAGCGCCAACATATTACACGGCACTGTACATTAAGTATAATCTATATGTTATCTTCAGGTTTGGTCCAATGTGGATGATCAAGACTGGTATTTGAATTACATGCTCTCCTAGTTCATTCTTTCAAAGAAATCTGTTCTTCCCACCCATGCGGGGCAAAGCACCAGGTCCACTTTAATGCCAGCCATTGCAGCAACTATAAATGTTCCTTTGATAGTCAAGCCCTGGTTAAGTTGGGATCTGGAGCTTACACAGAGCTGAGGATTCTCTACCCATACCCATGTGCCAGGGTTGGGTGCCTAAACAGCCAATCAGCAAGCCCTAACGCAGTCAAATGGGAGAAAGTAGGTGACTCACATGCTCCCCCATACCTGGAGGTACTAAGTATGTAATTTAACTTTCCAGGATGAACGATATAATGGGCTTCCTTGAAATTGCACCTGCAGGTAAAATGAAAGGGCACCTGAAGCCATGGGGCATCTATTATATCATCGTGGGATTCCATCAATGGAAATTCTAAACTTCAACTGACATTTTAGAAATAGATAAGACCCTCCCCCTAGCATCTACTTGAAGATGGTCAGACCTGATGATTGGTCAGTTAGGCACCAATTACTGCACTGGGGGTGTGGAAAGGGGCGTGTACCCTACTAAAAGAAATTCAGCATTTAGAAGGGACCCATGCCCATTGCAAAGGGATTCATGCAGAGTCTTACCTGTTTCTGTTCTGAGGGTACTGAGACAAGGAATTGGACACACAGAAGTAGAAGGGGGGCTGCCAGCTATGATCACATGATCAGCTCAGTTACCGAAAATACCTGGAGATTTAGTTAGCCCATCACATGAGCTACAAGTGCGCCCCCATTGATTTGGTTATAAACTTACAAAGTGTAGCATATGCAAGGCTCCTGTTGCATTGTGGGAGTTGGCCCGTAGTCTTCCCGCTCCCTCTATATTTCATGCTTGCTGGTGTTATAACTTACATAGTGCAGCACAGAGGGGGGGGGGGGTCCAATTGCATTTTGGGAATTGACCTTTTTTATCTCTGAGTCTCCCCTGCTTAGAGAACGAGCTACGCAGGAAATAAAATCCAACCTGCCGCATGCGGATGCAGTTTACATACATGAGAGCGTCATTGCATTACCTTTACCCCATTACGCATTTACTGAAGCTTATGTTACATTATCTCCTTTTTATATAAAATGATGATGAAAGCCCTTCAATCCAGGTGATTATATAAAAATGAAATCAGACGTCTCAGCTCCTCGGCCGTCTATCAAGGCATAGCGGTAAATAAAGCTTTTGCGCATCTCCCAATCCCCAAGATGTGGATAATAGTCGCAGCCATGGCGAGAAGTCATTATTAAAGTCACGCCGTGAATGATCCTCAAAGGAGATTTATGGGAATTGGAGCTGCCGGGGATAACTCAGTCTATGGTCTGCGAGTTTCTGGATCTCGTACAGACGATATATCATCCCCCAGCAGGATAAACAGATGTCGTTCTTATTAGCAGATGGAACGATAAATGCAGAATAACTTTTTCGACTGGAGTAGTCACATTCATGTCTGTTGTAGTTGAAAAAGAACTTTTGCCTTAAAGCAATCCTCGGGATGATTTTAGGTGAACATTTGCTTAGCAATGACAGGGCAAAGGAACAAGTTCACTGTATGGGCAACCCCTCTCTATACTGTCCCAATGGCCTTTTTTTAGCTGCCTGGTACTTGCAGGTATGGAGGAGCATGTGACCTCCTGACTTTATATGGCACAGTGAAGAATAATGAATGAATGAAGTCATGACTTGGAGCAGGGGTGTCAAACTCTGGCCTGAGGGCCAAATCTGATACTCATTGTCCTTTTTTTTTTTTTTTACCCCCAAAGGAATTCTAAATATGAACTACAGCTGGCCCTCCGCTGCATTGAAATAGTGCCACTTCTACAATTCCCGGAATCACTTGCATCTATAGATCAGCGGGCTCTCTGCCTATGCCTGGCCCTGCATTGGACTGTTTTAAAGACGATAAGTATTGCCGGAAATTGTAGTAGCGGTGCAATTTTAATGACAAGGGAGTTCGCCCGCCTCAATTTTTTCAATAAATTTCAAGGTCGGCCCCTGACTTTAAGTTTTGTCCCAATGTGTATTTGAGTTTGACACCCCTGA
Organism: Pyxicephalus adspersus; assembly: GCF_032062135.1. NCBI lineage: Eukaryota > Metazoa > Chordata > Amphibia > Anura > Pyxicephalidae > Pyxicephalus > Pyxicephalus adspersus. The sequence goes on from NC_092864.1 coordinate 10,481,655, forward strand.
CTTAGAGCTTACACAAGGTTTTTTTTTTTCCCTCAATGGCTGAACAGAGCAGCGGGGGAGTAAAAGGAGTTTAAATATAAGCATATGTCAGGGCTATCATTTTTATTAACTTGTTGATTTGCCCAGTTGTTATTTAAATCTGCCCCTGAGCTCAGACTGTTGGAGGAAGAAGCAGCACAAGGACAAGGAGCAAACAGATAGGAGGCGAGAACGATGAAGATGAGATCATTGTGGATCATGATCAATGAATGGGTCACATACACAATCCAAAACAACCTGGAACTTTTTTGATATCTGGGAACCTTGGTCCTCATACACATACAATGTTATTCTCACCTCCAGGATCCAATTAACCCTACCCCTTAATGGCTGGGTCCTAAACCTCCAACCCCCCTACCTCTTCTATCTACATTTTATTGTTTTCATTATCTTCCCCCTTCCCAATCCAAATTCTGTTGCTTTTATACCCTGCACCGTTATAACATTGCTTGTGATGTATTGATTATTTATAATATTGCATTAATCAATTTGACACGAAAACCAATAAAAATGATTGAAATATAGATGGGATCATTGCTGCACCTAGAACAGGGGTGTCAAACTCCGGCCCATGGGCCAAATCTGGCTCGGAACATCATTTTGTTTTGCCCCCAAAAGAATTCCTAATATGAATTGCAGCTGGCCCGCCACTTCTTCATTCCTTAGTACCGGCGGGCCAGCTGCAATTCATAGTAAGCTCCTGTTCTATAGACGCGGGTACGATGCCGCTACTACAAATCCTGGCATCACTCGCGTTTCTATACCAGAGGCCTCTCTGCCCGTGGCCCCGCATTTTATAGACGCAAGTGATTGCGGGAATCGTAGTAGCTGCATCACTCGTGTCTATTGAACAGCTGCATATGTGTGGACCCTGCGGAGTTTATACTGACAGGTAAACTCAATAATCAGGAATTATCAGGATTATTATTATCAGGAATTATCATAGAGCTATTGCTATAATTATTGTTTTACTGTGCCAGAGAATGCAATGAATGCAGCAAATCATTTGGGGTAGGTTCCTCTCCTCCTGTATCACTGTCTGTATTAGTCTGTCATTTGCAACCCCTATTTAATGTACAGCGCTGCGTAATATGTTGGCGCTATATAAATCCTATTTAATAATACTAATAATAATAATAATAATTTGGTTTCACATTGCTTTCTCTGGCAAAGTGAAACAATTAATCTCAATAGGAAGAGCATGCAGCAATATGCAGTGGATTGATCTAAATGTGTTCCTCGGCACAGTAACCCCATTGCCGCACAATATCCTGATCCAACATTTACTACTATGGTTACAGCTATGGACAATAGTGGGCACAAATATTCTCCTTGCCTAACATGTCCTCTGCTTGTTTCTGTTCATCTCTGGTTTCTTATATGATTATTTCCAAGAAACACTTTTCTGGAAATCACATGGTAATACTTTTCTCATTATTTTAGTGAAGAGGGACGTCCAGCCACTCATAACATTCCATGCAAAAAGCGGTACGATTTTTTTGCATGGAAACCTATTTTTCATTGTAGGCTGTAATTCCTAGGCAGAACTCACTGATATTTAATAAATGTAATAAATTTATTAATAAACTTTAAATAACAAAACACAAAAATCTGTTAAAAAAAATAAAACAATAATTTAAACATGTAATGTAACTGTCTGTATAGTAGCATATATTATATAAATAAATATATATAATATAATTATATATGTATTATATGAATATTTCTTTGTATTGGACTGCTGTTTCGTATTGAATCCAATACAAAATTATTTGAATTTCCCGCCGATCCTCCGGCCCGCACCGACGGTGATGTCATGATGGCATAACCCCGCCCACTCTCTCATCGCAGATCTGAGCCTGTGATTGGAGAACGGGCGGACTGTGTGCAGGGACACAGCCTACCCATCTCCACGAGCTGTGACGTGTTCTGCAGCTCCGGCCGGTGCGCCCCCACCCCCCAGCTGGGTCCTTCTCCTGAGGGTGTTCAGGGTGGCATTGGCCAGAGCCACGGAACACCCAAAGGGCCAGAGAAACCACCGTTTGGGCCGTATACAGCCTACGGGCCGTAGTTTGCCCATGCCTGACCAAGAGCAATCTGCTGTGTGAACAAGAATTTCTGCATTTGCACTCAAGCCTGCCATGCCCTGCAAAATGTTTCTTTGGTTTAGAAAATTAGTAATTTAGTTAGGGTTTAGATACACTTCACCGCCCAACATCCCTTTGCTGTCTTCTGGTAACACCCTTTACCCTCCCCCCCTTTAACTGTATTATAATATATTGTACATGTCGGGGGGGTGTCCATGACAGCCTTGGACAGGAAGTGGTTTGAATGTCACTGCGCGTCATTCACCCAGAACGATACCCTCAGAAAGATGTAGATGTTAGTGAACTCTTAGCATTGATTGGGCATTAGAAATATAAAAGGTCTGGATTTCAAGCAGTGCCAAACAAGCTTGGTGACGACTGCAGCATTTCCAAAAAATACACAGAGACACAGGATGGCTTTGTGAAAAGACTTTAGATATAGCTGCAAGCCCAAACCATTATAGGGCAGAACAAACATTGAGAACAATCACTTGATTGTGTGTTTTTATTGCTCTTTGTAGATGGGCAGTGCCAAAATGTCATCCTAATATATCAATCATCATCCAATGTTTGTCAACAGCATAATTTCAATTCAAATAAACTCAATTCTCCATAATTAGGTTGGAGGTTTGCAGTTTTGCATATTAAAAAACAGAAATGGAAATGTTGGCTTTGTGTGCAATCATTAGAAGATTCCTAATTGGTGTTTGATTTTTGCTGTGAACACGTGCCAGGGCAATACACACCTATGGGCACCATATGAGGAGCTTGGTGACACCTCATAAAAAAGACCAAAGCTGCAATGAAAACATCATTATAGACTTACTGAAAGGCAGTTGAAAAGATTTTAGAATTTATCTGGAGTTATGTCACGCACTGACCTGACATGCACGACTCTTCAGGATTACGGTGCTTTAAAAAACATCAGTTTGACCTTTACGGGTGATGGTCCTGTGTTGTGAGCAGGTAAAAAGCAAAAGGGAACAAAGATGGTTTTTATTTGGTGACAGTTCGTTAATAAGCAGGATATAATAAAGGCTTAAAGGGAAATGGTCATGGTATAAAATGCTTGGCTTTCTAAAAAGAAAGCCTAGCATAGCCATGTGTTTAAGATATTGCTGTCTATGTCAGGAGATTGATAGAAGGGGTGTGGTTTTAATATGATTCATTCAACTTATTATTATTTTTTTGCAAAGCCAAAGCATGGAAATTTGGCTAAGAATTATTTGTGTTTATGTTCTAAGTTTTAATTATTTTAAAGGTCTCCTAGATGGATTTATTTGTTTTCAATCTTCAGCTGTCCCTTGCAGTACCTTCTAGTACCACAAGATGTCCTTCATTCTCCAGATCAGGACTCGCCAAGTCAGGACTCAGGACCCTACTGTAAATGCAGACCATCAAGGCCCACCCCCGAGGAGGCATTAAAGCATACTTATACTCAGAATTTTCACTTTACATAAAAGGGTAGAAAACCCTTTTATGTAGAATTAAAATTCTATTTTTTTTTAGGTGCAACACCCTTTTATAAAAGAAAAAAGGGTGCAGCACCACGCCCTAATTCTTGGCTGCTCGGCCATCGAGAATGAATGGGAGCGCAAAGCTCTGGGGCGCTTCTTCCAGGGATTCCCAAGCATCTCAGGCATGTGCAGAAGGAGCCTCGTTGCTCAAAGAGCAAAATTTGCCAATCTTATGCATGCGCAGTGAGATCGGCAAATTTTTTTTTTCATCCTACATCACCCGTTCTCGCACCTGGGTTGGGTAACGTAGGATGAAGAACCCAGAAGAGAAGACGAAGATGGTGGCGTCCGGAGCACCGGCTCTGGGTTGGTTGCCAGGACGGCACGGGACCTGATGCCAGACACCCCCAGAGTGATCGGTTTGCCTTGCTGGATTGAAGGTAAGTGTTTTTTTTTTTTGTGTTTAGAGTATAGTTCCTCTTTAACTTGTCTTTCTTCCTGTACAACAAACTTGTACAGAGAGTGGTTCTAACATGAGTGCTGCTCTCTGCCTCAGTTTGGACTGCCCAACCTAGAGAAGAAGTGAAGGTGAAGAGCCCTCAAAAGCATCACATGGCTGGTCTGATGATTTACAATAAGATAAAAGAAAAAAGTGGGGCCACGTTGTGGGCAGAGGGGACAATTTTGAAGGGAACTACAAAGCCTAGAGTTCAATTTAAGCAACAAAGTCAATAAATTATATCACTTTTAATTATTTTGCTTGTAGTACTGGCAAGACAGAAGAGGAGTATTTTCTGGAATCTGAATGGTAGAATTATCTCCACTTTTGATTTCTGTGGAAGCCACACCAAATATGGTGAGGACAGTTGTTTTGAGGACAGTTGTTTTGAGGACAGTAGGACAATATACAGTGTATACTTGAGTAATAACAAAGACTTTCCCCCTCAAATTGCCACTAGAGAATGTTACACTCAGGTCACATCAGTAGATGGCGCTGTGTCCTCATGTAAAGTGTGTAACAAACTTTGCAGTTAGAGACATTATTGAAGTTTGGTACACACTCTGTGTTTGGTCGATAACCTAAAATGAAAAAAACAAAGATCATTTGTTCAACATGCTGAAGACATCAACAATCACCTTGATTACCTTGGCTTCCAGCTGAGCTTTTAACTTCTGGCTGAGCTCCAACATTTGCCACTTTGGTTGGCAAGCTACCAAAAATCCATCACCAGTATTGATTTCAGGAGGAGGTTTTGCACAGTTTTCAGAATAATGAAGTGGACACAGATGTTCCAAAAGGCCAGAGACTTCTTAGAATTTAAAGCCTGTAATTAAATGCGTCCGCTAATGTTTGATGTTCTTCAGTTCTGAACACACCCAGGACAAACCTCTTTTCCAGGCTGCAGATGGACCAATGATTAGGAATGATTGAGGAGGCTGGGCAGGTCCAAATGCCACTTATCTGATAAAATCCATAGTAGCTGGTTGCTCATTTTGTTCTAGATAACAAACAAAAACTACAAGCTGTATGTTTATAATCATCTCATGTTTAGAAATATCTGACCTAGGAGAACCTTTGGTAAATTGAAATAATTTGCTTCTACTGTCATGCACGGAGAGACAGGACCACTAGCAGGCGCTGCGGCTTGTATGGAGGTGGTGTGAGCCCCAAGAAGGGCCAAGGCGCAGAGTCTAAGCAGTAACCTGGTCTTCTCCAGAGCATCTGATGGTGAGGATGTTGCGCTGCTGGTTACAGCCAGGTTGCGGTCCTTGGGCACACCAAGGTGGGCAAGCACGGTACAAAATCACAAGGCAGCCGGACAGTCGAGGAAAGCCGGGGTCAAGACAGGCAGCAACCTAGAGAGGTCAGGTCACACACCAGGGGTCAATTGCCAGGGATCCAGGAGCTGGACACAGGAAACACTGAATTAAGCCACAGGTGAACAGGAACTAGCTCACAGAACTAGGGGCTCAAGACACATTGCACGAACACTGAGTGCAGTCTGTGAGCTAACTAAATAGCCAGGGCTGAACAGGAGGCTATTTTCTGATTGGCCGGCGGCATAGACGGAGTTGATAAAGCTTGGAAACAGAGGCACGCCCAGCGACAGAACTGCCCTCATGCACAAGAGAGAGATGGCTAAAAGGAGGAAGACCTTTTTTATGTATCTGAATGGTAAGGTTGTCTCCAATTCCTGTTTCTGTGAAAGCCATACGAAAAATGGTGGAAGCAGTTGTTTTTACAACAGGAAGACACTGACAGACATTTGCAGAATATACTTGAGTATTAACCAAGAGTTTTTTTCCCCCCTCACAATGCCATTAGAGCAGTGTGTCTCAACCAGGGTTCCATGGAAGCGGTACATTGTTTTTTATGAAAATTTATTTTACAGCATATTATAATAGTATGAGAATAATAAAGTTTGAAACACAAAATCATGTAAAAATAATAATGTGAATTTATTTTTTTATATATATAAATTTATTCATTTTTTTTTTTTTTTTTTAATTTTTTAAAAGTTTTTTAAATTTAAAAAAATAAATAAATATTATACTCCTAAAAACAATTTACTTCTTTTACACATAAAAAAACAACGAATGCATTTAATACAGTTATTTTGTATTGAATGCAATACAAATGGATTTTGAATTTCCGGCCCCGCCCCACCGGCAACGTACACACGCACCAACGTCACCGGGAACTCCAATGGTGACTCATCGGGTGCAGAAGACGCTGAAGGAAGAAGGAAGAAGACAGGGATCGCGGCGATGGATATCACAGGACGCCAGCGGATCAGGTAAGGCTGTATTTACTATTACTTCCCATAGGTTTACCTAGCCCGAGTGTGGGGGGTTAGCGTTAGGAAGTTTAAGAGTGGCAACCTTCCCACTTGCCAGCAATCTAAGACGGATTCTTCCTACCCACCACACACTAATATACTGTGGGCTGTGGATATAGTAACTATAGAAGAGGTTCCCTAGAGACCTGAAAATATTTAAAGGGTTTCCACCTGGTAAAAGGGTTGAGAAACACTGCATTAGAGAAGGAATGCTGGTTTATACTCAGGTCATATCAGTAGATGGCACTGTATACGCAATGTAAAGTGTGTAACAAACTCGTGCAGTTGGAGACACTAGTCTGTTACATGAGGCCATCTACTAATGGCCAACAACCATACACAAAAGATAATTTAAATGCAAGCCACCCATCATACCCAACCCAAAAGTACAAAATACTTTAACCTGTAAAACTTGGTTGAACTTGATGGACTTATGTCTTTTTTCAACCTAACCTACTAGGTAACTATGTTAAAAGAAGTAAAATTATATACAGACTGAGCCCATGACATTTTATTTTTTCTCTTTTTAAATATGTTTTTTTTTAACAAAACAACACATATTTTTATTTGATACTTTTTTTATTTCTACTAAATGCTGTTTTAAATGTTAGCAGTAGAAAGCCAAATTTGTACCCTAGGTTTATATTTGAGTTGTAACTCAGTAACATAGTAACTCTGGTTGAAAAAAGACATCATGTTCAATCACTAGGGAAATAAACATATCCCAGATATAAAACTCTATAGACATAGTTGGTCCAGAGGAAGGCAGAAAAATGAAGCTTTTTTTGTAATTTCAGGTACTTTCGTTTATTTTTGGGGCGATTTATATTTGAGTATATATGATAAACCTAATCAGAAGTTCTTGCAGTTCTCCCACTTTACAGAACGTGTGTTTTAACCTTTTTCATTGTCCCAGTTTGAAAAAGGACCTCCTGTCTTGAGTGAAAGCGAAAAAACAATCTCCCCCAAATTTAAATACAAATTTAAAAACCTGACATAGAGCTCTATCCCTTCCCTGATCTAAAACTAAATCAAATTAGCCACTTAGGCCGCCAATGTGGAAATCATTCCTTGAAGTCCGCTAATATTGACAAATCCAGGGGCGTTGATTTGGTCTTATGTAATAAAGGGCTTAGGGTTAGAGAAATCACATCCACCAGTTTCCAATTTCAAGGCCAATTTGGATCTGGCTTGGTAGTGTTAACATTATTTTATAAAACTGCTGTTTTTAAACCCTTATAATTCTGCATTACTATGTAGCCTACCCAGCTCTGTACACAAGACAGCCTGATATATCAATATTTTTGCATGTCTTTGTCACGCACCATCTGCTTTTTTTCACTCTGGACCTCTCGTGATTCTGACTGACACCTTATTTGTTAAATACACAATGACCTACACATTGCTACAGCTGTCAATTTCCTGTTGTCATTAAACAAAATGAAACAATGACACAGGTACACAGTAAGTTATTGACAGTTTCTTTTTAAAGGACCAATAAAAATAAAAAATCCAAAAATTGACTTTACACTCAGCTGCTCGTAAAACAAATTGTAATGTTTGTAATTATGTTTTTTCACAAGACCATCTAGATCAGAGGTCAGCAAACTCCGGCCTTTAGGCAAGATACAGCCCA
>NC_092864.1:10491165-10539539 GCF_032062135.1 Pyxicephalus adspersus
ATATATATATATATATATATATATTTGACCAGGCTTTATATAAAAAAAAGTCAGTGGAGGAGGCTAAGATTCCCAAAAAATAGAAAATGAAAACAAGATGATAAACAACGTAACAATATCATTAGGAAAATAAGTTGGAAGGAGAGGTAAATTTGGCTTGAAAGTCTCTACTGTGCTGCGCTGCCCCAAGCTTGGGGTCTGGTAGTAACCCCGGGCGGCAGATGAAAGTCTGTGACTCTCCAGTTGTTTTGCAGGTGGTCCCCAGGCTCAAGGGCTGCGTTCCCCCGGGCTGGCAGTCCCCCCCCCCAGTGGCTGGAGGGATGAAGGCCACAGCTCCCCAGGCTTTTGGGAGGTGGTCCCTAGGCCTGCGCCGCCTTTGAGCTTCATCTGAATTACCTCCCGTCTAATGGTGCCGGATTGTTCAGGGTTCACCACCATTTGGCAGAGCCAGTAGATCTTAAAGGTGGCATTTGTAAAGGGCATTCTCTCTTTATTATCGCCCTAATGGGGACATTTTATCCACCTATTCTCAATGCATTCATTTAATCAGGGGTTCCCAAAGACCTAAAATTTATTTCAAAGGTTCTTCCTACCTACCTACCTACCTAGGGTAAAAAGGTTGATAAACTGCATGTCACTAGCACAAAGAGGGCATCATAATTCCTTATTGATATGCATTTTGCTTCCCACCATTAAATGTCTGTAATTACATAAGATTTGTGGACAGGCAGGGCTTACCTAAACTCATGCCGGGGCTGTCTACTTCCAGCAGTTTGTGATCTACAGTGTTTGCATTAGTGCATTGCATAATAGAAAACAATAAATCAATAAATACTAAACTATTTTCAATACTTGTCTGCAGTTATAGCACATACCACCTAACAATGGCCTGGAAGTCATGATGGCTCTCAAAGCCCATAAAATGAAAAGAAGACATAAGAAGTTATATCTTTAAATTGTTATGCCATTATATATATTACCAAGACAATGTATTTTAAGGTCAAGTAGTCTTTTCATATGCAAGGATCCATTACTCGAGGGACATACAAACCCCAAGAGACCTTCATTACACAACTCAATGCAACATTTCTTTTGTAACCGATTGTCTACGGTGATATAAAGCTTGATACATAATCTGCTCTGCCGCTGATGTCACCCGGACACAAATGGTTGCCCAAGATTAAAAGGTTTTATATTACCAGAGATATTGTTTCATAATGTAAAAGAGTCATTACCTGGGAGAAGGCCGTATTTACCCGGACTGTGGAACGAGACAGGTCCTCGACGAGTCACATAAGCCTTATGTAATGACTACTTCAATTACAGGCCCCGCTCTCATAAAGGAAGATTAATCCCAGCCAGGGATACTTTGTTGTGATATGGGAACACTAAGCTTGAGTTTATTCTTGTTCTGTCTCACCGGAGCCTACAACTAAATCCGGACTGGAAAATGTGTCTAATCTATGATGGAAATTGTTAGTATTAATGAACAAGACAAGTTTTTTTTATTTTAAATCACAATGCCAGAGAGGCAAATTAATGCCACTCTTTATTTATTATTATATCTTGAAATGTATTTTTTTAAATTTACCAACCGATATAAGTGCCAGAGTGGGGGTCAGCCTCTTGTAGAACCTCTGAAGCTCAGATTAGGGGAACTAAAATAAAATTGCAATCAGGTAGGACTTTCATTGCAGAAGGGACAGGCAATGTTCCTTCTGCAATAGCATAACCTTACCTACCTAATTGCAATTTTTGAATTGAATTCACATGTCTCAGTTCCATCTCCATCACCTTCTTTCTTCTCTACTGGTTCCAATCCTTGCCCATTTTCACTGGCCGGTAGCTCCCGTGTGTGCACCCGGGAATTCATTTAGTCCCAGTGGCCACAGGGGACGCGGGATACACTACACATCCTGGCATGCACAGCTCAGCTTTTTCTATTAAGGAAGACAGTGATCCGGCAGGTATTTTTTATTGTAGAAGGGACATTTCCTACAATTCCGGAATACATTTTTCAAAGAAGAACTTCAGTTCCACTTCAAAAAAGATTTCTAGGGCTAATAAACGACATGTTGATAAAAAAATTAGAACAGATGGAAAGGTGAGCTCCTCTGATTCTCCTTTTACTGTACATTTTGGGCTAAGCTGGGGCGGGATGGGAATTCTTTTCTACCAATCAGTATATCCTTGCAAAACAGTGGGCGGGAAGATACTATGAGCCCTCCCATAAGAAATAAAGGAAAGCCAGGTTTCAACTCCTCCTATAAATAATAATCCCTTTTGCATTGACTGACCCTTAAAGTCATTAAATCAAAGCCTAAATTGAGCCTTTGTTAGTTTGTTTGTGCAAAATCAGACATTTTTTTACTGTTCTCATTGCAAAGGTTTTCCACTTTAGCAGCGCGCGCTTTTATAACTGTACTTTGTACCACGATTGGGAAAGACCTGATATAACAACACGACTTAAATGTTTCCTGAATCACCATAACAAATAGAAATCCCATTATTCTAATCCTTATACATAATCTTTATCAGCTGGCCCCATGCAGGGTGATGCCCGGGCCGGCGTCTCTGTGTTCTTTTAAAGGCCACGATGATGGCTTTCACTGCACGTTAGCCATCAAATTTATGTCGGCTTAAGTTCACCCACAAGCCATGTTGTTAGCAACCGCGATCCGGATAGAAACAGGAAGTTTAGCAGTTTACGCTGATTTATTTATTTTTTTTTTTGGCTAGGCGGCTGTAACACGGTTACCCAATAACACATCAGAGTTCACAATCCTTACATTTATAAGTATTCTGTGACTGTTCTAGTTCAGCTTCCTTTCCTCCAAATGGGCCAGTGAACAATATGGCTCTTTGATAAGTGCACACAGCGAGCTGTTGTCACCGTTGTGGACAGAAGATTTACTTCACTAGCACATGCAAAGAAGACAAAGATTGCCATACAATGGTTGTACAATGAGTTGTTGTGATTTGTTGTTATTAGGTTGTAAAATTATTGTTTTGGATACGGCAGAAATGTTCAGGTCAATGGAGAGTTGGAAGAAAAATGTCTGGGATGAAGGAAAATAGAATAGCAGTGGAGCTTTCTTTGTAGAACCTACCCAACCCAGAAGCACCCCCTCAATTTAAAAACAAAAGCAGTCTTTTGCTGGCTGGGAAGAGTTGTGTTGGTAAGCCCTGATGGCCTACGCCCCTTGTCCCCTAGATTGGGTCTTGGGGGCCATTGATAAGTAGAGCCTCCTGTTAAACTGACAGAAGAATGACAAAGAGCATAACTATCACCCTTGTGACCCCAGAAGTTATGGGGGGCCCATAAATGCAAAAGGCGCATGAGATTTGTTCCCCTTTTTAGAGGGGTATTGCTATCTTTTTCTGCTGCTTTGATTGCACATATAGGGGCAGAAGGAAAACCTGTGACTGGCCAACTCACCGTTCGGATGACTTTGATTGGCCACATCTGCCAGAATTATTCCTGCTTTCTGGCACAAAGGGCTTGGAGCCGGGAATGAACCTGTGCCCCATGAGCCAAAAAAGAGCCACAGCGGGAGTAAGCGAGGGGTGCAAGAGTTTATGTTTATTGTGTGTATTGGTGTATGTGTGTGCAGACATGTAATAATCACTGGGGGAAGTCTGGGGGCAGAATGCAGCACTTCTGCCAATTACCTCCCCTCTTCTAAATCGCCCATCTTGAGGAGAGCACCCAATGCTTTTTTTTAGGGAGAACCCAGTGACCTCCAGTTCTGCACCTGCTTCCTAGCAAGTGCTCAATGCTTTAACTTATAGAGCAGCATGATTGGCTGCTGCAGCCTATGGGCTCCCATCACTAAGCCACTCCCCTGCAGAACCTTGGGGGTGGTAGTTACACTGCTGTTTAAGGTAGGTAGGTTAAATAAAGTTCAAGGTAGAATCAAACCCCAAACCTGATTTAAACTTTTCTACATTCATTCAAGTGGTTGTGTACCATGCCATCTCCCTGAGCCAATAGCAATGTTTAGTTCTGGCATTGCAGCTCCATAAAAAAAAAAATAGGCGTTTATAAAATGTATATGCCTGAGGAATGTTCCCAGGTTTATAGTTTGGTGCCGTCACTGTGGTGAAATAAATATAGAAGAACAGAGAGCAAACATTCATTTCCCTGCAGGGCTTGGCAGTTCTTACTGACCACACGAAGGTTATACACTTGAGAAGCAAGCGACGTTGAAAGGCCAAGTTTCAGGATGACACAAGATGCAAAATGAGAATCTCACTTTATAGTAGATCTAAACTCCACTCGGATGCCATTTAGTTTTCTTAAGCATTGTGCATTATAAAAAAAATACCAGTTTACAGTTTTTCATTTTTTTTTATTTTTTTTTGCACCTTACTACAGCTGGTCTCATGCAGCCCCTTTCAGTCTACTTGCTACAGAGTTGGCTGCACATCATTGCTCTGGACCAGCATCCATAAAAAGGCAACGTATGAATGAACAATGCCAGCCCAGATGCCCATAATCTTCATTTTTGGTGCATGTGACAAAGTGAACCTGAACCCAAAAAGTGAAGATTTGCTGTCATATGGGAACTTTGGGAAATGTCAATTTTGCCTTATTAGTGGCCTGAGAAATTTACCTTTTACTTTGAATGTATCCTAAAACATAGAAGAGCCCTTCTTGTGCCTTGGGCCTCATAACTGTATATCTGTAGTATGAACTCATTTAAGGCACTGCTGCCACTGATTGATAGTCTCACCAAATCTAGAAGGAGATTGCATTGAGAGGCATTGGTGAGAGATTATAGTAATGTCACGACTGTGCTTCTCATTGTTCTGCTTGCTGGAGGGGAAGCTGTACCTGGGGACCTGCAATCCAAGAATCTCCCTGTTTATTCATTCTGTGGATCCATGCTTCATCCCCCTCCCCTGCTGCTTGTTAAATATCCCTCCACTGGTCATCGGATAAGCAATTATCAAGGAGGTACCTCTGACATAAGCAAAGCCTTGTCTCTGCTACATATATATTACTAGTACAACGCATTTTACAGGGTTGGGGGGAGAATTATCTGCAGGGAGCCTTTAGGCAATGAACAGTACTCAGTGTCCCTGCAAAGACCCATCAACCTTCCTCGGCTCAACTTGTCCATGCTCCCTTGTCAGCCCTTCTGCTATCCTTTCAGCAGTGTAGGTAACTCAACAGGTATCACTTCTTTGACCATGTAACTTTGCTTTGCCCTATTCTAGAAAGAGAGTAAAGTCACCCAATCTGGAGGGACTGTTACCCTTTGGGAACCAAGTTCCTTTGTCCTGCTCATTTGTCTTATTGCCTTGGAGGATATATACAATCAAATACAATGCCGCATTCAACCTCAGCATTCTTCTGTAGGCTTGACTGGGGTCCTAGTTGGGAACCTATTTATTGTACAGCGCTGCATAATATCTTGACGCTTTATAAATGCTGTTTATTAATACTAATAATAATACCCATTTTACATGCGTTTACACATGATTCCCACTATGGTGAATTGTAGCACAGTTCCAAAAAGTGTCAAGTTGCTTCTGACCATGCAGGTGTTTTTTCTTTCACTGCAGAAAAATTGCATTTGCAATTGCAAATGCATTTACCTGTGGTGCAGTTTGCTGTTCCTGGACATATAGCAGCAGGGAGTGGCTAATTTGGCATTTTCAACCACAAATATCAAAGAAGCCTTGGAGTTATTTTTTACTAAACCTTCATCCAGGTTACAAATCATATAATTTGTTGAGATTTCCAAATGCTGGGAGAAGGGGTGGATATGAGCGGGTGCAATGTGTTTTGCTGCATGCAGCCACAGCCAGGGCCTGATCTGCAGCCTATTGCAAGCACAGGGGCAGCAGGGGTGGTGGGCAGCGCTGACAGGGGCATCAGGCGATTCAGCTGGGCACAGGAACACTTATTCTCATGCTATGCTCCTGCTCTATGACACTTGGGCACAAGTAGGAGAACTGGAGTAGAATGAACTGGCATTCCACTATTCACTACATCCACTGGCTGGGAGTATGGCTGTGATGGAGTAAGCAGATGGTAAAGGGATGTATATTTTAGTCTTGGGGGGCACTTTACAGAACTTAGAACTTTGATTTGCATGGGCCAAAAATTTTCAAAATCATTATCATCTATTGTTAAAAAGCTCGGAGTTGCATAATTTTTCTTTATGAGTTTCTAAAAGAATCTTTAGTAGAGTTTACAGTCAACAAAAAATATCATGTTGCCTTTGAGATACACATTAGATTGTATGGAGCGGCTTGGGGTCACGAGAGGCTAGTTATGGGTATAGTACCTCCAAGCATGCAAACAGATAGGAAACCAATTTGGATGATCCGAATCCCATGTTGATGGTATGAGATCACCAGGTAGGGGTCAGAAGTCAGCAAAAGTTTCTTCATAGATTTCCTATTGGGCAATACTTTATCATGGACATATTTATTATGCTTCTCCTGTCAAAACCTCCATATCTGCTGCCAGGCTTGGCGCACGGATAGGAGATTAATTCATTTTCTTTTTGGCAAAGCTTCCATATAAAGAATGTGACAGGCTGATAATATCTGACTCCCTTGGCTGCCAAGTTCAACAACTTGATAAATAATTATTTTACAACATTTGTGATGGAAAGACTGGAGAATGATATTCTTTAGTGACATTGACCAATGACCACAAGGCCCTTTTTTCATACACATGGAAATCCATCCAATGCTAGCCAAGGGTCAGATGGTGTTTGTGGAATGACATTTTAGCTGTGCTCCCATCCAAGAGTTGTGTGTCCACAATAAACAATCATAAAAGTTACATTTTCCCCAGATGGAGCTGCCACTCTAATGTGCCTACTACACATACAGTAAGATAAGGTCACTATCTTTAGAGGGGACGGGGGGGTTATTAAACAGCATAAAAAACATTTGTTTTGTTTTTGGATTCTGGCAGGAAACCAACACAAAACAGGGAAGAACATTCCAACTCCATGCACATAGTGTTCTGTCATCAATCAAACCCAAGACCCTTAGCTGCAAGCAAAGTTTGATGAATGTTTAGCCACTTTAGGAATAAATGTGTCACAGACCAGTATAATAATATAAAAAAAAAACATTACAGAAGCAGAAAAAGCTTGTAGAAAAATATACAATAAAGAACTAACAAAAAGATGAATTTTAAAGGATAGAAGGAAGGTAACAGAAAGAGAGATGTTTGGGTTATGTTGTTTTTTTCTTGATATATATTGTTGTAAATGTTGTTTTTTCTTCCCTTTAAATGTATTGTCTTTATTTGAAAATCCCTGGATCCCCAGAAGGGAAGAAGAGAAGGAAATGACTATGAAAAGGATGGAGCAAGAAAGGAAAAGGGAAAGAAGGAAGAAAGGGAGGAAAGGAAGAGACACCAAGAGAAAGGAAAAAGTGAAGAAACAGGGAATGGTAGGAGAAAGAAAAGAAGGAAAGAGAAGAATGACTGGAAGAAAGAAAGGGGTAAGAAAACGAAGAAAGCAAAGAAGAAGAGAAGTGAAGAACGATGAAAGGAAGGAAAGAAAAGGAGTAAAGGAAGAGAAAGGGGGAGAGATGTAACAGGAGGAGAGGGGAAAAAAGGAAATGGGTAGGGGGTATAAAGTGTAGAGTATAAAGAGAGAATGAAGTAAAGTGGTAGGAAGGGACAAAGTGAAGGAGGAAAGAAGAATTATGAGAAGAAGAGAGTTTAGAGTGGAAGTAGCGAGGAAGAGGAAAGGAAGGAAAAATGAAAGGAAGTGTATGCAAGGAAAGAAAAAAAAGAGAAGGAAAAGACTAAGGAAAGGATGGAGCAAGAAAGGAAAAAGTGAAGCAGGAAGAAAAGGAGGAAAAGCAGAGACAGCAAGAGAAAGGAAAAGGTGAAGCAACAGGAAATTCTAGGAGAAAAAAAAAGATAGAGAAAAAAGACTGAAAGAAAGAAAAAAAGTAAGAAAAGACAAAAAAGAAAGCAAAGAAGAAGAGAGTAAAAAAAGGGAAGGGATGGAAAGAAAGGTGTAAAGGAAGAGAAAAAGGAAGAGAGGTAACAGGAAGGCAGGGGGAAAAGAAGAAAAGGAAATGGGAAGGGGGTAACGTATAAAGAGGGGATTAAATAAAAGAGTAGGATTGGAAAAAGTGAAGGAGGAAAAAGGGAATTAAAGGGAAGAAGGGAGTTAAGAATGGAAGTAGTCAGGAAGAGGAATGGAAGGAAAAATTAAAGGAAGTTTATCTAAGGAAAGAACAAAAAGAAGAAAAAGACAAGGAAAAGGATGGAGAAAGAAAGGAAAAGGGGAAGTAGGAAGAAAGGGAGGAAACGCAGAAACACCAAGAGAAAGGAAAAATTGAAGAATCAGGGAATGATAAGAGACAGACAAAAAGGAAAAAGGAGAAAGACTGGAAGAAAGAAAAAAAGTTAGAAAAGATAAAAAATCAAGAAAAAAAAAAAAAAAGAAAAAAAGTTAGAAAAGATAAAAAATCAAGAAAGCAAAGAAGAAGAGAGGAAGGATGAAAGGAAGGAAAGAAAAAGAAGAGAGGTAACACGAAGGCAGGGGGAAAGGAAGGAAAGGAAATGGGACGGGGGTAAAGTATGAAGAGGGGATGAAATAAAGGAGTAGGGAGGGAAAAAGTGAAGGTGGAAAGTGGGAAGTAAAGGGAAGAAGGAAGTTGAGAATGGAAGTAGCAGAGTAAGTAAGTAAGAGTAAGTAGAAAGAGGAAAGGAAAAATAAAAGGAAGTGTATGTAAGGAAAGAACAAAGAGAAGGAAAAAACAAGAAAAAAAAGGAGACGAGAAAAGAAGTGGTAAATGGGGGGTGAAGGAAGAAAGAGGAATGGAAGTAGTCTGGAAGAGGAAAGGAAGAAAAATGAAAGGAAGTGTATGTGAAGAAACAGAAAAGAGAAGGAAATTACTACAGAAAGGATAGAGCAAGACAGGAAATGGGGAAGAAGAAAGAAAGGGAGGAAAAGCAGAGACAGCAAGAGAAAGGAAAATTGAAGAAACAGGGAGTGATAGGAGAAAGAAAAGAAGGAGCGAGAAGAAAGACTGGAAGAGAGAAAAAGTAAGAAAAGGTTAAAAAATTAAGAAAGCAAGGAAGAAGAAAAAAAAAAGATGAAAGGAAGGAAAGTAAAAAAAGAGTAAAGGAAGAAAAAGGGGAAGAAAGGTAACAGGAAGGGAGGGGGAAATGGGGGGAAAGAATGGGAAGGGGGTAAGTAAAAAAAGGGATGAAATAAAGGGGTAGAAAAGAAAAGGGAGAAAAGTGATGGAGGAAAAAGGGGAAGTAAAAAGGGAAAGAAGAGAGTTAAGACTGGAGAGTAGAAATAAGGCAAGGAGGAAGAAAGGAACAGGGTGATGGAGGTAGCAAGGGAGGAAGGAAGAGGAAAAGAAGGAAAATAAAAGGGAAGGCAAGTGATGGAAGAAAGAAGTGGAGGAAAGGGCTAGGGAAGGGAGGGAGCAAGAAAGTGGGGAGGGGGTAGGAAAGAAAGAAGAGGTAAGAAAGGAAGTAAGTAGATAGCAAAAGAAAGGAAGAGAAGGGAAGAATGATTGGAAGTAAAGAGAAAGTAAAATGAATAGATAAAGGAAGGATTGATTATTAAGCATGAAAGGAAAGATGGAAGGAAAAAGGTGGGAAGAAAGTAAAGAAAAGGAGGAAGTTCTGTTCTTTGTTCATTCTTTGAATAAGTTATCACAGGAGAAGTAAATGAACATTATCCACCAATCCAAGACCTAATTAGCATGAACTGTATTGGCAGTGATGACTGGGAATCTTTCCATATTTGCTCTACAGCTATAGAAAATGGTATCTTCATTTTTCTTGGCAAGTGGCCAAGCTCTTTAAATTGTTCCGTATATAACAGAGACAATCACCTCAGTCTACCTCCTTACAAGACCTAAGGGTATTAGACTGCATTACTCATCTATTTGTTAGCATGGAAATAAAAATAACTCCGACTTAATTTAATTCATGATGAAGAATATGGGTATGACGTGTGCCATTAAGCAAGTCTTTGGTAAGTGAGGTCCTATAAGGATCTGGCTATAGAATTGCATGCATATCCACAAAACAACTATGTGAACCTGGCCTTGGAAACTTGTACTTACCTGCATGAAAAACTACAATTTAAGCTTCAGGGCACATACTTCTTGCAGATTTTCTTAAAAATGAATAAAATTAATTATCAAATTGATTTATTCCATTTCTTGCACACACAATAAAATGCACATTTGAGGCTTTCAAACCCTCAACTTAGCTGGCCATAGAAGTAATCACTTTTACTGGTAGCAGTAAATCAGTAAACTGCAGAAAAATGAGAAGACTTATGCAGATGTAAGCTTGTTTTAACCCTTTCATAGCCATGATGGCTTGTCAACATCATTTAAACATTTAAGATTCCCCCCTTATATCCCATTTTGGTGACAACTCAAAAGTTTGGATTTCTCATCACTTTCTCACCCAAGACATTGGGCCTGATTTAATAAAGTTCTCCAAGGCTGGAGAGGATACACTTTTATCAGTGAAGCTGGGTGATCCAGCAAACCTGGAATAGATCTGGTCCATAATTGAAAACATTTGCTAACAAATAGCAAATGATTTTAGGATATCCATTCCAGGTTTGCTGGATCACCCAGGTTCACTGATGAAAGTGTATCCTCTCCAGCTATGGAGAGCTTTAATAAATCAGGCCCATAGGGGCCAGCGGTGACATTGACATAAAAAAAAACCTGACGGAGTCTTCAAAAATAAAAAGAATGGTCTTGGATACACTTGAATCCCTATATGTTGTTTAGTTATCAAGAAATATTTTATCAGATGACTTTTGAAGCTCTGAACATTTAGCTCTCTCCCAACCACGAGTTCCTCATACTGCAGCGATGGCCGGAGGGGCGATGGGGCCCGCAGCCCTGAACATAAAGGCAGTGTTCATGTCACATAAAAAGCTGGTTCTGTGCAAACCCTGCCAGGCTGCATTGTGGTAGGAAAGACGTTTACACCGCATGCAGGGAATAATCGCTCCTTTTTTTATAAATACACAACCCAGTGTCTGTATTTTTTTTATTTCTTTGAAATGCGACCTGAATAATTTCTGAAACAAGGACAATACCCTTTCAGCAAACTCTGCGGCAGGAGGTATTTGCATGCGTTGGTTCGCGTGCAACTCTTGTAAAACATCTCAAGGTATCTCAGGCGTTTTAGGTGAAAGCGACTTTTCAATTTTTCGCACGACGCACAGCGAGAAACCTACGGCGGTGTCAGGAAATACTTACGCTGTAAATGATTACTTCATTGGTGGTTGTGCAACAATGGCAGCCCCCATGCTGCTTGCATGGCACGTCAAACCTGAAAAGACAAAGGACACAGAGACATGAATCAAGCTCTGAAATCATTAAGAAATCATTAAATGCATTTTGTTAAAGGCAAGAAACCTAAATCTGACCTTGGTATCATCCTCTTGCAGCTCCTGTATAGCACTGCTCAGACTGCAAGATTTGCAATATGCCGCAATACAACACAGGTGCTTCATCTTCGTGTATTAAGGTCCATTTAAAATTAACATGGTGATGTATTTTACTGTAACATGGAAGTTTCATTGGCCTTGCTGCAACCCAACTGTAAATTTCTTATTTTCAATAGTTTTTCAATTTCTGTTTAACTCCCAGGTAATCCTTTTATATCTCTAATCAGCCCCAATTAAGTCTTTCCTCTTCTACTACCCTTAGGTTGTATGCAGATGGTAAATTTTCATTGCTAGAAATTATTCATCCATAAGTGCCCCATAATAATAGTAATCCATGATTATTTCCAGTGTCAGATGAACAAACAAGCTCGTTCTGTTCTATGGAAAGGGAAGGACGGGTGAGCGGAGTGTTCTCCTCCCCTGACTTGTGTAGCGGTTATTTCCGATCTGTCGTTCATGGATCCATCAGGACGATGTTGGGCGACTCTTCTCAGGCGTTAATCATCTGACTTGTGTACATAGCCTTAGCTATTATTTGATGTTGTGCTCCCTTAATGCATATTTTTTACTTGCCACAACTACTCTATCGGCAAAATAATTTTTTCTGAAATCAGTTTTTCTCTTCCTCAGCTTTTTGCTAGTTTCGGGTCATGTGCTCATGGTCCTGAGCTCATATTGGAAATGCGGCCCCCCTGAACCTTTTTTCCAACCCCTTATGTATATAGATCAGGGGTGTCCAAAGGTTTTGCAAAGAGGGCCAGATTTGGTGAGGTGATGTGTGTGGGGGCCATACAGCTCACGGCTACCAGGGTGACATGAGGGATTCCCTGTGCACGGAGTCCGGTGTCAGTGCAGGCTCCGTGCAGAGCGCATTCTTGGAATCAGAGTGAGCATGGTCCGTGCTGGGCGTAGGGGATTCCCTGTGCACACATGGGGACTCCCGTCCTGCCAATTATGCCCGCCGAGTAGCGGGCCAATAATTGCAAGGAGGTTGTTCAACTCCAATGAAATATAAAATAGCTTTTTTGTACGCGTGTTATTTATACTGTGGTCAACAGTGCTGGTGGGCTGCATATTATTGATTTTATGACAGAGGCTTCAGGCCGGTGGAAATCTGAACACGGGCCCCAATTGGCCCCCAATTCATTCCTCAAGACTGCACATATTAAGTTCCTGTGATTTCTCCTGATATGTTTTATTCCTTAGACCTTTCATCATGGTGTCCATCTCTGTGCTTGTTCTATCAATAATGCTGCAGCAAGGAATGTTCCAGCAATCATATGTTATTACACGCCATGAATTCTGCAAGAAATCCATTCCTAATGGTACCCCATGAATGGACCTTTATAATTATCTATTTTGTATCATAGCTAATGAATAATCACGTGTCTGGTTATAAATCTGTTCATCATACCTGACAGCTGAATATAGAAGTAATTACACAAATAAAGTTAGGTCATGTGTGGGTTGAGTCAGCCATAATTATTAGCTGCCTTCAGCAAAGGTGTGAGGAGCTGTGACGGCTTATTGTGACTATGCTGAGATCTAAGAATACTTATGAAAGTGTGTTAGTTCCCTAGAAGTCTACCTAACCTATGGAAACCTCACGTAGCATTGAATATTTGCGTAGTTTGTGGATTCATAGAGGTTGAATTATTTATAAACTATATAGAAAATATTTTTCAAGATTAGGAAACTAAACCCCAACTGAATGAACTGGATGTTGGCCTTCCTTGGGATCTTTCCTCTTTCCAACCAGTATTAGTTTAGCAAAGGCTCATACACATAAAATAAAAATGACTTTTGGCACTTTTCAATTCTTTTTTTGGTGCTCCAAATACACACATTCTATGGACTGTATTACTCACCTTTCTTTTTTTTAACTTTGGTTCTGGATTTACCCTATGGGGTGGTCATCATCACCTCTATACTTCCAGCTTGCTTTTTGAAGGTCTCACTCCTAATATTTTATCTAGTGTCACCATTCATATACCTTTGCACTTTGCAGTTCCACCTTTGGAGATAGCTGAGGTTAATTTACATTAAAAAACAAATGACTGGAATAATCAGGTAATTATGAATAACCCATATTATTTATTTCATTTTAAGGTAATATTGGTTCTTTTTTTTGCACCAGTGTTGTATTTATTCCTCCTTTTCTCTCTTAGCCAATTAAAAAATGCAAGATGTTCTTTAATCGGACAATGAGAAAGGGGTTGTGAAAGAGACACTGGTGCAGCTCATATCTTGAGCCATTGGGAGTACAGTAGAATCACAGCAAACTGTATTTTTAGGTCAAATACACAATAATCTGTTCAACTTCAGGAAAGATAAGATTTATTGACAATTCCACCAACTATCTGGAGTCCTGCTTTAGGTTTAAGTTGGGGTTCTCTCTATAGGATGCACAATAGCCTGCAAACAGCAAATAAGAGGGCTTTATTGGGGCCCATATTGTCATATATGCATTTTGCATGGCAGTATGCATCCCATAAAGGAAAACCCCAACGCAAATATCTCTGCACAATTGCATAACCCACAATGGACCGCTGTTGTGCATTGGGAAGGCTATTCAAATAAATGGGCTGCCCTACTGAAATGCATTAAAATGCACTACATAGATGCATGTCCATCTATTTTACTGAAGCTGAGCATATGTGTGAATGAACCCTAAAAGTTTATCTAAAACCCAAACTTTTTTTCAGTTTTTTTAAAACATCCATCGGGTTTTAGATTTACGAAAAACACTCTAACAAAATAAAATTTCATAAATATAACAACATTCCCTCAATAAAGAACATGTTTTTATTCATTTTATCTTTAAAGTATTTTATATGTGTACAGTAAATTTGTTTGCAGGTGGCCTTTACAGAGATGTATTCATGCAGTGGGTATAGACCTGCCGAGTCCGGCTCTCTCTGGTTACACACAGTGTGTTCCTTGTCTGCTTTTCTTATTGAGAATCTATTCATTAATCTTTCTTGAAATGCTCTGTTCATTTTATTGTTCCAATTTACTACATGGTCTGGAGCCAGGAACCTGCCTGCAGGTGTACTCATTTTTTGTCATTTCTTTCGCCCGTATCTGTAAGTTAAAGGAACAATACATTGATCAGTCAAAGCATTAAATCCATTGGCAGGGGAAGAGACTAACATTGAAATCTGGGTACAAAGGCACTTGGCAAGGGTTGGAATAGGTGGGACAACCAGTTCTTAAAGATGATGGGATGGAAGCAGGACAAGTGTAAGGATCTAGGTGAGGCAAATTGAAATGGCTAAATGACTGCGGTCAGAGCACCTCCAATGGGGTGTCTGGTGTGCATTGGTTTGTGTCTACTAAAAGCAGCCAAAGAAGGACAACTGGTGAACCTACAACGTAGTCATGGACATCCAGGGCTCATTAATGGGGTGATATTAGCTACACATAGTGCTGAAAAACCCAAAGCTTGCCATAAGAGTAAGGCGTTGTGGCTTACTATGTATGGTCTGTATAGTAGACCGGTCACCAGATGGGCTAACCTCCACTCAACCCCATCAATGAGCCTTAGATGCCCATGTCTCTGTTGGGGATTCACCAGTTGTCTTTCCTTGGACCTATTTTTTGTAGGTCAGAGTGGCCATGCTGACCACCTCCAAAACTACCTCCAATGGGCATGTGAGCATCAGAGCTGGACCATGAAGCATTGGAAGAGGGTGGCTAGGTTTGAGTCCCATTTTCTTCTGGATGATCATGTGGGAAAAGATGGTAGCAGGACGCACTATGGGAAGAAAGCAGACTGGCAGAGTTGGTGACACTAAGGATCTGCTGCCATCATCTTAGTGCCAGATAACACAGGAGACCTTCACAAGTCCACTTCTCAATGGGTCAGAGCTGTTTTGGTGGCACAATGAAGACCTACATAATTTTAGGTGGTTTTAATGTTTCGGTTGATCATGGTATATCATAGACCTTCAAGATATCCCTGTTTGGGTTTGAGTTGGGTTTGTGTTCTCCATACAAACAGATGTAAAGATAAAATGGAGATGAATAAAACATGTGCTGGGTTTTTTTCTGCCACCTGTGCCCATTAGGAACATTGTGTGGAAGAGTAGTGGCTGTTGTAGTTTGAAAAGGTGGGGAACTCCACATTCTCCATATTCATGCCTATGGTTGTGGAATGTGGTGTCCATCAAGGTCATAAAGGTGTGATGGTTAGGTGTCCACAAACTTTAAGCTATAGACTATAGATAGATTGACTGTTTTAGGAAGTAAGACTCAGTTATTTTGTGTTTTTACGTACAGTACCTTCCCTACAGACCCAGCTATGGACAAGAATCCGGCTTTCGGGACCCATGTTGTTTTGGTCTATGACACATACCGGTCACCGTGCCCTTTAGATCCAGGGACAGACAGACCGCATACTTTGTGCTCCTGTTGTTTGTCTGAGCTTTTTTGGGGGCGTCCTGCCCTCCTTTCTTATGTTAGTCCTCCATAATGCATTCTTGGCCTGTGGGAGCAGCTGGAAATAAAAAAAGCTATTAACGTTGATGACATTAACCTGGCTTCTGAGAATTCACTAACATGAGGAAAGCTGCTCTCTGTATCCCATAATATGTTGAGAAAGGTTTACCTTAGATCCCCCAATCACAACATGTTGGCTGTTACCCACAATGCATTGGTTTATTGTTCTCTCTCCCTATTATTATTATTATTATGTATCATCTCAGAACATCAAATGATGATTGTACTTTTTTTTATATCTTTTCCCATCCTGAGCACTAATATTTGCCCCAACCTCCAAGATCTGCACTTTACAGCTTCCGGGAACTGCATGGCCTCTGCTCTACATAGCAAATGCCATGGCTTACAATCACTGCAGCAAAACAGAAAAAAGCAGAGGACTTTTAGTAAATATATATCCAATGTCTTGCAGACCCCAGTGGTGGGATGGCCACGCCGTAGCTTCTGGCACTTTTATTGCCCTCCTTGGGGTGTCCCCCTTGCCTCTGATATCATTCCCTATAATATCAAATAAAGTGCATCCCTGGATAAAACTTTATGACAATGGTTTCAATAAAAAAACCCAAGGAACCCAATAGTTGCCCTGGTGAAAGTGGGACAGTTTGCCCTCTCCTAAAGCCAGCTCTGTCTTTGGGTGGTCTTACATGGTACATAATCTACCCAACTTTGTCAATGGCCCCTACTTTAGAGCTTCTCAGGGCCCCATGCTTTTTAAAACTGTCCCTGCCCAAAGGTAAAGATGAGGCCAAAACCCTATATCCAATGTCCTGGGGTGTCCTCCATGCCCGTGACGCATTCCCTATACCATAAAAATAAAGTGCATCACTGGACAAAACTTTTTGAAAAGATAGAAACTTTTTACTGCTTATTTGCAGAACCTCTATCAGCATTGTATTCTCGCCTGTGTCCCCTTTTCCAACACAAACACAGATTATTGCCATTTGGGGGCTACCCAGCAACCACGCTCCCATCTAGTCACTGGCTCATCAGGTTGCAGAGCTTTGTATCCAATAAATATTTAGAAATAGAGTCCATGAACAAGATAGAGCACTGAAGGGTTTTATTTAAATCAGCCCAGCAGACAAAAAAGCTTGACGTGTTTTGTCCTACAAGGCTTAGTCAGAAGTCCTTATTAGCGCCGAAGCGTGAAATGCGTCAAGTCTTTTCTTTCTGCTGCGATGTGTTGATTATAATGAAGCCTCCTGGTGCTCTGTCCTGTTCATAGATTTTTCTATGGGCATTTGTTATTGTGTTCGCTCCCATCCTGTACTGGTGACAACATGAAAAGATGTCTCCTTCAGCAACAAAAACTGGACCAATTTTTTACATTGTGTCCATTTTTTCCATTTTGGGACGGAAAGTACTTTTCTTGTGTCACCCTCAAGTTGTGCAGACCTGGGCAGGGCCACCATCAATAATATCTGGGACCCATACTAGGTAAATTTCCTGGGCCCCCTCCTTTATGTCTAAAAGTTCAGGCACTGCAAAAAATCAAGATCTTTTGACCCTTTATCCCCCTTCCTGTTGGCAGTCTTGGACCTGGGAACTCAAGACCCAAGCTGACTCTATCTGGGTAGATGCTGTATGGATTTCCCCAAACCTCTGGTGCCCAACTGTGCCCTTTAGTACCTACTCATTTGCCCCCAGGCCACTGAAGCAAACTGGGGTTGTAATGACCTCAAGTGATCTCTAGAAGTAGGGGGAAGGGAGGGGGGCAGGGGTACTTCTCTACTGGGCCCAAATCAAAAAAGCTTGACTTTTGCATTGCTGGGATTTTTACACATGGAGAAGGGGGTCCAGGAAGTTAACCTAGTATAGAGCCCATAAATTCAAAATGGCGGCCCAATCTAGACGTATCATGTAACATGTCACCAGTCTTTAACCAGATACCTAGAAGTTGGAAAACCCCCTGCCGATACGGATCCTGGAAGAACAAAAAATGACTGGGACCCTAGCAGATAGGGAGGCAGCAACCTGTTACAAGACGATACAGGTCCCTGGCCATCTGCCACCTGCACCAAGAGTGATTTTGGACTAAGAATGTAGCCAATGGATATTATTTTCAGGTAGGACATAGGAATGATAAAGCTTTATGCTAAAACTGTAAGGGATCCCCCCTCAGGGATATCATGGACCCCTGAAAACCCCTAATCTATTACGTTGACCATCATTGCCCCAATCTATTATGATTTCAGCGTAACCTGATAAAGAAACAGCTTAATATAAAGCCCATAACAGGCTTAGAACTGGATTGCAAGTTATGAATTATATTGCAAAGTAAGGCTACTTCTAAAGAAATATGAACAGATAGCGCCATCAGGTGGTGGAACAATATAATACGGATAGCAGATAAGGAAAACAGGGCCAATGATTAATTGCAGTATCATAGAACAGGAAACCATAAAGCTTAACAGAAAGTACATAAACACAAGCTCATCTGTGTCTTATTAGGTCAGAATAAGACAATATTTATGTAGCTGAATATTTACGCTGGGATCTCCCAGTGTGTTATTGTTTTTATTGCATAATTAATTTCCACTGGCATATTTCACAACTCTGTGACCATACAGGAAAGGAGTAGGAGGAGGACAGGTGTGAATGGCTCCTCCAGACCTCACCTATTTACTTCTCTGTTGAAGCAAGGGTTCTATGCTTGGGCTCTAATAGTCACATGTTTCAAGACTGTATATGGTATATAGGAGCATACAGCGGTCAGGGGTGGAGTGGTGACTCCACAGATTGCACATGTTATGAGCAGCGATATAACAACACCAACATTTGTAAAGCACTTTCCCATGGGGCTCAGAGGACGTGTATGTTCCTTTGGAGGTGACCCACATGGGGGGAACATACAATACCACACATGTAGCTGGTGGCCTGGATGGAATTTGAACCTGGGATCCTGAACTATAAGAGAGGACCATTAACCCCTCTGCCCTGTAGAGTTTGTGACGCCAAAAAAACACCAACGAATGCCAACCGACTATAATGGAAAGATTTTGAAAGGCCCTATTCTGTTCCGGCATGACTTGTACAAAGCCAGCTCCATAAAGACATGGATTGATGAGTATGGTATGGAGGAACACAAGTGGCCTACAGAGCCCTGACCTCCATCCTAATGACCAACTTTAAGAAGAATTGGAACCCAACTACAAGTTTTCTTGTCCAACATCTGTACCAGGCCTCAAAAATGTTGCGTTGGCCAAATGGTACATCCAATGCAGAGCCTTCCAAAATGGGTGGAGATGGTTATGACCCCAAATAAAGAAGAGTGGTCAATTCCGTATTAATTCATGGTTTTGGAATGTGATACCCAAGAAGATCATATAGGTGTGAAGGTCAGGGGTCCACAAAATGTTGGCACCATAAGGTACTAATGTTGCCATTGCTAACAAGGCCGACTTTGGAGAGAATTTGGCAATTACAAGAATTTTTTGTTGGGTTTCCAAAAACCAAGACCAGTGAGTATAAGTGTCATGCTCACGTAGCTGCAGCAATATATTAGAACGTCTTGGAACACAAATGGTGGTTAATTCTGGAAACGTAATATACAACACTAGATCTTAACATAAAAAGAGAAGGCCATGTATTGACCCAAAGACAGCAATGATGCTGAAGAGCCAAACTAATGCCACTTCCTGAAATATGCCTCAGTAATGAGCATTATAATTGTCCTCATCCATCAGCCTGCAGCAGTCATTGTTAATGAGAGCAAATGTCGTTAATTGCTTTGTTCTTCACATGTGTCCTGTGAAGATGAGTAGTAGACGGAGCAAGCACAAAGATGCTACACAAATTGCAGAATGCAGTGACTACCACATAGTTGTTGCATTTTTCAGATATTTTTAAAAGATTCCAAAAGTGAGATTTGTGCAATAGGTAGAGTCCATGTATGGCTTCTTATTTTAAATGCTCAGGAATGGTATCTCCATTAAAGCTGACCGTGGTCCTCTCCACGTGGGAGCTTTGAATGGACCTGTCCCACCACTGTGTGTCCTAGCTTCACCTATTACATCCTCCATTATACAAATCCAGCAGCAATAGTGAGAACCACCCATAATGGACACAGTAGTTCCTCTACTTCTGGGAGCTTTGAATGGTCCTGTCCCACCCTTGTGTGTCCAATCTCCATCAAATACAATCTCTATTATATAAAATGCAGCAGGGGTAGTGGGAACCACTCATAATGGACACAGTAGGTCCTATAGTCCTGGAAGCTTTGAATCGTCCTGCCCCACCCTTGTGTGTCCTATGTCCACCTATTACTATCTCTATTATATAAATGCAGCAGGAATAGTGGGGACCACTTATATTGGACACAGTAGGTCCTCTAGTTCTCGGAACGTTGAATGATCCTGCTTGTGTGTCCCATCTCCATCTATTACATTCCCTTATTAGATAATTCAGCAGGGGTAGTTGGAACCACTCATAATTGGACATGGCAGGTCCTTTCCTCTTTCGATGGTCCTGCCCTACCCTTGTGTGTCCCATCTCCACGTATTACATTCTCCATTCTATAAATAGAGCAGGGCTAGTGAATCCCTCATAATGGACATAGTAGGTCCTCTACTCCTGGAAGCTTTGGATGGTCCTGCCCCACCCTTGTGTGACCCATAACCTCCTTTTATATTTTCCATTATATAAATGCAGGAAGGATAGTGGGAACCACTCATAATAGTAGGTCCTCTGGGAGCTTTGGGTGGTCCTGCCTGTGTGTTGTATTCCTTCTATTACATTCTCAATGATAAAAAAAGCAGCTCATAATGAACACAGTGGGTGTGCTGTCCCAGGTACTTTCCTCCATTTCACCTTTCTTTATTTTTCCTCGATCTTTTGGCCTACACATTTTCCGAGATTGCCATTGATCTTTATTACATCTTTATACAGAATTGATACACACCAGCTAAGAGTTTACATTATGCTTGAAGCACAAGTGCCTGCTTTGCTAAAAAATGAAGAAGTGGGACATGCATAATCAAGACCTGCAAGACATCCCAAAGGTGGACATTACCAGTAAGTGATGTTTACTAAAAGCCCAAAGAGCATGCAGGATGCTTGAAATGTGACACAGAATGCCTGATTTATTACAGCTGTCCATGACTGGAGAAGATAGACTATCATGGGGGAACTTGGGTGATCCAGCAAACCTGAAATGGCTTTGGTCTAGGTTTTAAAGCATTTGCCAAGTAAGAACAAATGATTTTTAAGAAATCCATTCCATGTTTGCTGGATCACCAAGGTTCCTCTATGATAGTCTATCTTCTCCAGTCTTAAGAGAATTTTCATAAATCAGGCCCAGAATTGGTGGTATTGCAGGGATCTAAAATAAGACCTAAATTTTACAATGTATTTGTGCAGTCTGTGTATTATTTACTACAAACGTATCATAAATATAAAATGTGAAGGCCTCAACCTCAACAAAGCCTACCTCCAGGTCAATTAAATTTGCCTCCAAACCACTGCACTACACAACATTGGTAGATCAAAAGTAGATTGTATCACTGAAATTGTAGATAGAGATGGGTTTGGTTTGTGAATGGTTTAGCAAATCTTGCTTGAAGTTGTTGTGGCAAACCCTTCCAAGGTCATTGGGGGTGAATCTTGTTCTTCAATTCTCCCCATTTGTAGAGTCAATAGGCAACTGTTGTCAAACAAAAGGCATGGGAAGCCAAGTACTGTCATGAGGGACATGATGTACCAAAGCCAAAATTGTATCTCTACCAAAAAAGGCTTCAACGTGCTCAATATGCGGGCCACTGTGCACCCTCCCCTTTATAGAAAGGCAAAGGGATTGGCCATTACTTTGGCTTTGTTGACCAAGATGGCCACAGGCGAAGACCACGCAATGGCCTTATAGGCTGCTTCCTCTTCCGGCACCAAACCTGCAAAAGTTTACCATGAACAAACTTTGTGAATTCTGGTGGAGTGCATGATGGTACCAAACCTGACCCTCATTGTAACACATGGGTCCGACTTTACAGCACAATGACCGGTGAGTCACAACAATAAGTACCATTTGGCACAACCGTCCCCGTATTGTGTGATGATTACCATATTGTGTACTAATCATCTTCCATTTGCCCTTAAAAGACACCTGCCTAACATTAAAATCTCCGCTAAAAGCAACCTTCTAAAATCTTTTTAAATTTCGACGTCAGTAGGCGCGCATCTTCACAGTCAGTGACGGGAACTGATCCCGGTCGCATGTTGCACACGGACATGAGCCGAGCATTTTTAGACCCGGCATTGTGCGCTGACCTTTCTATCTATCAAGGTTAAGTGGCAATAATGGAGATCCAGCTGCAAGAAGAGCTGTGATGATGTCACTCGCCTATATATAGCAAATCACCGAACGGCCTAATGGCCTGGCTGGCGGCAGAGGGGGGCCGCGTGGTAGCTGTCAGCTGGGAAGGGATATGACCGGCTGGAAATGTGATGTGAATTAATTCATTTCCCGGGAGACTATAGGATAGATGGCTGAATGAAGCCATGACTGGTGCAGCCTGGAAATTATTTTATAGGAAGCAATACCTGGCCTGCATAGAAAAAAATGCTGGCTGCTTGGCTGCAATATTTTGACAGCGAGTAAATAAACGAAAATGTAAAGTCATTGTCACCACATTCAGAATTAATAAAGAGCAATAAGAACACACATGAGCATTATATATGACTTTTACAAAAGGTTCATTTTTGCAGTTATTCGGTGCAAAGTCTGCTGGTGGTTATCACTATTTCTGGCTGAACACTAGAGGGCAGTAGTGTGACTGCAATCTCAGCTATAAGAAAACTCCATGTCCCATGATTCCTTGCATTGTGTATCATGGATGGGGGTGTTACATTTGTAGTCTGACCTCTCTACAGCACGATGGGATGACTACAAATGAAGACAAGGAGCATGAATTGTAGCCACAGGCATTAAGGATATGCAGCTGTCTGCAATGGATAGAAGGGATTTTTGTGGACTAATTCAACACATAACTAAAGAAGGGATTTTTTTTCAAATGTCTTTTATGTAAAGGGACTGTCTGGCTTTTGGAACCAAATCCCACTTGTCTCTTTAGTGTTAGTCTGGCTATGAGATGATATTGTTTAGGGATCCACTGTGTCAGATCACTATGGCTGAGTGCACTTCTGTGTGGTGCAGCATCACATATGTTTCAATGCACGGCACCCCCTTGCACAGGTTTGTATGCTACATGGCAAATCATTCTGAATAGCACCCCAACTTCTCTTGTAGGCACCATGTACCCATTGCTTCAGAATAGTGCATGCACATTTTTTTT
The DNA here is from genome assembly GCF_032062135.1 of Pyxicephalus adspersus. Taxonomy (NCBI): domain Eukaryota; kingdom Metazoa; phylum Chordata; class Amphibia; order Anura; family Pyxicephalidae; genus Pyxicephalus; species Pyxicephalus adspersus. The sequence continues at coordinate 10,514,384 of NC_092864.1, forward strand.
TGTGCATTAGGCAACCCATGGCTGCCACAGTGCAGAACACACTACTACGGCCACATAAATGTGAACCGAGGTTGAACGACATACCATGAATGACAGCTAGTGTCTAATATTGGGGAGAACACAGCGGGGAGCCTTCTGCTCGTCCTCTCCATTGAACACTGCTGGTTGCTCTCTTTCTGTATGGCACTCGTCTGTTTATACTGTCAACAAAATGAATTGCAAATGCCAATTAATGAGCTGATGCACTATGTGTTAGACACATTTGAAGTGAGCCCACACCAAATGTAAGTTATTTCTCCCAGCATTGTAGGAGTTAATGAAGACCTGGAGCTTCATAGACAGAGCCAACATGGCTGTGGTTCAGCTCTGGGCCTTGGCGGTGTTTGTGCGGTTCAGAGGAGGTAAACCGAGCCGGTATTGGCTATTTCTGTACGTTGTGACACGTCTAATCTGCAGTGACTCACAGGCTCCTGATGTCGATTAGACTCATTCAGGTTGCGTGCTTCGATCCCAGCTGCTAATAAAAAAGGCTGAAGTGATGAGCAGGCCTCACATAAGCTGCTGACGTACTGCTGAGCTATTTGCCAAATTCTGTGTTACTTTTAAATCTATGCTGAAGGGGTAAAAATACACATCATTACGTTAATGAAATGCGTCTTTACAATTTTAGACGGTGCTGTTGCAAAGCAGGTAAACCTAAGACAGATGCTTGGAGAAGAGAATAAAAGTGTATGAAGAGTTGTGAGACCCGTTCAGAGCTCACTTCCTGTCCCGGTGACACATCAGGAAATGAAAGGAGATGGTTCCAAAGTAGGTCAAATTCTTATAATCAAAGGAAGTGGGGGTCAAAGCTAGGGTTAAAGCTAGGGTTAGAGTAGAGTAAGAGTTAGAGCTAGGGTTTGGGGTTATTACGTGGGTTGTGGGTCAAGGTTAGGGTCAGAGTTAGAGGCAGGGCTAAGGTTGCAGTTAAGGATAGGTTTGGGGTAAAGTTTAGGGTTGCAGACAGGGTGAGAATTGGAGCTAGGGTTGGAGGTTATGGCTTGGGTTGTGGGTCAAGGTTAGAGTTACAGACAGGTCTAAGGTTGAAGTTAGAGATGAGTCTAGGATTAGAGACCAGGCTAGTGTTAGAGATAGGGCTAGAGATCAAGTCAAGTCTAGGGATACAGACAGGTTGAGGGTTAGAGCTAGGGTTGGAAGTTATGGCTAGGGTTAGAGTTAAAGACAGGACTAATGTTAGAGTTAGAGCTAAGGTTGAGGGTCAGGGCTAGGGTTAGAGTTACAGACAGGGCTAGGGTTAGAGTTAGGGCTGGAGATCAAGTCAAGTCTAGGGTTAAAGTTAGGGTTAGAGTTGGGGTTATGGCTAGGTTTAGAGTCACAGACAAGACTAATGTTAGAGTTAGAGCTAAGGTCGGGGGTCAAGGCTAGAGGTAGAGTTACAGACAGGGATAGCGTTGGAGTTAGGGCTGGAGAACAAGACAAGTCTAGGGTTAGAGTTAGGGTTGGGGATATGGCTAGGTTTACAGTCAAAGATGGGGCTAATGTTAGAGTTCAGGTTGTGGGTCAACCTAAAGGTACAGGCAAGTCTAGGGTTGCAGAAAAAGCTAGGGTTCAGGATCAAAGGTAGGGTTAGAAATAAAGACAGATCTAGTGTTGGAGTTAGGATTAGTGATAAATTCAAGTCTAGATTCAGAGACAGGACTAGGGTTAGATTTAGGGCTATGGTTGGGAGTTAGAGACAGGGCTAAGGTTATTGTTAGGGGTAAGGTTGGGGTTCAATGCTAGAATTAAAGTTACAGTTGATGTCTACTGTTTTATTTAGGGCTAGGTTTAGAGTAAAGTCTATGGTTACAGAGACAGGGCTAGCATCGGGGCTCAAGGCTAAGGTTGGAACTACAGACAAGGTTAGAGTTAGGGCTAGGGTAAGGAGTCAAAACTAGGGTTGGAGTTACAGACATGACTAGAGTTAGAGTTAAGGTTATGCTTGGGTGTCAAAGTTTGCATTGGAATTATAGACAGGGTTAAGGTTAGGGCTTGAGGTTGTGGTTTAAGGCTAGATGTCAAGTTACAGACAGGGCTAGTGTTAGTTGTAGAGCTAGATTTGGGGTAAAGTCTAGGGTTAGAGACAGGCGTTACAGACAAGACTAAGGTTTGAATTAGGACTAGGGTTAGTGGTCATCGCTAAAGTTAGGGTTAGGGCTAAGGTTGGGGCTCAAAGCTAACATTGGCCTTACAGACAGGACTAGGGTTAGAGTTTGAGTTAGGGTTGGGAGTCAGAGATAAAATTGGAGTTACAGACAAGGCTGGGGATAGGGCTAGGGTTGAGGCCTAAGGTCAAAGAGAGATATGGTATTAGAATTAGGGGTCTAGGGTTAGAGTTAGGGCTAGGTTTTAGGTGAAACCTAGGGTTAGGGGGAGGGCTAGTGTTAGAGTTGGAGCTAGTAACAGAATAAGGGTTAAGGCAAGAATTAGCATTAAAGACAAGGCTAGGGTTAGAGACAAGGATGAGGTCAGGCCTAGGGTCACATTTAGATCTACATTTGAAATTCAAGGTTACGGTTATAGTAAGAAACAGTTTTAGGGTTACGGCAAGAATAAGTATTAAAGACAAGGCTAGGGTTGGAGACAGACATGGGGTCAGGGATCGGGTTAGAAGTAGGATTAAAAGTAGTATTTTGGTTGGATCTGAATCTGATCTAATTCTTAGATGTTTAATCTCTAACCAGGACAAGAACCAAATAAACCCCCAACTCTTTCTTTATATATAGCTACCACAAGACAATTATTGTGTTACTATCGGGCTCTATTTCTCACAAATGAAACGTCCGCTCTGTATTGGTTCCCGTTGAGTTACATTAGAATCCCTACAGGAATTGTTATAATATTTCATGCTATTAAAAATGACCTTTCCATTTCAGTCTGCAGTCACTGTGATTTTCTAAAGACTGTCATAAACAGTGCAATATGCCAACCTGGAGGCATTCCGTCCACCATTGGTATATGAAAAGAAAATCCCAGAAATGTCATTTTCTGTTTGTGTGATTGGCACAATGATTTTCTCTGCAGGGTATAGTTACATTTTAGGCATTCCCTGCAATAGAAATGTCAGTTTTATTCAGATACACACAAAGGGTTCATTCATTCTAAAGGGATACAGGCACTGCAACTTTCCTCATCCGAATACTGGGCATGCAGCAGGTGGTTATAATGAATGCAGACCCTTCCATTCATGAGTTAGTCTGGAAAGGAGATGTGAAGAGGTGAAACAAACAGCTATTTCTTTGTAGTACCAAAAGTTAGGAATCTGCAACAAAGTTTGTTAAAATCCTTGCAATGTACAAAGATTACATAGAGGAGATTGTTTTTCTCATCAGAAGTAGAGTAACACTTTAAAAAAGTTATTGACAGATTTATCTGTTTGCAAATTGCATTATAAATATGGGCAATATGTATATCTGAGATATTATATCTAAAGGAGTGCTGGCTGACATTGCAGCCTCCCTCTTCAGAACACTGGCATTGTACCAGTTGATTATAATCAGCTAATGTCCTTTTGTGATTATTTAGATAAAAAACAAACGTTTGAGGGTGTATTCAAGAAATGCTTCATTAACCCAGAGCAAACAACCAATCATCAGTGGTATACAATGGGTCCTCATAGCTTTCTACAGGATACTGCAGCTATCTAGTGGTGGGGGTTGTGGTGGGCTCACTTCCATCTTTTGCACCAGTTTCTAAAAAAAGAGCAAAAAAATGATCATTATTATTATTATTATTATTATTATTATTGTTATTATCACCACGTTCAAGAGGTTAGCAGTTGCACACAAACCTAGATCATTGTTATATTGTAATGTGCAATTTAGCCTCTAGGTGGCAGCAAATGACAACATTTTTATAGACATTGCCAAGCACAGGTGACACAGCTTTACAGAATTCTAGTATAGACAGTCCTGTTGTCAGGCTGTGGAACACTTACAGGCAGAATTTTGGGGGTCTAGAACATTATTACTCTGACACTTGGGTTCCAAAGAAATGACACACTGACAGTTGGGGTCCAGAGAATTGACATATTTGTGATCCAAAAACAACGACACACTGAGATTTAGGCAACCAGAATAAAAACACTTCAATACTTGGGGTCCCAGGAGAAGTACTCACTGATACTTGGGGGTCCTAGGATAAGGACACACCGATACTTGAGGGTCCTAGGATAAGGACACACTGATACTTGGGCGTCCTAGGATAAGGACACACTAATACTTGGGGGTCCTAGGATAAGGACACTCTGATACTTGAGGGTCCTAGGATAAGGACACACTGATACTTGGGCGTCCTAGGATAAGGACACACTGATACTTGGGCGTCCTAGGATAAGGACACACTAATACTTAGGGGTCCCAGAATAATAGCACACTGAGATTTTGGGGTTCCAGCATAAGGACACACTGGAATGTAGGGGTCCCAGAATAAAGACACTGAGACTTTAGGGTCCAAGGACAAGGAAACACTGATAATTGGGGTGCCAGGATAAGGATACACTGATACTTGGGGTCCCAGGATAAGGACACACTGACATTTAGGGGTCCCAGAAAAAAGACACACTGAGACTTTGAGGTCCCAGGATAAAGACATACTGATACTTGGGGTTCCAATTTAAGGACACACTGATAGTTGGGGGTCCTAGGATAAGGACACACTGATACTTGGGGGTCCTAGGATAAGGACACACTGATACTTGGGGTCCCAGGATAAGGTCACACTGATACTTTGGGGTTCCAGAATAAGAACACACTGATACTTGAGAGATGTGGGTGTATATGCCGTTAAAAACAGTCTAAACACAGTTTTTGGCAAAAGCAAAGCTCAAATTTATTTTGAGCAAAAATAAAGCAAAATACCAGCAAAATAAATTATCTTCATGGGTGTTGCAACTACCTTGGCAGCCAGTAGCTCCCCCAATGTCCAGCTAACACTCTGAACTGAAGATAGACTCTTAGCACATTGCACAGGTGCCTTTAAATACACAACTAAACTAAACTAAACACACCTACACCTTAAATGGATACACACAGTTTACATTTCCAAAACAAATGTTACAAATGAAACATAACTCATTACAGAAGAGCTTACAGTCTACTTATTATACATATCAAAAAATAATTATACTACAGAAACAAAAACACTTTAACTGCAGCTCTGCCTAGGTTAATCATCTGCATGCATCTCACACTCTGTAATGCAGGCAGTGTGAACAATGTCTGTCTGCAGAAGTAATAGTGGACAGAGAGATAGGTTTGCTGGCCAGCAAGAAAATGAAAGCATACCAGAAAGACAATGCACACACAGACAAACTGACATATTCACCCCCTAACACCCAGGATAAGGACACACTGATACTTAGGTGTCCCAGAAGAAAGACACACTGAGACTTTGGGGTCCAAGGATAAGGACATACTGATAATTGGGGGTCCCAGGGTAAGGACACACTGATCCTTAGGGTTCCAAAATAAGGTCACACTTAGACTTGGGGTACCAAAATAAGGAAGCACTGAGACTTGGGGGTTCCAAGATAAGGACACACTGATACTTTGTGGTCCCAGGAAAAGGAAACACTGATACTTGGGGTCCCAAAATAAGTATACACTGATACTTGGGGGTCCCAGGAAAAGAACACACTTAATCTTTGGTTACCAGGATGAAGACACACTGATACTTGGGGGTCCCAGGATAAGGAAACACTGCTACTTGGAGGTCCCAGGATAAGTACACCCTAATTCTTGGGGGTCCTAGGATAAGGACACACTGAGACTTTGGCGTCCCAGGATAAGGACACACTGATACTTGGGGGTCCCAGGATAAGAAAACACTGATAATTGGGGTCCCAAAATAAGTACACACTGATACTTGGGGGTTCCAGGTAAGGACACTGAGACTTTGGGGTCCAAGGATAAGGACGCACTGATACTTGGGGTCCCAGGATAAGGACACACTGATATTTGGTGGTCCCAGGATGAGTACACACTGATACTTGGGGGTCCCAGGATAAAGAATAAAGACACACTGAGACTTTGGGGTGCAAGGATAAGGAAATGCTGATACTTGCAGTGCCAGGATAGACACACTGATACTTGGTGGTCCCAGGATTAGAAAACACTGATAATTGGGGTCCCAAAATAAGTACACACTGATATTTTGGATCCAAGGATAAGGACACACTGATAATTGGGGTCCCACGATAAAGACACACTGATACTTGGGGGTCCAAGGATAAGGACACACTGATACTTAGGGGTCCTAGGATAAGGAAACACTGATACTTGGGGGTCCCAAGATAAGGACACCTTGATAGTTGGGGGTCCCAAGATAAGGACAACTGATGAGGGACTCTTTACTTTATCCTATTATCAGCATCATCTTTGTCAGCACAGGAGCTGATTGGCTCTTTGTGTTGTCTCTCTTTCTTCAAATCTTATCTCTGCTGTCCAGGGGAAAATCTTTTTATTGTTTCCAATAAAATTGAATAATAATTCTCCAGAAAACATTCACTGTTCAGAAAAAAAGCAAAAATTATCAGCACTTTCTTATAACTACCCCCCATTACCCTTTAGGGTCTTAGGTCTGCCTTATGTGTGCCTGGAGCTCTACACTAAATTTACCTGCATGGCCCTGGACAGCAGGGGTTAAAGGGGAGGAGGTAAAGGGGCGTTCTGCTATTTGACCACTAGGTGGCAGGGCTGACATTGGCAGGGCACCTGGCTCCCCCTTGCAGGCAGTTCTCAGAAAGCCTTTGTACTGATAGAGATAGCAGGAAGAGAGCAGCAGGGACAGCTGGGCAGCAGCCGGGCACTGCCCTTCACCTGCCAGCCTGGCACTGCATGCTGCAGAGTCTGCCCCTTCTAGTGCACTTCCTGGTGCAGGATACATGGTGTGGGGTTCCCTGCCCACCTCCAGATATCCAGCAGAGAGGAGCCCAGTGCTGATAGAGGTGAGTGTGCAATGTAATGCAATGCATGCAGTGTGTGTGAGTCCTCCTTGGAAGCCCTGGATCTCCAGATTAACCCTGTCATCATGGCTGTTCCCTCTCCTTCCTATTACAGAGGAGCCAAGCTGTCTGCCTGGGGCTGGCATCCCATTGTGTGTCTGCTGTCACTGCCAGCTTGTTTTACCCTGGCATATCACTTGTACATGATAGATGGGCATTGTCTGGGCAGTGATGTCATGCCTGCTGCTCAGCAAGCAGCATGGACCCAGGAGGTAACTTTTTAAAGGGTCCAAAGCTGATGGTGCAACAGTGGTCCCAATGGCCCGCTAACCACTTGTATCACTCAGGGGCGGAAGGGGTTAATTCTAAAATACCCCCAACCTGTCTTCCACCCCTTGTCTCATTTGGTTAATTAGCCTCATCCTAAAACTAGCATGTGACTATTAAAGAGGGATTAGATTGTGAGCTCCTCTGCAGGAAAGTTATTGGCATGACTGGACTTTGTAAAATGTTATATGTCAGCGATATAATCAAATAATTGCCATGGTAGGGAGGTGTAAAGATGTGTGGTGCTAAAAAACATTTGTGTGTTTTTTTTTTTTTTCTCTGGTCTATGATGATGTTTTCTAAGGAATGTGTGTGTGTCCAAAACAGAAGTAACACAATGAGCTGGAAAATGTCTACAGAAGGGAGGCTAGCTGAAAATGAATGGTCTGGTGACAGGTTCTCTTTAACCAAGGCATATGCTATTATTTTGGTGTCACAGTACTTTGTTTTTTGTACACAGTGGGGAAGGGTTAGTTTATGTCTCTACTGCTGCCTGTGTCCCCACTGGGAGACTTAACCCTACTTCCTCACAAGTACAGGAAATGGCAGGATCCTCAGAAAAGCAGCTTTTCAATTGAAGTGCAATAAATGATCTGTGAGTCGGTGTAGGACAGAGAGGTTCTTTCATGCCCAGGGGCACAGACACCAGCAAAAACCTGCCAAGGACTCCAACCCTGCCCTGCTCTATCCAGGCCTCCGGGTTGATGATGCTGTGACCCAGGAGTGAGGAGAACAGGCTGTATTCTTGTCTGGCATTGACAAATGAGTGACCTGAATTTGGGGGTGACCCCAGGGAATGAGGAGCCAGTGGCAGGTGTTAAATCAGCAGCTGGGTGTCACATTGTGCTGGTATTCTTATTTTTATATATATATATATATATATATATATATATAGTGTGCCTGTCCTGCATACACACCTATGGCACCCTTCATATGATGCTGGACTGTTGCCTATTACCTGTGCATTGGTTTTTTGTTCTCCTTTGTGTGACAGGTTCTCTTTGGAGCTAGACTATTGCTGAGAACAAATCCCTCCTGTATTAGTTGGCTCTTCAGGTTCAGATTGCTCTTCAGAGACTAAAGTGGACCAGTGCTTTGTTTCATCAGGGTAAGGTAACAGGTGAGGGTGGATGAGTTGTCATCTGCCCATTGAGGGGGTAGAAGAAAGGTGGGAGGCGGGGTGGAACTCCTATAGCAGTGGCAGGTCCTTACTTGTGTGGGGGTAATGATTGCCCTCCATAATTGGTGGTCAAAAGTCAACCCTATGTTTGTGTAGACTCGGTGGGGAAAAGAGAAAAAGCAGAACATACAAAGTCTCTGTGCCATAAAAAGCCAACACGTTTCAATAGTTCCCCCTTCCTCAGGGTTCTGCTGAACACTGCAGGTACTGGGCTGAAAAACCTTGAGGTGCAAGTAGAATGATTGGCCCTGATTCTATCTGATAGACCACCCCCAAGGAAGTTGTACTTATCCAGGCTTCCTCACTTCATCAGGGCCCTTCCTCCCTTGGTTTAATAAACAAAGACCTCTGGGTATGGCAGAGCATGTGACCTCCTTTATGTGGCAGCTTTCAGACCTGTGCAGCTAATGGCCAGGTCTGGACAATGTCACGTGAGGTACAGTGATGTCATCCACAGATCCACTGAAGCTTACCCTGGGTGCAGGCTTGCAGCAACGTAAAGGGGCAAAGACAGGTGAGTATATATGCTGGGGGTAGGGGTGGGGGAGCTATTACGTGCATGACCCTGAAAGGTAAACTCAAGGCAAACATTATAAAATAGTTTAGCAGGAGTACTCATGTGTTGAAACGAAAGCAAAAGGAGCAGAGGGATGTCCTCATTAGTCTGCTGCTTCTCCATCACTGACCATTCCAAGGCTTGAGGGATGGACCAATCACAGGCTAGATGTCAGGCCAGGGCCCTCCCAAGAAGAGCTCTATAAATCCCATAGATGAACATAAAGTATGGGAGATACCCCCATGTACATTTTTATCCGCTTGTCTGGAGTTCATCTTTAAATCATCTGTTATATCATTGCAGCTTCCAAATGGCAATAACGAATTTTCTGCTCTGAATCTGAAGGTAAAACTTTGTGGCCCATAGGTAGTATGCTATTGGCTTGTGTGGGTGTTGTAAACAGTTCTCGTTCTTGCTCTATGAAAAATGAGGATCATTATGCCCCGTTTATCAAAATACCTGACAAACTCTGTTTCCTTTAGCAACAAATCAGAATCTTTGCATTGTCAGAAGCGGTAAAAAAATGGTGGAATTTGGGCACCGTGGCTATTAACTCTTAGCAGCTAATCAGAATGCTCCAAACACTGCAAGAGAAATTGTGATTGGTTGCTACAGGTTCAGGAAAAAAGGATTTTGAACAAGGCCGTTCGCTTGTGAATCGCGTCTCCCCGTGGCTAGCCGGTGCGGCCTCCTCCCAGAATCCTCCGGTGCAGCCGCTCTCAGCTGCCTAATATGAGCAGTTGTCCGTTTGGTGATACACTCCTAGGCAGTCTTTTACATTGAAGAGCCGTGTTGGGGGGGGGGAGAGAGGAGTGAGAAGGCTTTGATAAAAGAACCAGACGTGTTTTATTATTCCCTTGAGGCAGCCAGAGAAAATCTATACAGGAATCTCTCAGTAGCACTAAGCGTGGACCTTTATCCGTGGCAGTTTTAATTGAGTGGGTTGTATGCCTTGGCACAGATGGAAATAATTGGCTGATCTGAAAAGTGTCCGCGCTCTTGCGGGTCTGTGCAGATTTATATAGACTGTATGAATTAAAACCGCGTTCGCTTGGCGCCCTGTTTGGTTATCGATGGCGAATGCACTTTGTGTTGTTACAGGGACTATGCTGTGGGGGTCTCCTAACCAGGTACAGAATGGACAGAATAATGTGAACGCCTTCTTGGAGTTCCAAGCATAGAGAGGGTTACGGCCTGCTCCATCTGCTCTGTTTTCCGAATTACGGTATGGTAGTCAAAGCTCTGATGGCTGCCGTAGGAAATCCGATCTGATAAACATGCCGATTACAGTTCAAAATATGGAAAAGAAAGAAGTGGTGTAAAGACTGCTCCTTCTTTAATAAAGTAGGCAAGGCATAGTCCTAACCTGCCTGGCAAACAAGCAATCCCACGCATCTGGTGACTGGCACCTTATCGGTTTTTGCACCATAGTGGGCCAGCAGATGAGACAGCGGACGGTACTGAACCACTCACTACTGCCCCCATTCATTCTCTAAGGGGCTGCCGTGGGTAGAAGTACTTGTGGTGTCTCCCCATGGCAGCAGTTCACTGACATAAGGAAGTAGTAATCGCACCGCAACCCCACAACCGGTCTGAACATAGCTGAAGAGATTTCATTTTCCTGAAATTTTGGTAAAATTTTGGAGAGGTCACTGTAATGTTACCACTTTGGTAAAATATTGTAGTCAATGTGGAAGGTGAAATGAAGGTGGATTACAGTGGCCCTTAAATCCCGCACCCCTTCTCCACAGATGTGTCTGTTGTACTCTGGGGTGACCACACCAAAATGGTTTTCCTTTTGATGTCTGCCATGAGTGCCCCCTGGAACACAAATATTAGGGGCGTAATCAGAGCCTTGGAAAAATAATTACAGTAAAATGTGTGAATTTTGTGGGTTATTAAAAATAGAAACCCCAATTTCCCCATTACACCCACCACCCCCTATGTTTCAGCTCTGGACCACCTTCCTGCATGCGTGCCCGCGTGTTTAACCGATTCATGTCTAGATCTCTGCTGGCGCTCTAATCCTTGGAATTCTCAGACAGCGGAATTGTTTGAGGATTAGAGCTTGAAACACAAGGCACATTGGTGGTTGGTAGCAAACAGCTGGGTCTGTCTGGGAGGGCATGGCGGGGTCACCGACACAATTTAGAGAGGCTGTGTGCTGCAGAAATAACTGACAGATGTATCCGGGAAAGATAGCGCGGGGAATCACTGACTGCCATTACCACAGTTAGGTTGTAAATTGACCACGTATGCCTTCTGTAAAAAAAAAAAAAAAAAAAAATATATATATATATATATAGGGTCCTTGGCTTACCAATCATATACAAGTGGAAGAATTACAAAAAGTTGGACCTGCACATGTAGCCACTCCCACTCTTCTGCAAGAATGAATCAGGAATACAAAAATGCAGTCCAATAGGAACCGTGATTTGCTGTGTCAGTCATGATGATGCAACAAGTATTGCATAGGTCACCCTTCTCGGGGCCGGATTGCTTAGTCAGGGCCAGTTCTACTTTTCTGGAGCCTGTAGGTTGACAAAGGGTTGATAAAATCTCACTCTGGCAGGGAAAATAGAAAAAAAAAAAAGAATCTCTCACTGCAGTACTCATCTTTTATCTAGTGCTGTGCCTGGCAGAAAGTCCTCCCTGCCACTAGATGGTGCTGCCCTTCCTGATTGAATGATGCCCAGCATTATTTAATTAATTTGCTGTGTACTAAAGGCCTCCCCCTTGGTGTGAGTCATCAGGCAGTCTTGTAATAAATCTTCCTTCCAGTCCTCTCTTTATTAAATCTGCCCTCCAGTCCCCTTTATTCAATCTGCCCTTCGGTCCTACCCTTATTAAATCTGCCCTCTAGTTCTCCCTTTTATGAAATCTTTCTCCAGCCTCCCTGTGAGCTTCTCACAGTGTACATCAGAAACTGCTGCAAGTCAGATAGAGCCCGGCCCATATCCTGACTGGAGGATGTCCAGCATCATTTAGCCCCCAGGCAACTTGCCTAGAAACCCATTCCAATTGGAAATCCACCCATCAGCGCCTTTTGTCACTTTATTTTATCATTTATTTACATAACTCCTCCCATGGACCCACCCATTTATTACATCAGGACAGCCCTGTTTTCAGGAAGCTGTGCAAAGCCCCCTGCTAGCCCCTCCCACTGATCACAATCTGCCTTCCTTTCTTAGACTATTGCTGAGACCCAATGATGACATCACCGAATCTTAAACAAGACGTCATAAAAATGCAAGAATTTTCTATAAAAATGTTGATGATAGGGGTAGGGCAGAACCAAAAATGACAAAATACAAGCTGATGAAACCAACCCTAAGATGTGTCTGGTATGGCAAGGAGCTGCCCTTTCATATTTGCCGCCTGTGGGCAAAGGCCTACTGTGCCTAATGCTGAGCTATATTCAGGCCCTATGTTAGGGTCCTCAGCTTTATGATTGGTCCTTCATAAAATGCGTTGGCGCCTCACTAAATGACCGCCATCATTTCGTCACTCAGGCCAGTAGTCCCCAAATATTTTCTCTTCCTTGTTGTCCATGTGGTGACTCCTAGTACTTTTGTTGATGATGTTATGGCGAAATAAAGCGATTTCCAAAATAGACATGGCAAAGTGCTTTCATCAGCGATTCCTGCAATAAATAGACCTCAGCCTACGAGTGTCCTTCGATGGGTTAAATTGCTTGTCTGCTCCCAGTAATCTAAGTCAGGCACAGCAGGCTGCGGTCTCAAATCATGTCCTCGGGAATTCCGCGGATCTCGCCATAAAAACGCATCCCTCTGACGGATATAACCGCATGCTGCAAGCTTCACCTGGATTAACCCTCGTGTGCTGGAGGAGGGGGGAGGTGGTTGCATTAACCCCGCCGGCACTCGCCAATCGTTGTATTACGGATGACAGGAAATTTATCAAAACCGCTGCGGCGCTCTCGTAAACCTCATATCTGCAGTCTGTAGGCCTTGGTTATTAAAGGGCCGTCTGTGGAGCCAGCGGTCAGCTTCAAACCTACAGAAAAAAAAATGACAAACGGGGAATGAAAGTTTGAAATGGATTTATGGCTAGAGGGAAGTAGACGTTTTTATGAAGGGCGTCGTAATTTATGAGCACGTTCGACTTTTTTTTTTTTCCTATAAAGTAGAATCTAGGAACTGATTATATATATTGGGCTGAATAATAAAGGCCAGCTGTACACGCCTAAACGACAGGGATGCTCACTTGTTGGCAATGACATCTCCGCCAAATCAAGGTTTGGGATCCTCAGCTGTTGTGATTGGCTGAGGAGGAGTGTATGAACTCCTAACATGCACAAGGTGTATTCGCTTCAGCATAGGCTGATTTGACTGAAATACCTTATTTTGATCCTGGTGACAATATCATTGGGTCTCTGTGCTTTTCTGTGTAATGCAAGGACATTGTGGCTGATGGGAGGGGCCAGCACGCAGCCTCAGTACTCAAAACCCCTCCTCTATTAGACAAGTGGGCTGGGTATTGGGAGGAGTTATGTAAATATTGAAATGCCTAATGCTGACCACCCCAGGTAGTGCCCACCTATATTGCTGAGCTTCTATGATTGAAAGCACTAAAAGCCAATAAATGAAAGGGGAGGGGCCAGTTCCATGCTAAAGTGGGAGGAGCTAAATTACCCTGTACATAAGGCCCACCTAATTTTCTGGCTGGAGTGTCTAACCTGCTACAGCTTCCAATGTACAATGTAAAAGGTTTACAGTGAAATCAGAGTAAGCCTTTTGGCTGGAGGCCAGATTTAATAAAAGGGAGGCTGATTGCTGATGGCAATTTGAAGCTGCCCAGGTATTCATATTAGCTTTCTTTAAAATTCAAATGGGTTAAATGCATACAAAACTGGATTAAAACAAGCCAAAAATCTGTTTTCTAGTCACTTTCCCATATAAAAAATGTCCTGATAAGAACAGACCCCTTCTCGCCTTTCTCGGGCCTCCTTTCTGGATTTTGCTGGAATGCCGCCACCGAGGAGAATGGCCATGGTTTGATGGAGTTCACGGCCCCTCAGTGGGGAGTTGGAAGCATGAGCCGGACTGTCTGTGCTGCAGCGCTGAATACTTTTACAAAGCAGCTTTGTTTCGCCCGCCGCCCTCTCATCTGTGATCCAGCGGTGATAGCACAATATGGCCGACATGGCTGCCTTCTCTCCATATTGAGGCCAAAATGGCTTTCTGTCAGCCGCCCTGTCACACAGATGTGCTGCAAGTTGCACTTGTGGGGGTGGGGAGTCATGGAGGCCTGGAAGTCGCCATCGCTTCTCGACATCTGGCAATTGTTGTTATTTCTGTATAGAATACTAAAAAGATGCAGGAGATGTCACTTAGGTCCGCCAGCTAATATGGCAGTGGAAAGGTTGCCAATCTCATTCCTTGCAGTGTGCTGTACATTTCATTGTGTCATAATAATCGTCTCTGTCCTGACGGGACGGTGCTGGTTCTGCTCACTCAAGTAGGCCTCGATCCAGGCCTGTGCAGTCAAAATTACCACAGGGCCTCTTCAAGGTCATGTATAGAGGATTGTAGATAGTTGTCTGTCAACAATATCAAAGCTTTATTACCAAAATAAGACTGGTTGCCAGGGGCGACAAGGGCGCCATTTTGTCTCTGAGTTAATGTTTACATTTGTCTATACATAAAACCCTCACTGTTTAAATGACTTGCTTATTTGATTTGTGTTTTTTTTTTCTGTGCATTTTTGACATATATCAGATTATATATTATTTATATTGTTTTCACCTGTTGATTATGTCAATACATTTAAGCCGTCCCTGACAACTACTAGCTAATAAAGAGGCTTGCCTGCTTTGGATCCTAACTCAGGCCCTGAACACACTTCCTGTCAATGGGTGACAACACTAACCTACTGTAATTATATATGAAAGAGCAGTGTTGTCACCCTGGGCTGTCCCCTTAAGTATGCATTACAAAACATTGTTTTCTCCTTAAGGTTGCTATATGATTTCTCTATGCACTACCTACTAGGGTCGTATCACCCTTGCCATCACTGGTGACAACATTGCTAGGTAACATGGACACCCTCCTGATTGTACAGCGTTGCTGTCAAGGGGAATTCTGCTGTGTTTTGGCCTCTGATAGGCACCTCACACATCAGGCCATTGAGGGAGGAACGCTGAGCTTGTAATGTATAGCTGCTGGTTGATCATAAAGCCATAATATTCCATATATATGGTCCGCTTTAGGCCTATGATATCATTGGCATCATATGAGTCACAATTTACTAACGCAGATAACCCATATTAAAAAAAAACATTTTCTGTCACCTTCCATCTTTTAAATATTAGTTTATGTCTCATAATAATATTACTTAGTATTTTACTTGGTTATCTGTCAATCCTGTCAGGAGCCTTGACAACATAAAGCCTAGGGCATTTCCTGTTTGCTGTGCCATCCTGGTCACCCCTTTACCAGTGTATAGAACAACATACTGACATGCGACATAGTCTGTCAGGCATGCCACTGCCTTCAGCATACCCCTGGGTATAGGAAGTATCATTGTCAATATGGCTTCAGCTTGTCCCTATGGCACTTCCTGGTCACCCCTGTACCAGTGTATAGATGACATACTGACATGCGACATAGTCTGTCAGACATGCTACTACCTTGGGCCTACCCCTAGGTGTAGGAAGTATCATTGTCAATATGGCTTCAGCTTGTCTCTATGGCACCAAAGGGCAGGCAGGACAGGCGTCAACTGCACAGACATCATTTTGAGAAAAGGTAATTTTAAACCATTTTTTACAAATTCCATGCCTAACCAATGCCTATACGCTGACAATATATGTTTATTAATGTGCATTTACAGATACTTTAAGCTGGATGTTGATTTGCTGGATCACGTCGGCGACTTTATAGGACTACATAGGTGTACCGAAGGTACAGCTGACCTTTCAATAACTTGCGTCTCCATTTTCCCTTAGAGGCCTGGAAACTGTCAGGAGGACCTGTCTGCAACAAGCAACGCGGTTATAACTTTAAAATTTATTTTAATACCTATGGGCCTGCGTTGTTTTTATCTATACCTCGCTTTCTTTTTGCTCAGAACCTGCAACCATTTATCCATCCATTATATAAAGCCTGGGATTTATTATACGGCGCAAGCCTTAAAATAAATAGCACTTATAGATGGCGGAGAATAAAAAACGTGAGGTGAACTGAAATGGCTGGATCAAAGGAATGCAGGAAATCCATAGCCCAGACATCTGGTTTGATTCTGTGTTTTTTTTTTTTTTTTTTCTTTCTTATGCACGCTCCCCTCCCTCATCGCCTTTCCTTTCTCTGGTGAGGAAATTCACTGCCTTTTCCACAGGACTGGCTGAATTGCCTTTGTGCAGAGTAATTCTGTGCTGCACCCTGGGGTCACAAGATTAAAAAAACAAAATGGAGTCCATGCGCACAATCGTAAACTTGCAGCTGAAAGAGGCCAGAAAACATTTCAATTCATTGTGAATATTAATGACACATGAGAGTAATGAAATGCAAAATCTACATAGCTGAAAGCGAGTATAACTTTCTTATAAAATGACTGTTCAGTGGGCATGGAATGGTACAATAACTTAGGGACAAGACAGAGGTCAGGCACAGGGATTTTGTGGTTAATAATGTGTGTGGTGCAGCAGTGTTGGTTATGGTGTCAGCAGTAAATTTGGTTGGGTGTCATGCCACAAACTGGGTAATTTGTGGTGAAAATACAATTGCAAATAAAGATTTGTTGGCTTGTTTATGGAATGCCTGTGCCTTGTTTATGGAATGTCTGTGCCTATCTATAGGAACCTGGTGTCTGCTGAAGGCAGAAAGACAAGCAGGTCAAGTACCTCATGGGGTGTCACGTTGAAGTCAGCAGACTTGTGCCCTAGGTATGACTTGCAGGAGGTTATTTGAAAAAACATTTTAAGCTTAGTTGGTTATCATGGTGACTACTGGAGGACAAGGTGATGCTGGCGCAGAAAGCTTTTATGGGCTCCTCCTATGGCTGGTGCTGAATCTGAAGGCACTACTGCCAGGTTTCCTGGCCATTGAGATAAACCTTCAGTAAACGGTTTGAGAATGCAGCAGTTGTATAGGAGATGGTTAGAGACTAAAGCAATTGTGCAGGAGGCGGGCGGTGACTGCGCGCCCGCCACAGGAGGCAGTCGGCGACTGGGCGCGCGCCCCACAGGAACATTTTATAGACTTTTACCTTCACTGTCCCTAAATGAGTACCAAGGCAGGAAAAAGAATGGCTTGGGCTGCTAGGCCTGAGGGTCCCACAATAGGCAGGAAAGAGTTGCATTGGTCTTCAGGATCTAAATTGCACAAGTCTTTGGATATTTTTGAGGTGCCTAATGTCCAGGTGATTCTAAAACTGAGTGTGTTCTATAGCAGGTTTTGGTAGCATCTACAAGGTCCTTCGGAAGGTCTATAACAAGGGCTGGGACTGGCCCTTTAAAGTTTTTATGTGCAATTGCTCACCATTGACTTCTCCCCTAGATTCCCAACATTGACTTATCGCTTCTCTGACAAGCCATACTTATGTTCCACAATAAAAAAAAAAATGCTTTGCATTTTTTTCAATCCGCTTGTATAATTGCAATAGTAAAAATGAGTTAAAAAATTGCTTATGGGTGACATATGGGTCTAGAGGGTACTGATTGCAGGGACTTTTTGTAAGGCGTTCCAATCTGTGGTGGGGGTGGCATTTTTGGAAGCAGTTAAAAACCAAGGGTGTAATTTTAATGTGGACTGTGATTTAGTCAATTAGTATGGTCATTTTGTTTGACTGAAAGCTGGTGGAAAGCAGCATTAAGTAGGCATTAGGGAGAATGACAACGTCGGGTAGGTGCCAGCAAACACTGCCGCACTTGTACTTTTTTAACTCAAGACAAAGAGAAATGGCCCGGTTCCCTGAATGCTGGTGTGTGTTTATCCACTTGGATCAATATTCTCCTTTGGCCCTGAACATCATAAAGAGCTTGGCAGCAATTATCAGCTATGCTGGTTGTGTACGTAGGTGCCTGCAATGCTGTCACTGGTTTCCATGGGTTGGGGCACTGCATGGGTGCAAGGTGACAGGTGACCCCACCTCCACCTGAAATTACACGTACACAAAGATGTCCGTCCTTCTTTCTAAAAGCAGGAAGGTCGTCTTGTATTGCTTTCATGTCCACCATAAAAATTACATTATTTGATATTGTTTAGAGGCATTATTGGGCGCCATTATTCATGCTGATTGGTGAATATGCTACAAAGTTAACGGAGGGCCTCAAAACAGGAAGTTTACACTTAAATAGAACATGGGTTCTTTGCTCATGAATGATTGTTACCTGGTGGTCCCATTTTTAAGGTCATGGGAGACAGCAATCTTTGACCCCCTGGAACGTCGTGTCAGTTTTCACTAAATAAAACACGGTGATCCATCCATAGGGCTCCATGTTTAAGCGATTCCTTTTATGTACTGACAACAGTCTTTCAATTGTTCTCTGGTGTTGTCGCCCCATTACATGCAGTCCTGATGGGGGGCTACCGACACGTGGCATGATCCACTTTTACCAAGGAGCCAGTCCAGAACAATGGTGTGCAGCTGAAGTAGATAATATAGGCTGCATCTAAAGCCATTTTTTTTTCTTCTTTTTCCATCTGTGCTTCATTACAGAAATTTCACTTCCAGTCCTGTATACCCAACGGGAACTGAGATGATCTCCTTCCAAACAAGAGGATTCCCTTTTAGACAGTTGTCATGGGAACAAGTGAACCCACAGGAAGATCCCCTTCTATTCCTGTTCTGGTGACAACTCATATTTATTCTCCTTTTCAATTCTGGTTGCAGGAGAGAATCTAGAATATGGCATGATGTTGGCTCTCAGTAAACCTTTGGCTAAGAGAGGCAGCACTAGAAACCTCTTTGATTGGTTACATCTCCTTCACTGTCCAATCACAAACTGCGGACAGGAAAGTGACCAAACTTTATTGCTTAACCACAGCAGCAAAAAGTCAGGTCACCAACTTGCTTGCACTGTGTACATCTCTGGACCGGATGGAAAGACATTACAACCCTTTAGCGAGTAAAACAATCTATATCTCGGTATTCCAGCTGTGTATTTAACAGGCAGGGATCACCCCGTGGAGAGGCTTCCTGTTGGGGTACCCGCTGTGCACTCTGCCTGTTCCATAATTGCCTTTTAAGCAATGTTTTGCTTTTTACTAGTTGGTTGAGTGAATTTGGTTCTTGGTGAACCTGAGCTTTGGAGCGAACCAGACAAATTTGTCGTTCGGACTGACAATATTCAGTCTGCTTGTAGAATGAAAGGGAGACCTTGGCCGGCGTGCCCAGTCCTTCCCTCAGAAACCTTGCTAAAGGTGGCCTAACGTAAACAGTGGCATTTGGTAACGCTTGAACCCACAAAGCGGCTACCTTGTTATCTTCCCAAAACTTGCGCTTCGATTGCGGCCCTCTTAATGAGAACAGAAATATTTTTTTTATTTCATCTTTTAAAGAAAATGCAGTAGCGCCTTGCGTGCATCCTGACGAGCGAAAGCAAATCGGCACTGCTGGTCACAGCGACGTTCACGAGAGACAACGTGCTAATAATGCAATAATATGTACCCAGTTTGTCCTGCCCAGCGGCAGGTAGGAACTCGTTCAGTCTGCCGTGTGCGTTTTCAGAGGATGTGTGTGGGGAGCAGAGCCCGCTAATCTCTTTTTAATTGGTGTGCTCGGAACGGCTGGCTAGCGAATGACAAAAAACCCTTTCGACAAGAAGGCTCCTGCCTCACTGCAGCACATCCATCTTGGGTTTCTGTGGCGTACAGAGGGAAACAGGCACCTTCTGCAAATGAACAGCTAATCCCTGGCTCAGTGTTCGCGGGGAGCGCTGTGTGTGTGAGGCTGAATCACGAAGAAGTCCTACTATTTATTTTCAGGCCCTTAGAGGACGTGGGAAGCGCGATGCTGCATTGATCTGCGTTGCTCTCTGGGAGAGGACGTGCAGATTTTTCGTTTTATTCTTTATTTTTTTTTTCGTCGTAAACAAGAGAGGAAAAACCGGAAAATAAAGTGCGTCATTAAGGCTCGTACAAATCGAATAGAAGAAATCGTATATTGAATATTGCCCCCACCATCCTTCCCCATCATATCCATTTGGTAAAGCTCCTCCTATTGCACCAACAGCAACAATAGTCTGTGTATGAAAATTGTAAATAGTTCAGCGAGGCTACAGAATCAGAGGAGCAATGGGGAAAACATAATTTGGTAAAAAGAACCAGTATGGAGGGAAATGCAAAGGATACCATGGCTGATCTCGTTTTGAAGAAGCCAGTTACCTGGCTGTCTTAGTACTGATGAAGAATAAGTATATAGGTCAGCTAGTCACTTTTTCTGCATGCTTGTTCCGGTACCAAAACAACTTGGCATCAAAGCTGGGTACCTAGCAAGGTGCCAGCAATGACCACCTCTGCTCCTCCATGCTACATGTCAGGCTTATAACAAAAGCATTGACCAAAACTGGTTTATAAAATTATCCAAAGCAGGTAGAATAACTTGTCTTATGTTGCAGCCAATTATGTCACTATGATTCTGGTGATATTTTTTTGGGCTTTTATTTGCTGGGCAGTTTATTGCTGATTTCGATACATCGGTTTCAATAAACACTTTTGTGTTAGATGGTTCCTAAAGGGATATTTCACTTTCAGGCAGGAAGCGGCAGCCTGTGATTGGCAGGAACTCTTTGCCGTTCCTACTAGCTCTCATAACTCTCCCTGATCTCGTGAACTCAATGCTTTTCAATGGCTTTCAATTACCGGCCTGTGCTACACCAAAGAGGGTTTGGGGTAGCCTTGAGCTAGCAGGGTTGAAACATAATCAATAAAGTGGGGGGGGGGTTGATTGAGGAGACACCCAGCAGCCTATAACCAGAGGGCATATGGATAGATTTTATACTTTGTCTGGAAATGAATGCTGTCCTCTGCTCAGGTCTAGCATCTTTATAGGTATATACTGATAAATCTGTGATGTGTTTGGTTGGGTGTAACTCGCACAACGGATGGGGCTATTTTGGTGCCTGAGCCATACATCAGCCAGCAAAGGCAATCCAATTACTAGAAAGTCACAAAATTGTGTCCTCATGACCATTAAATGAATAGGCTCCCAGAATATCTTTCTTCACTGTAAACAGAAGACAGGTACACTTACCAGCACAATGATGGCTATAGTGGTACCATCGTATGGTGGTTGATCGCAGGGCTTGGTATATGAATATATTCACTTTGTTGAGAAGAATCTAAAGCAGTGTTTCTCAACCAGGGTTCTGTGAAACCCTAGAGTTCCTCCGAAGGTTGCTAGATGGTTCCTTGAGCAAGCATCAAGTTTTTGCCTCTCAGACAGATACTACTGACACCAATGAACTATTTGGCTATGTGCAAGGATGCAATTCTTTGCCAATGCTGTTGGCCAACAGTGTAAGAGGCATTCATCTCATTGACTGCCAAACTAATATACCATGAACGGGGCATATCATAAATATTGGCAGAGGTTTCATGAGACCTGAAAATTATTTTAAGGGTTCGCCCATGTTCAAAATTTTGGGAAAAGCTGATCTAAAGCAAACCTGACACTGGATACATTTGCCGGATATCCCTGCTGACTTCTTGCTTCTTGGTTTTGTTCCCCATGCTGACCTATTGGAATGCATCTTTTCTGAGTTAGTGGCCCAGAGAAGGCATGCAAATCAAAAGATCATAAGGTTGGTGTTCAACTTTAAGCTTACCTTCTACAGATTCCTCTTGGATATTTACATTCCCTATTTTAGTGTAAAATGGGAACTTCCCACAATGTGCATTCAAAACTGCAGCAATTCAGATAGAGCCCTCCTTGTTTCCTAGCTGGAGGACATCCAGGATCATCTAGGCCCTCACTAGCCTAGCCTGACTGTCCCTGGCCTGCCCATTTCTTTCATTGGATTTCCATTTTTGTCAATCATATTTACATGTGTGCATTACGTGGGCATCCAGGACACTATGTAAAGCACCCTGCCAGTTATTCCCACTGGCCAGGATCTACCTGCATTGCAAGAGAAGCATAATTACAATGTAATGATGTCAATGTGTCTTATATAAGCAGTGTTCTCCCCAGCCGCTTTTAGCTGGGCACACCACCTGGCAATTTTCAGTAACCACTCAGCTGTTTTTGAGCAGTTAGTTAAAAGTTTGGTCACAATACAGGGGCTGCCACCAACCTACAGCTTCTTCCATCCCAGCTTGTAGGTTTTTCTGAGGAAAACAATGTCCACAGGTAATACATACCTTATACGTGGATGGAAAGGAGAAGCAGGCTGCATTTCAGCTTCAAAGTACTATAAAGTAATGAGATGTAATGAGAAGCAAAACCATAACTGCCAGGCAACAAGCAGTTATAAAAGAAAAAATCGACAATGATGTCCTCTACGTTTCTCATGACAGGTTTGCTTTAAACTGAGGACTGTAGGGGTCCAGAGAACAATTGTACTCCACAGTAGATTATACTGTACGTATGACCTATATAAGCCGTTATGGCCTATATAAGCCGTTACCAAGATAGCACTCGGGCATGACGAGGACCGTGATCTTTATATACAACTAACCAGTTGGTTCAGAGTAGAGCATGGCTGCTTGCTTTGTGTGCCGGTGACAGGTGCACTTTACCTCCATTCAGGCTCCATTGCTTCTTGAAATCTCCACATTGGGTTTTAATGGTGCAAAAGACAATGAATCTTTTCTACTGCGCACCAGGTCACATCCCAGAATGCACCTGGGAGCCAGTAACGCGTCATTCTTCTGGTGAATCCCATAAAACGACTTCCAAATAAATCACATTAATTGAGTCCTCTCCAGCATGTGAGCATGTCAGAGCAGAGAAAGAGAGCAAAAATGCTCTAAATATTTAATAAAGGAGCAACACATTTATATTTACCGATGCTGTGATCTGTCCCTGCCGTCCTTTTTATGGGGAAAGCGGGGAACATGCAGTTAACCCCTTGAGGAAATGGCGTGTAATGCAGATTGCGGTGAAAGCGTTAGATGGGTGGCAAGAGCCACATTGGGAATGTCAAGGATAAAATGGGCCCTGTATAGGAAAGAGAACCACGTGGTTTGTAAATCAATGACAAAGGAGTGCAAATCAGCAGGAAAAGCCAATTGCCTGAATTGCCTAAAGATTCCAGGTTGGTCCTTGGTCCAGTTTTTCTATCGCAGTTTGTGTCACCGTGCACAACACAAAGGCTTATCCATTACGGCCTTTCGACTCGCAAATTTTTTATTGATTATGGTATCATGAACTTTGTAATTAAAGCTTTGGGTCATGTGAACAATACGTGCGAAATACATTCATTGATAAAGCTTTGTGTTTTGTTTTTCTGTAGGGAATCAGCTTTTCTGTGCGTTCACTCAGTCTTGTATTGTTAGAGGACAGCCGCTCGGTAGCAGAAAGCATGATTGTGCATTGCAGTGGGCCATATAAAAGCTGGAACCCATGCATTAGATTGGGTTCAAATGTGCACAGCCAACCAGCAGTCTGCAAATCCCAGGAGTGGCAACGCTGCTATTACAAAGGCATAGACTCTGTGAACGTTGCCACCTTAGCTCAAGAAGTCTTTTACTGGCTTGATCAATGAGAAAATAAGCCTGCAGAGATATATAACTTCATCAATCTCAATCAACAAAGGGTTCAAATATTGGTCAGCCAGAACTGGTGAAGCAGCTTGGAAATCTGCAGAACACCTTCATTATTAAAAGAACATGTCCAATTGAATGACTAATTAAAACTAGATATACAATGACCTGAATAAATGAGATCTATTTTTAAAAACATTTGTGTTAGTAACATGTATTTTTTTTGTTTTTTTTGAATTCTCCAATTTGGTCACATACCTAAGTCCTTTTCATAATTTGTGGTCCTCCATGATGTACAGATTGGAACCCGATAACAAAATGGGCCCTATTTTTTTGCATCAATCCCATGTGAGTCCAAGGCAGCTTAATGATACTAGCCCAGGTGGGTGTGTCTCTGACACCCTGAGCCCACAGGTAGTGGGTTTAATCATGCCGGAAGTCCTTGGAATTGTTGATTGAGAAATCATTTGTTTCATTGGATGCATTGCGGTGCCACAATCACACATTAAACTCTTAGTGGCTTTGTGCAAGTACCTTTACAGGCTTATTCAGCTTGGGTGGCCCGAGACAGGAAATGTCACCGCGGCATTTCATTTATGAAGCCGCCGTACTATCTCCTCCCTCATCTGTTTTTTAGGAGGATTTTCAGGATCACAAAGGCTGGGTATTGGAGGCTGGATTGGTTTCCTGTCTTTTCATCTGTTCAAAAGTCTTTTTTTTTCCCTTTACCTCTCAGTAGCAAATGCATCAACTTCACTTCCTTCCTAATGAGCTTGCAAGTGGTCCTATGGGAAATGTACCTTTTCTCTAGACTGGTATGCCCCCTCCTTTCCTTGCTCTGGCACTAAGGGTGGGGGGGAGCTTATAATAAACACACGGCACAGCTGAGGGTTGGCACTTTACATTCAGATGATAGTGTGACTCTCTGCACAATGCAGCCGAGAATGTGGTGAATTCAGGAGCCTGCCGAGATTTGCATTCTGCTGCAATTAGTGTTATTGTTGTGGAAAAGACAGATTTCCGCTTCTTCCAAACGGCTCCGCATTGTGCCTTTTGATCACGTATCTAGTGGCTGTCAGAAAAAACATCCTCATTATTGAAAGGGAATTTTGCCATATGTTTAAAGAGAACCCATGGGTAGGCTAGGTATTTACATATTCCCGATTGGTTGACCTCACTGACCTTTGTGGCTAAAGGCACTGTGGAGCAATTTATCCTCAAAGTTCACAAAAGAAGCTTGGAGGTCATTTTGTTCTTTAATCAACTTGGCTCATTCTTTTTACCTTCTGCTATGTGCTGGAAGGCTTCCAAGTCCCTGCTGGGAGAGGAAAAGCAAGAGGAACTAAACTACTGAAACATTTGTAGAAGGAGGGCTTAAGGGAAGCCACTACTGGAAGGAGGGCGCAAGGGAAGCCACTGCTGGAAGGAGGGCGCAAGGGAAG
>NC_092864.1:10539655-10571601 GCF_032062135.1 Pyxicephalus adspersus
GAAGGAGGGCGCTAGGGAAGCCACTGCTGGAAGGAGGGCGCTAGGGAAGCCACTGCTGGAAGGAGGGCGCAAGGGAAGCCACTGCTGGAAGGAGGAGCTGAGCTTCTGAGTCAGTGCTTGAAATGTGGAGCTGAGCTTCTGAGTCAGTGCTTGAAATGTGGAGCAAACTTCTAATTCACTGCTAACATAGGGGTAACAAACCTAATGAGTCACTACCAGGTGGACAGCAGAAACAAAAGTGTGAGTTGAGCTGACTTGGACAACTACACTTCTGCTGTGAACTGCTTGAAGATAAGTTGCTCCATAAGTTGCTGCATTTAGCTACCAAGGTCAGTGGGGGCTCTTTTCAAAGCACCTTTTCTGATCATTAAGGATATTAAAAACTTTAAACTGATAGCCTGGCCAAAGGTTCATTTTAAAGCAAACCTGACCTGCCACTTTTGTACAGAGAAGCCCCATCTGGCTTGTCATTGCTCGAAGCCAGTAAAAAAGTTGTGTGCTACAACTGACTCTGAGCTCCAGGAGTCATCCTCAGGCAAACTAAATAAAAATGGGGCAATTGTATACCATTTATAGGAAAATCTGTAAAATGTGTTCAGATTCTCAGTTAAACTCAATCGCAATAGGTTCCTATTAAATCCATCAGCTGTCTGGAGTCTTCTCATTTGCATATTATCAGCTCTTTCAGGGCCAGAAAATCAATAATTAGGGAGGTTTATTAATATTCAGGCCAAAGCTCTTTTAACATAGAAATCAAAAGGCCCTTTTCACATTGGATACCTTTGAGCTTTCACAAATTTTGATTCGTTTGAGCAGTTTGGATCATGCACAGGTTTGGCCTGGAGAATGGGCACCTTTGGGTCATTAGCAGAGACCAATGCCTGGCACCTAACACGGGCATCTGTGCAGAGAATGCATTAAGAAAATGCTGTTTCCATTTGTCCGTCTCCTCTACATTATAGCACCTTTCTCTAATGAGGTGCATCAGTGCTTAATGAGTGTGAACAGGCGACGGTAATTGCACCTGTGTGGGCTGAGGTGGGCTGGGCTGTGCGCACGGTTATAATTACACACAACCTCATGATTAAAATGCCTGGATCGGGGCATTCCAGGTGCTGCCGCAGTGTCGCCGGCTGCTAATCAGGTCACACAAAGAGCTGCCGATGGGCCAATAAATGTCTAACACACCTTACACAGCCTTGTAGATATGTGTGTCCATCCATGTGACAAATATCTCCTGGTATTGTGCACAATGAAGATTCATTTAGAACGGCTGACAATTGCAAAAAAACATGCATTTTGCAGAAAATTGCATGAAAAGATTCAGCAAGCAAATTTTTTAATAAATTGTGCACCAAAGCGTTAATTTAGATTTGTGGAAAGCTTTGTGAATAACCTAAATCCACTTATGGGTCTGCTGTGAGTTACACTGCTGTTGTCTGACTGATTCATGTTAGGTTAAAGGTCATTTAGTTTTGATTGCAATGTACTCATTTAAAGGGTGAATCCATCAATTATTCATATTTTGGCTGTAGACCGGAATCTCCGGTTGGTGATGTCATTCAGGCACTCTGGCAGCAGACTTATGGCACTTGGGTTTGCAGGTTTGCCCAGCATGGAGTGACAGTCTTATTGTGCCTGTTCCATGTGCCTCACCTGGGGCTTGTGCCCATAGATGCTATCGTCACATGCAGGCTCATACATTCGTACAGAATGCATCACAAATGCTTGCATACGTAAAAGCCTGCATTTGATTGCTTTTCCCGCAATGCAAGTGGATCTCCAATAGTCTATAAAGTACACCCTGAGAACTGTCATTCATTCACGCTGCACCATTACAGTAATTTGGGATCTGCTGATGCAGGTAGAGTACTCAGCTTGGCCTTTACTGTGACAGGTCATTATTATATCAATAGCAAACCATGCAACTGCTATGGGGCCCAGAGCTGACTGCCTTTGTATGTATGTAGCAACAGCAGTTGCCAGATATGTCCAGATAATTGGAATGTGTATATATACACATGTGAAAACCTTGTTGTGATTGCTATACCAACACATATATTTCTGTATCTATAGACAAATTGGTGAGGGGGGGAAGGGAAGCATAAGGGGCCCCAAAATTGAATCTGTACATTAAGCAGTGCTCAACCCAGAAATTTTTTTAAGCCAGGTGGGAAGAAATTGTAGGTGGGTGGCAGCCCCTGTATTGTGACCAAACTCTTTAGTAACCACACAAAAACAGCCAGGTGGGTGCTGAAAAGTGCCGGGTGGTGCACCATGCTAAAAGGGCCTGGGGAGAACCCTGCTAAGTATATACCTGTCCTTTTTATACTTCCTGGCCATCCTGTTTATTCTTTTAAAGATAAAGAAAAACTTTGTATATTCAATGGGTTGGAGTTGCTGATTTCACAAAGGGCTGGTTTTAGGGTAAGACAAATTGGGTGAAACAGCATCTGTAATTGCTCTGAGCCCTAACCTTCCCCAATGCCTTATTTACAGATGAGCAGGTTTGCAAGGAACTGGAATGCTGTGAATCTGGGGCCCACATTTCATATTTACCCAGGGCCCTCCTAAACCATCCCTGATTACACAGGACTATAGATTTTGATCATTACCTTTGTTTTCCCACACCAAAATTAAAATAGCAAAGGAAAGGAGAAGGTGGTGGTGTACTTTTGGTGCAGGAACTTGGCTATTGAAACCTCACCACCAGAATCCATGGAAGATATTTTAGGCTGGTTTATCCCCTCCACGATGCATCATGGTGGCTTTTATGGCCTGACCTTTTACCGGTGTCCCCTTTTACCCCATGTGATTATAAAACCAAAACTGAGCTCAATATGGCTGCCACCCCTTGCAGTATTGGAGAAACCCAACGCTGTGATGCATGCCATGCAGTATAGCATATTGCAATGTCATACATCATAAAACACAGCCCGCCACCAAAGGATTGGGAAAAACAAGAGTAACCTGTCCTAGTGAGTGAACGACTGACAGTTCAGTGGTCTGTGAAATGCATTTGGAGCGCTCCCTCCCTTTTTCCGCGTCTGTGGTGCTCTCCACGTCCTGTCACTCACAGGCGGTATGCTGTCTACATGCTAGACCGCCCCACAGCTCAGTGTACGGCTCACGGGGGCTGCTCTGCAGGTAGTTCATCTTGTCATCAGCTGGCTGCTGGTAATTAGCCGGAGAACAGGAATACTCGCTTGTTAGGGGCTCCTTTTAAAGCGTCGCTTGGAGGGGGACAAAGTGGAGCGAGTCTCTGACAGTGTTGCCAAGCCAACCTCATTGCGTTCAGAGAAAGAGTGGGATTTCAGCTCGCATCCAGGTTCGGAGGGATGTGGTGAGAGCCAAAACGGACAACCAGCTTGGCAAAGGCTTCAAGAATCTGTGGGGTGGGCAGAAATTTACAATGATGAAGGTTGGGGACTTGTGCCAGCTTATCTGAGGGAGGCTTGTAACTTTAAAGGGAACCTGTGGTGCCAAACAATAACAACGCTGCCAATGTTCACCTTTTTTTATCAGCCAAGAAAGCACTAATACTGTGGCTTCAGCCTCCTTTCTTTTTTAATGATGCCCACTGTCACTCAACCTAATTCTTGTGAGCCCAATTAGTCATGGACATACCTCTTAGGGTACGTCACCATAAAGGCCTGGGCTGTTCTGGCATTAAGTAGCATGGAGGACCTCTCGCCAACATTTCCTGCAGAGAAGAAAAATGGTTAGAGGTCACATGACTAGCCAATAAACGGCCACTATCAAAGTACGTATCCTGCTAATTTTAAAAAACATAACTGGGTTGCAAGAAGGTGGTGGGGACCATGGGAGCGTGGTAGGGTTCACCACCTTGGGCTTTAAGCGAGCCATCTTCTTTGGGTTTTCCAATCAACATATATACAAAGATGTGCCTGACTGGGTACAGATCAATTGGATAGGTCAGATAGGCTCAGGCCAGACTCATTTTTGGTAAATTCTTAGCTGGCTATTTACCTTATAATCTGATTGTGCCATTTCCATTTGAGCTGCACATGTACAGCTTAGCATTGGTGGCCACGAAAACTTGGCATCCCGGCTTCCCTTGCATGTGCTGGGAATTATTGAACTCCTTCAGGCTTGAGCGGTAGTTAGGTCCTCCCGGCATGCCCAATCAAGATGGCTGAAAATCAGGTGGAAGAGGAAAGGAAGAAAGATGGTGGAGCCCTTTGATGGTATGAGAATAGGTGAGTAGCACGGGTTTAGTTCTGCTTTCCGACGTACAATTTTGCCCCCATAGCACTTGCGATATTGTACCAATGTTGCCATCTTCCACCAGTTCTTGTTTTTTTGTTTTTTTTTTTCTGCCATTGATCAACTATTTCCTCGAGTGACATCCAACACATTATATGGAAATGGATCCCAACATGGGGCATGGGACAGTCTCTAGAGCAGCATCCTACTACCTTTATCCCCAAGCATTATGAGTGTAATACCCTTTCCATTCAGGGTGTTATCTCAGGAGCAACAAACAAGCAATGCTGGTCACGAGTAACCTTTTACCCACTGAAGGTGAGATCTTAGTACCAGAAAAGTATCTCCTTGTTTCCTGTATCCTTACTTGCACGGCATATTTGACTTCAGCATCTTGCAACTGTGGCTGTTGCCAATGAGCGGTGAATCTCAAGCTACCAAGTGATTAAAAATATCACCGTAGTGGAACGTTCCATGCTGTGGGACAAGCGGAAGTTGGCTTTTAGGCTGCTGATAATGATAAGAAAAGGGTCCCTGCTGTGTAATTCATTATATTTCTCCTTATGGCATCATTACCTTCACATATACCTGTCAAAGCATGAAGTTGAGCTAAGCCAATCAGTGAGTGTTGCAATGAAAGGAGCATGCTGATATACCTAGAGTGTACAGTGACAGACGAGGTTATTAGTCTGCTACTTCTTCCTTCACTGGCTAGTTATTGGTTGAAGGGTCAAGACCAGTATGTGTTAACTGAAATGCAGAGTAGAAAACTCAGGCACACTCACATGATCAGTGGAGTGGCGTCACTGCCACCTTTGGTGCCCAACACAAGCCATAACTAAGGCTGCAACATATTCAGCCAAAATATTTGCTCCAGTGGAACAGAGGGCTGGGGTTCAGGTTGAGCCCTATACAAAGATACTGACACTTCAGGCAATTGGCAGGGTAACAGTGCCTTTTTAACCGATTATTTATATATATATATATATATATATGACAAATTAGACCCCTTCTTCCATCCCCATTGCTCATCCATGTCTCTGCATTTCTTCTTCTTCCTTCTTTCCTCTCAGACACAGTCCCCCGTTTTTCTGATTTTGCACATCACAACCTTTTTCCTTAGCCCATTATTTCTTTTTTTTGCATGTAACCGGCTGACATAGCTGTGTCCTATGCTGCATGATTTTCAGAGGCGAGATGCACAGAAAGAATGCTTTGATAATCTTAGATTAGCCAGGCGTAATTGCAAGCAGGAGGGAAAAAAAAGTGTTAGGCTGAGAGAGGTGTGCGTGCCGAGGATTTTAACTCATTCCGTATTTTTATTGGGTGCCAAAATTGGTACATACAAATAGTTGGACCCTCTATTGATTATACTGTGTATGGTATGATTATATTATTTAGCAATTTAGCTCAATTAGGAACCACAATTGCGTTTGTATGCAACTGACGGTAACGAAGTAACCAACCACTCACCGGTTTGACCAAACAATAGAATTTGGTTGATTGTAAGGTTAAAACGGGGAATTAAATGGCGGTTTTAATACAGTTGTAATAAAAAGATCAAATTGAAATCAGGAGTGGATTAGGTCAATTTTATTTAAAGCAATCGGTTGTTTTCATCACACCAGAGCAATTTCTTTCACGCTTTGTGCTTCTCTATACAATGTGGACATGAGGTGGTGGTAGGGAGGGCGCTGTATAAACAGTGCAAGGCTCTAGTGCATTGGTACACATTGCACCTTCCTATGTTCACCGCTGCTAATCAATGCAAGGAGCAGTTAAATGTCACAAAAATGGCTTTCTATGGAGTAGGTCTGTTATAATTGTACGGCGCTCCAGTCATGTTGGTGACTACAAGATGCATGCTGCAATGTGGTGTAGCTCACTTCACTGGGAGCTAAACGTTCCATCCTAAAAAGAATAAAACAGGTTCCTGTACTAATGTTGGATTGCAAAGCAGTTTTTAGGACACTTCATGCATCAGGGCTGCTGCTATTGTGCTTTCAGAGACTTTCAACCTTTTCAGTAAACACTCACAAACACCTGTCAAATGTGCTATTGAACAATTCTAAATGCCTATTGGTTGAAAATGGGAGTTGATGGTGCAGTTGACAAAGACCCATCTGAACTTAGCTTAAAAGTCCTAACTATAATCGGCTAACTACAGTCAAAAAAAATACATAAAAAATAAAGGTTTGCATAGTCCTACAGTACAAATACTTTAGAAAGCAGCCACTGCCTTGCTGAAAAGTCTGTCCCCTGCTAGCATGCTGCTTGAGAAGGATCTTTGTTCTCTATGTGGAAGCAGCAGTATGTCTACAAAGGGTCTGATAAGTCACATGATTAACAAGAGCTCTCCAATCAACAAGGAGCTTGAGTTTTGCTAAAGGAATGGCTATAGATGGAATAGATCTTTCCCGGTAGGAGGTGTATTGGAGAGACCACTGCTTCCACACATCCTTGGATATATCATTCCGGCAAGGCCAGATCATTACAAATCTTTTGAGCCAATGTACGACTTTTGTAGTTTTGTGGAAGAGGATAATCTGTAAGACTTTGCAAATCTTTTGTTTTCTTGCACCTGGAATGTATTACGCTGATTTAAACTGAAAGTCCTTGTGGGGAAAAAGTGAAGAATCTCCTAAATGAGCAATTAATCTCCTACTCCTAGTCAAATGTATGGAGTTGAAGAATCGCTTACGGTCTCTGCTGCATGATTGGATTGCGGCAATGTATGACTATGGGAGATTTATAACTACCACCTACGTGTTGAACCCACCTGAGCCTGTAAGTGGATAGTAAGCTGAGAACTATTGGATTGTAAGCCCCTTTTGAGGGACAGTTAGTAACATGACTATGGACTTTGTAAGACGCTGCTTAATATGTCGACGTTATATGAATACTGTATAATTATAATAAAGTATCAGAGTGACGAATGTATCTCTTTGCAACTCTTTTTTTCTCCTCCTATTAGCATTCTCAGCTTATCAGCACATGAATAGATTGGCTTTTTCTGCTTCTTCCCCTTCTCGGAGTTCTGCTGTATAGAGGAAGCTACCAGGCCACCCCAATGATTACAGAACTTTACCATTGTTATTTAAACACCCTTAGAGTTCATTTTTGCAACTTGGCTGCAGCATTCTCACGGTGCTTTATTTGGACTCCATTGAGTAGCGGTAGGTGCTTGTCACATTATATCTGAGGAACGAAGACATCTCTTGCACGGGCTTGGCCAGGCCGCCAATGATCCATGCAATTGCCACCCCAAGCAGGAAAAAAGTTGTCTGATTTTTTTTTTTTTCTAGCCTCCAGTTATCTCCAGCGACCAGTAATGGTATGTGGTCTCGGCACCATCTTGTTCCAAAGGCATGATGCGCAACATGAAAGAGGATTTGCCTTCATTGCTCCTGGCAACCTTGACCCCCTTTCACTTGCCAAACTACAAAAAAACAAGAAACCAGTTGCTACAGGCAACAGGAAATCATTTCTTCCATACACTTTGAAAAATGATGCTCTTTTTTCTGCCTTGCCAGCGGTGCCCTCCCTCCTTCTGATAATTCTGTGAGGCGTGCGGATTTGGGCGGGTGGGGGGGGCGTTTTGGCGTTTGAGAGAAGGATTGCAATCAGTGATAACTGTCTGGGAGACATCAGGTAAAAAACAGCTTAAGCCCTTTGATTTCACAGCAAAACTATGAGTAAATAACTGGATTATGTTCAGACACAGAAAATGGGGGGATTTATCTTCCCGCACATGAAAAAAAGATTATGAAAAGCCCTGTAGCGGGCCGCGTTCCCTCTGAAAGAATTGCCTCGGTGCTGCATTTTGAACACAGTCTGTCAGGCAAACTGCGTCAGGTGTTTGTATGCATTTTACTTGAATTTAAAGAGATTTTCCTTTTTGATGCATTGCCTGATAGCTTTGACCCCTTGGAATGGCATTGGTTGGACATTCCATTTACTAATATTGGCTACGGTGATTTGTGAAGGGTTGGTCATCAAGGATGCGGTTTCCTGACATCTCTCCTTCACCGGATGGTCTGCACTCTGGATGAAGTTGCAGACGCCCAAAGCCAAAAAAAGACCAATAGCTCACACCCGTGTTCCTTAAAGGGTCAGTCGACGCAATATTATTGCCATTCGGGGAGCATGGAGTTTTGAGTCAGTCCTGGTTTATTTTTTTGTATTGGATGCTCCCAGTGTGTCTCAACCAAGTTTCCCCCAGAGTTTGCTAGGGGTTCATTGAGCAATGAGAAAATTGTGACTCTTAGTTCAGCTATCTGTAAAGGATGTCATTCTTTCCAATGGCCAGCAATGTAAGAGGTTTTCTTTCTACTGACGACCACACTGCGATAATATACTGTGAGCTGTGGATATAATATAGAAGGTGTTTCCTGAAGACCTGAAAGTTAGTTTAAGGAGTTTCCCATTGTTGAAAAGGTCAAGAAACCCTGTCATAGAGATCTTTCTACCATAACTCCCTACTCCACCTTTAAGTTTTGGGTGTTCTAGTCCAACTTTTTGGATTCCAGTCCAACTTTTTGCATTCCATTGGGCCATAATATCCACAGCAGGTCTGCAGACCTGAGAGATTTAACCAACTCTTTAATGCCAGCACAGTTGGCATTGATAGAACTGCACTAAAGGGACATGTATAAAATGGTAGGGTTGGCTTCCATTCTCTCCATTCTCCCAGAGACTACCTTTGTCTGTCTTGGTCATGGCGGGATGACATAACCCTTGCGCAAGTGTACGGGAATTCAATAATTACCATGCGGTTTGTAGCCAGAAACACAGGGTGGTCAGGCAGTTTTGAGACATTATTGCAGAAGGGACATCACCTGTCCCTTTCTGCAAAAATGACTTGCCTGATCATGGAAATGTGAAAGTGGTTTGTTCCACTTTAAGGTAACCCATTCTTTGAGAGGGCACCTAGCACAGCGCTGCACCAAAACAGCTGCACGGACTTTATGTTGCAGTGCACTACAACCCATGATAGTACACACTGCAGTGTTTCAATGTATTTCCGTTGATGAAATGTATTGGGGTGCCATTTGGATTGAATGGCACCACACCACTCCAACGTGTTGTATGCATTACTCTTCATTACCATGCCATATTGCATTAGTGCAAACTGGGCCTGAGACAGTTGGATTTTTGGTTTTCCAAACACTTTTTGTACCCGAGCCAACGATCACCAGAATGAATAGGGAGGGCAAATCTTCCCAGCAAGGATATCGGCAACAATACAATTTGCACAGGGGTTTAATACTTCCCATCTCTCTATCAGTGTTCCACTTTAAAGCAAATGGCGATCTCTTGAATGCAAGACCACCATATCCGCACAAGCATTCATGGCAGGAGTATAAATACAATATTTTAATTTAGCTCTCCGATAAGCAGAGGAATAAATAATGTATGAGTGTCTTTTCTACAGATAGCAATGTACTTGTCAGGAGGGGCTGAAAACTCGTGTATTGCCACTGATACCAATACTAGTCTATGGAGAGTTTACAAATTGATGTAGAGAGGAAGGCGTACAGCGTGATATCGAGGAGGAGGAGAGGGGACAGCCACAGACGATGTGAACGGATGAGGCGGCTACGGAAGATGAGAGACAAGGAAAGTGACATTGAGAGTGCAAATGATAAAAAAGCATGGGGGGGGGTTCTTTATGCCTGTAGATGAGTGAAGCTTGCAAGAATCACGCAGGGGTCATTTCTTGCCACATTGTTTTTCTCATCTCCTGCAGGGATAAGCATGGAAAAAAAGCTGACCCTCAGGGATGCTAATATCTTCTCTGTTCTGTGTAGCTATAGTACTGGATGCTCTCTGGTTCTGCTCTCCCTTCACTTAGCTTTTACCTGTGTTAAAACAGAGCTGTCCACATATCCTAAACCTATTCTGCCAGCACTGGTCCATCAAGGCTGAACTCAAAAGTAATTTTTCTTCAAAGGACTTCTCTCCAAAGGATTTCTGTTTCACACCATCCAGTTCTGAGATGCACACAGCTTTTGTCTCATGACCATGAACCTGGAGACCTGTTTTTTTTCTTGTTGCAATTTAGTAAAATTTTCAGGCCTTGTCCCTTCGCCAGTTGCACTTGGACAATGGAAGGAGAAATAGTAGATTAATGAGTTCATCTCTTTGCCATTTAGCTCTTTTCTACCTTCACCTGATCCATGCTGGCTCACTGCAGCACAACCAATGGCTTTCTTGTACTTCTTTCCCCCTTTTCTAATTTAAACTTTGCCGTACAAAGAATTGCAAGAGATTGAAACCAGTTCGGTATCAGTTATTTGCAGTGCTTTATTTGGAAAATATCATAATATTAATCCGTACATATACCAACTTTCAATATTTGTGTCTTTTATATCGGCCTAAAATTTATTTTTTTTAGGTGCTAACAGAGTGCAATAGAAACCTTTACCTGCAGTGCCAATAGGTACATGGTATCTATCAAAAAGATGAGTGTTTGTTAAGGAAGAGGTGCCAATTGGCTGAACCATAATCAATGTTTTCTTTAGAAAATCTGTTTTTTTAACATGGGGAACCCCTTAAATTAAGTTTCAGGTGTTAGGAATCTCTTGCTATAAGAACTAAATCCTCAGCTCTTAGTATATAAGAATGGCTATCTGTGGGAGGAATTTCTCTTTGCTGGCCATCCGAAAGAATGCCACCCTTACAGATAGGTCAAAGCAACAGCAAGGATCTTTTTGGCTGAGATGCAATTGCTCATTGCTCAAGGAACCCCTAGTAACCTCCGGTGGATCCCTAGGATTCCAACAAGCCCTGATTGGGAGACCCTGGTGTAATCCGTTGTATCACATGCTGTGAGTAAATGTTGCCATGAACTAGTTTGGTGGTACTGCACCATGAGTCTTGTGTTATAGTGTCCCCCGTGGTCTTTAACATTGCTAATATCTGGTCACACCATCACACCACTGATTGGGTTCTTGTCCTATGTTACACTATTTATTTGCATTATGTTTGTTTGCTTTTACATTTCCTTGTAGAATACCAGCAGTCTTAAGTAACATGGCATCTCTCTCCTATTGGGCCTGGGCCATGTGTCCCCAGGAATTGCCAGGAGGTGAGCAGAGAGCGTTGTAAGAGACTTTGTTGCAACAGGTGCTATGTCAGACTGTATACACCAACCAGGTGACTCACAAAAACCCATGGAGGGAATAATGATAGAACTTGTTTTACCACATTCAAGTATGTGCTTGATGTTTGGATCAAGATTATGCTCTTCCTACCTCTTTTTTTCAAGTAACGTTACAAGCAAGATCAGTGCTGTGTTCCAGACGGTAAGAAAAACTTTAGAAGTTAATTCCCTCTATATGTACAAAAAAAGTTTGTATGTCCTCTCTTCTCATTTGGGCGATATCCTATTGCCATAGCTGGGAATTTTCTGGATTTGGGATGGTAACTTTTCAGTCAAATTGCCAGCCATTCAGGATTTATGCAAGTCATATGGTATCTCCCTATTTGTCTTATATTCTATGTTGTACTGGTGGCCCTTTATGCCCATTTTTGAAGACCAGTGATGAGGGCAGTTGGTGCTTTGCATTTAAAGGAGCCTGTTTGTCTATACTTGGATGGTGGGCACATTGGCCGGGCTTCCTATACAGTGAGATTCTCCCAATGTCAGAGTTATTGGTAGGAAACATTATAGTGCCCATATTTTTCCCAGAATAAGTTGGCACCCACTCTATCCAAAATGTTAATTTTGACTATAGTCCAGCTTCAAAAGCCAAACCATGTGTACACTGCGTCAGCTTCTGTTGGAGATTACACAGGTTGTTGATGATGTCTTCCAATTCAAACGACACATGGCCACTAGGCCCAGGCTCTGCATCATGGGCGAGGGTCATATGCTCCCCCTTACCTGTGTAATGCTGGATAATTGTGGTAACTTTGCAATGATGTAGCACAGGGAAAATGCGCAGAAGTGGGTCAGGGTTGGACTTAAAAGAGACTCTTTCTGTTTGCTCTATTAAGGCAAAGTGACCGGGTCTCCATAAACATTGCAGAACTGCGGGCACGGAGATCACCCACGCCAGTTAATATACACAGGCCGCTGTTCTATCGATTTTTGTTCCAAAAGCCAGAACGTCTCCCTCACAGTTTTTGAGCTTTCAGCGGGATTGATATGCCCCTGGGGGATACGTAAAGCTTTGTCTAATCTGTGAGGTGTGAGCAGGAAGTACACTCCACCGCCTAGGAAACCTGCGTCACACACCGACCAAAATTAGAACAGATAAATCAACAATTCCTCACAGGGAGCACGGGGCTGTGCAATGACAGGCTGGTGGGATTTTGTCGCTGCACACTGACACATTGCATCAACTGGCATGTCGCTAGAAACCCGAGGAGGGCTGGCAAGTGGGCCTGTTTCCTCCTGGGCCCTCTCCACAGGCCTAGAAATGAAGGCTGTCAATCAGAGAATGAAAAGACCTCCTGCAGGGTTAGGACAAGCAGATCATGGTCGGCGGCGTATACATCCCCCCACTCTATCCATTTCATTAGTGCTATCTTTTCAGTGATTACACTACAGCCAATCAAGAGAGGAAAGCGTTATGGCCATGACCGTCATGCAGATGGACCTTCATCCGTCAAGAGGATAAAACTGCAGAGAAATCATAGCTGCACTTTTTCCCATAATCCTTTGTTATGGCCTTGTACCAGCGGCAAATTTTTTTGCAAAGGAAATTTTCTATGGAATCAAAACAGCTCATTTTACAACAATTTGTAGCTCTGTAAAGAGAGTGCTGGCACTGCCATGTAGCTACTGGACCCACATGATTGCCTCCTCTGCATACTTTCCCATAATCGCCTCTTACTGGAACCACAGACAGCCAAATCTCTTTATGGCCTCCTGTTTACATTTGTGTAAATGAAGGGTTTTATCCTAGCATTTTGTAGGCCAATGTAAGTTTTTAAAAACTACTGCTACAGTATCATAATCCCTTCCCATGAGTGTCCGGTCTCTGCTGCTTACTCAGCAGAAACTTTAAAACTCCATTGACTCCCTTAGACCTCCGGTCAGTTCTGATTGATTAACAGGACCTTCCTGACTCTAGTTCTTGTTGTCCGGGTCCCTCTTCTTGACTCTCTTGCCTGCCTAACCTATTTCTCAAAGTAAGGCATCTGTGGGCTAATGCTGCCCATCCTGAAATGCCCATTGCTCCTTCATAATAGATTTGTCCTAGCATACCTGCCCATTACTAAGCAAATTCCCATGGAATCATAGGAGCTCATTTGACTTCTGCAAGCGCCGAAGGTAATCGGCAGCACTTGATCTGTTCCACAGAGACTTGATTAAAAATTAAGGCACTGGTATTATAAGCGATGGGAAAGAGGAGCTATGATGGAATTTTTATGAAGGTTCAGCTTTAATTTTGGCTTCTACTTGGTGTATCCAGTGCATATTGCCAAAATGGCAACATTTTGCAAAAACGTACTATTTTGCTCCTCGATACCTCCAAAAAAGCCAGGAAATCTTTCAACTCACAAGAGTTTATCTAAAGCTGATATGTCACTTTGAAATAACTCTTTTGGAAAGAAGCTTCATAGATTTCTGGTCATCAGACCTTACTGTCTATCTCTTTGCCTCTCCTGGGCTAATGACTTGTAAGCTCTCTGACATTTCCACAGTCATCGGCCTGTCACAAGCCTGAATCCTTCCATGGAGCCGAGAATGGGAGGTCGAGTAAAGGGGTCTTGTCGGTCGTTCTGTGCTCTTGGCAGACACTTGTTTCCTGTCCCAATCCCTTCATCATTTATGACAGCCCCAAGCAGCTTGCTGCTCTACAACCTCTTCTGGCAACTTGCCACGGATCCAGTTCAGTGTATTAAATTCCTGCAGTCAGTGTGTCACCTCTCTGATTTTAAGAACTTTTTTGGGGCCTATTGTTTTTCTAGAAAAAGCTTCAGACCTACCCACTGCACACCATTCACGCATTCAGTTTAAATAGAACCAAACTGCAATTAAAGAAATGCACCTCCAATGTAACTGCATTGCAACAGATCCTCACCACGTTGTAAAAATTAGTGCAAGAGCATTTTGTGAAATATTAAGGTGCAGTAAGTATTTATTTAGCAGCTCGCTACTCAACTAGCTGCTTTTTTTCTTTTACATCTTTAAAGAGCATGAAGATGCTCCGGAAACAGCATGCGATGGAATTTCATGGAAACCACCTTTTATTTATATACAAGCAGCCAGATCTTATAAGCCCCTTGCAGGGTTTAAGAAGTTGCAGAGAGTTCTTCAAGGTTTAGGTTCCCAGCGCTTGTATCAACGCACAGCTGTTCCTTGGTCAGTCCAGAAGCTAAACACTGACCAGCATAGACTAGATAAAAACATGCATTGAGGAAAGTGACGCTTGGATGGAATAGCAAACGCAGAAGCCCAAATGAAACCTGGATTAAAAAGAACCCCCAGTGGGATAAATTGACCTGGACTTTTAATCTCGGTTGGTCAAACCCTGGTAATGTCTGACTCTAGCGTTTCTGCAATTAAGATTAGGCAGACAAGCCTCCATGAGGCAAGTTCCTTTACGGCATATGGTATGTCCAAAAGCTAGAACAAGGCCTTTTTTCTGAAAGCCACACCAGCCATGAATGCTAGCTTGGCTATGGAGGCGGACACCTGTGCTCTATTGTTGGGTGACCCGTCTGTGCTCTCAAGCCTGTAGGATGAGTGCTGACATGTGGTTTGGACCCCCCAGGATTGATTTCCATTCACGGAGAGGTTAGGAGAGCTGTGTCGTGCCTGAGCAGGATCTGCCTACATAACAGATGCAGCCTTGTTCCCCCCTGCACATGACCCACGATGAAAGACCTGCTTTCTTTGCAAGGCCACCGGGGACATGTGCAAAGCGTAAGGTTGCCACCATTTCTGGGAAAAAATACTGGCCTTATGATCACTTTTCCTAAAACAATGTCAACAATTTTTTTTTTTTTTTTTTTTTACCAGCTTGGCACGGGTAATACTGGTCAGGTGGCAACCCTAGTTTGTATAGGTTACTAAACCAGAACACAGAGGACACACAAGGTCCAGTTTGCTCAACTCATCTCATGCTGCAACAGGGAAATTTGTTCTGGTCATTGTAATTTGAACTCTTGGTCATCAGGATGTAGTGGAAGGGGAACAAAGGCACAAAGTTCCTCGGCCCATGTTTCTGGTTGCATATAATGATTTTAAACTATTTTTTTTTTTGCAATGTTTTAATTATACTTCATGTAATCACTGTAGTCTTGGTAAGGGACTACTCCCCTTAGTTGTACATAAAACATTATACCTGTGCTCTTTTTAGTTATATAAAAATGAGTCTATGAACAGTGACAGTAGGGAGCAGCAGACCTAGAAGAGCTGGCTCCATACCAATGGACATTGAGGCTTTATATTACAGTGATTAAGCAAGGGTGATGCACAGAAGCCAATAGTTATGAAACTCCTAACGTGAAGATAAAAAAAAGACCTAGAGATCTCTGTATGTTTGCAGTGGTCAGTAAGGTTGCCTTTCACAGTGATAGACCAAGAGAAAGGCACAGGACCCAGCAAAGGTAATATATTTGTTTGAACCCAAAGTGCCAGCACTTTTCCTTGGTCATTCAGGTCTCCATTGTCAGTAGTGGACCAACAGTAAGACCCAGCAGAGTTAGAAACCTTTCAGCAGGAATATAAAGCAGAAACTTAGATATGCTCCCACCTTTCCCCTGGTCATTGAGGAATCATAAATGCCCAATACTAAGGCACAGAGTGGACTTTAACTTGACTTGGACCAGCACAGGTACCATTTCACAAAGGTTTGCCTCTATTGATGTCAGATACAGATCAGTCCCTCTCACTATGTGACTTACTACAAAATAACAATGTTGAAATTTGTTCATATGGGTAGAGGAGATTGAGGAAATGCATCCTCCTAGGCAAAGTCACCAGAATGGAGCACAGTGTAATTGGAGCTTTGTCATGTCAGGAATCTTTTCATTTAGACAAATATCCAAAAACATTCTTCTTTATCTAATTAGTAAACCTGTGCATATCCAATCACTCTTTTTTTTCTTGAAGAATGACTGCCTTCAATAAAATGTATTATTAGCATGTGACAACTGTATTGCAAGAACTGGGAATTCTGAAGGTTTTTGTAGTGGAATTTATTCTCAGGCTAGGCAGAATTCTTCCTTTATTTTTAGAAAAATCACATCCTCCATGTCTGCATGGAGAGGGAAAAGTGCTTGGGGCGTTGACGGAGGATCTTATGATCTGCAGCGTCTTTGGTCTCTCCTGTAATCAGGGAGAGCTGCACCTGGTACCCCGCTCATTGTGCCAGCCTGCTCTTAGGTCTGCGGTAATTTTAATTGAGCTGAGCCAGCTGGGAACCTCCCCTGACTTGTAGCAGAGAAAAATGAAAGGGTGCTCCAAGGAGCTTGAAAGGGAACGTTTGTTTCTTGTGCACTTTTTGGCAATACGGCCCCTATATGTGGTTCATTTAAAGCGAAACCCCCCCAAGGCAAGAATAAATCCCACTCGTTAGTCCGAATTAATTAAAAAAAAAAATCCATGAATGTATTTCATATACTGCTGGTAAATTTTAGAAGAAAATTAGAAAAAAAAAGTAGGAAGTTCTGCACTTGTTATTGTAGTGCTAGCGGTTTAACATGATTATGCACTTGGGGCTACAGGGGGCATTTTTTAAACCACACAGATAGGATCTCACAATAACTAACACAAATCCAATTCTTGCTAAAAAAGCTGGCTTTGTTTCCATGAGTGTGGTTTTCCTAGGAATGTCACAGTCATCAAGCTCTGGTTCAGGATGTGAATAAAAGGTCCGTTTGTGATCTTTTTGCATTATTGACTTGTTTTTTTTACTGGGTCCCTGTGTGGAGGCAACAATCTTAGTAAAGGAGCAGGGTTTGATTTTGTAGCTGGCAGTGAAATTGACAAAGAAGATGTGGAGGAAGCACAGATTCACAGAGTGAATGTAGTAGAAGCAGGGGAATCCTTCCTCTGCAGATCCTCAAGTACAGCTTTCTCTCCAGCAAGGAGAACTGTAATCAGCTTATTAGTGATATCGCCAAATCTCCAAATCTGAGATTAGAAGCCGAATACAGCAGTGCTTTGGATTATCTAGAGTTTATCAAGGCACAGGAGTGCCCAGGCCCAAACACATGTCACAAAGTGCTCTTCTGTTATCCAAAAGGTGTTCTAGGCAAAAGGTTTCCAGGCTATTAAGATTTCTAGATATTCTTCACTTATGAAGTTCAGGCCATTTTAAATATGAAGTCTTTCAACTAGATGTCTTTACAGGGACAGAATCTCCACCTATTCCTCCTGTCACCGGGAATAGGAACCGGATGTGTCTCACCTTTTTTTCCTCCTAGAAGACTTGTATCCCTCTTTGGTAGGATTCTTCACTGGAAAATGATTTCCTTTTGAAAATATCTTGAAATATCTTCCTTATTTATCCACTTCATTGCTGTGTTCTGGCATAGCTGAGTAATAGCCACATCCCTAGCAGACTTGTAGTGTGGAGGGAGAGAGGGGACGTGTCTGGCAGGGTCTATTGCATTGGACAGAGTGGTCACCTCTGGTACCTGTTGGACCCAGCAAAGGTAATATGTTTTTTTTAACCCAAAGCAGGAAATTCAGGTGTGCCAGCACTCTTCTTTGGTCAATGAGGCCTCCATTGTAAGTAATGGACCAACAGCAAGACCCAGCAAAGTTAGAAACCTGTCAGAAGAAACCTAGATATACTCCCACCTTTCCATAGGTCATTGAGGAATCATAAATGCCCAATAGTAAGGCACAGGACCTAAAAATAGTGGACTTTAGCTTGACTTAGACCAGCCCAGGTACCATTTCACAAAGGTTTGCCTCTATTCATGTCTGATACAGATCAGCCCCTCTCACTTTGTGACTTACTACAAAGTAATGTTGAAATTTGTTCATTTGGGTAGAGGAGATTGAGGAAATGCATCCTCCTAGGCAAAGTCACCAGAGCACAAGCAAGTTTTTGTAATTGTAGCTCTGTCATGTCAGGAATCTTTTCATTTAGACAAATATCCAATAAAAATCTTCTTTATCTAATTAGAAAAACCCGTGCATATTCAATCACTCTTTTCTTGAAGAATAACTGTCTTCAATAAAACTTAATATTAGCATGTGAAAACTGGATTGCAAGAACTGGGAAATCTGAAGGTTTTTGTAGTGGAATTTATTCTCAGGCTAGGCAAAATTCTTCCCTATTTTAGAATGCATTGGGCAGCTTGGTCACCTCTGGTACCTGTTGGACCACATAGTCATGTTTATACACAATGTATACCAGGAAAGTAAAGATAAAACTATGAAAACTTGTGTTTTCAATGCACTACAAAACACATTTCTGTGATTTGTAGTTGGTACAAATCTGCCAATAGCTACCTTATGTAATGGTAGCAAAAATCTACCTGGCAGTGCCAATATCTGCCCTATCGTTTTGGTAAGTTTTGATGTTGATTTAGGTTACACAGGCATAGTGGGAAGCTTGTACCCCAATGCTCTGCAGCAAAACAGGTCTGTTGTACTTGATGTGTATGTAGCTTTCGTCTCTGGTAAGGTAACTTAACAAAACTCCTGTGACCCAGAACTATAGACCTCTGTTCAGCACAGCTTACACTTCCTATTTATATTATCATCTTCAGTGTTCAACCCAGGCATTTTTTAAAGCCGTGTGGGAAGAAATTATAGGCGGGTGGCAGCCCCTTTATTGTGACCGAACTCTTCAGTAACCACCCAAATACAGCCGGGTGGTTACTGAAAAGTGCCGGGTGGTGCACCCAGCTAAAAGGGGCTGGGGAGATCACTGATCTTGTATTGTATTGTTAATAGTCCTCATTAATATACCACCAACATATTGCTGTACATAGTCATATCACTAACTGTCCCTCAGGGGACTGCCACAATTTAGTGGAAACGGCAATCAACCTACCAGTATGTTTTTTAGGATGTGGGAGGAATCCTATACAAACACAAGAGAACATACAAATTCCATGCAGATGGAGTCCTGTCTGGGATTCAAACTTGGGACTCCAGGGCTGCAAAGTCAAAGTGCTAGCCACAGAACCACCATACCATCCTATGCCATCTGGCACTACTGCATGCCAAGAGAGGACAATCACTTTATGCAAAAAAAGCTTTGGGAGCTTTTTATTTTAGGGTTCAATTAGTCTTTAAGCACATTGTGCATTTATTTGATAGATGGA
Organism: Pyxicephalus adspersus; assembly: GCF_032062135.1. NCBI lineage: Eukaryota > Metazoa > Chordata > Amphibia > Anura > Pyxicephalidae > Pyxicephalus > Pyxicephalus adspersus. The sequence continues at coordinate 10,559,132 of NC_092864.1, forward strand.
TGCTTGAAGAGTCAATGCATCACTTGCATAAACCCTCTACTTATTTGGCTTGGATATTTCCACTTTCCCAGAATCCCACAGTGCGATTCTGGCACCTCAACTGAATTGCAACAGCACTGGCTGTTGGACCTTTGCAAGCCTGGATGTAGCTTGTATGTATCCTACAGTCCCGGGTGCTCCTGCGTACACTGAGAAAAGGATTTATTACCTAACAGTGGGATTTAATTGCAACTTGTGGTTCATGCTGTCACACAATATATCTATCGTTTCTATTATTGTGGCCTAATAACAGGTTCCCTTTTATTTGGAAGACCATACTATAGGGCTCAGAGTTTTGCTAGCCATATTTTTTATGTGCTGCTGTTCAGTATATTCCTTTTAGTGTTTACTGAACCCCAAATTTGCAGTGCTGGAGTTCTGTTTAATCTATTTCAATTCAAATACGTGTACCACAATTGTGTTCATGCTTTCAAAGAGAACCTGTCGCTTGGCTTTTAATTGCTGTCATGTTGTGTTGTCCTTCTTCCTCGCACTACAATGATTGACATCCCGGCCTCCCAAAACACGGTAGCGATCCTACACTTCTCTTGTTTAATATGCTGGCCGTGCCTCAAGACCTGGAGGATTTTCAAGTCTACAGCTTCCTGGTGGCCAATAATTTACCCAAGGTTAAAAAGCTGTCAGTCGACACTTTACCTAATAGAGGATAGATTTTTTTTTTTTCGTGGAGCCATTAAATACATAACATTATCCTGGAACAGCTAGAATAGGGTGTCCTTGACTGGTTTCTGGTTTTTGCTTGGTTCTGTCCAGAGAGAGTGGTAGGATTTATTTATAAGTGCTTGGAAAAAAATCCTTGTTGCTTTTTGATAAATAAACAATGACATTTAACTTATTACAAGGAAACAATTGTCCACAGCAGAAAACCAAAATGTATCTTTTTATCATATTTGCTTATCCATTTTAATACAAATCTGCAATAAATTTCATATAAACTGGAACAATTGACTGTGCTCACCATTACTGATGCCCTTATGAGGAGCAGGCTTGGTTCAGTCCTGTCCCCTAATATGAGAGTAGATCATTGTGGTGCTGGACCTCCATAATTGAAAGAACTGGACTCCAACAAATGAAAGGATGGTTCAGGGGCAATCAGGCTGGGGAGAGAGGGGCTAGAGGTTTCTGGACTTTCTCCCGCCTTGAAATGAGGCAAGCAAAATCGGGCTTGCTGCTGTTTCTAGTGTACAATGTGAGAATGGAACAGGTTTTTTTAACGAGAAGGCTGGAAGATGGGTATGATGAAGGGAAGGCTGGAGGACAGGTATGACAAAGGGAAGGCTGGAGGACAGGTATGACAAAGGGAAGGCTGGAGGACAGGTATGGCTGGAGGACAGATATGATGAAGGGAAGGCTGGAGGACAGGTATATTGTATTTGTTAAATGATGATTAAAGACTTTTGAAAAAAAATAACATTTCTGGAAAAATATGTTAATATATGTATGTATATATATGTTGACCCCCTACTGTGGCTCAGTGTGCCATCCTCTATGCCAACACTGTGGTCATAATGGAAGAGCCAGTGGGGTGCATCATGGAGGGTACCAGGGGCACCAGATATCCCAAACCTCCTAAAGAGATTAGTCAAGATTCTTCAGGTGAATTGTCACCTAGTTTTCCTTTACCTTTAAGTTACACTTTCTCAGACCAGAAATATAAAAAAATTCAGTAGAACCTAACAGTGATGCTACTATTTGTGTGGCCCCAAAAATCAAAACCAGATGGCAGACCAACACAGTATAGTGATCAAGATTGCAGCCTTGCTTAGCCACAGTCCCAGGCTCAGTTCCCAACTAGGATGCTGCCTTCTCGGAACTTGCATTTTCTCTCTGGGTTTCAGAGGCTGAGACTGATATGAAAAGATCTTTTTTTTTCATGCACTTTGAACAACAAATACTATATAATAAAAGATACAGTTTTTAACTTTTTCTTAAAAAAAAGATATATTATTTTCAAAGGGAAGGTATTGACATGCATGTGACCTGACCTCAAATTCTACAAAGGAACCTATGATTAAAAAGAGAAGCCTGTGTGATCCTTCAGAATCCATCAACTACGCTCCAGGCGATCATTTTGGCACCTTCTCATAGGTGACCTTGGAAGAGTTAATGGCAGAGAGAATTTAGGATGTATTATTGATGGATCATGGCTAGTGAAGCCTGGCTTTGCTCTCTCTCCTCCTCTCTAGCTCTCCTGAGGATAGCAAGCAAAGAGCATAGCTGAACTGTCTCTCCCTGACCCCTGTCGTTGGCATTTCAGAGCTCCTTGCTTGCTATTCCTGGCACAAACAGGCAGCCGCACACTCATCCGCACACACACAGATAGAGCACACGAGAAGGGGGCACGCCACCTACTCCCCAAACAAAGGCTGCCATGCCAGCAGCATCTCGGCACATCTCAAGCCCCCCGACCTGATGTCTCAATAGGCACTGTCAATGACTCCCCTTCCCCACCGCGCATACACCTCCCCTCTATTGCCTACTAACGTTGTCTGCTCTCACACCCCTCCTTCTCCTGCCTCTACATTTTCAGGCTGGATGCTACAGCGGACGGTCCTAATTACCTCTCATCCCCAGTGGTTTGTGAATAATCACCGCTGAGAAGGCTTTGAAAGCTTGCTGAGGAGGATGAAAAATACGAATGGTGCCATTTTTCACGTCTTCGCCTCCTAAGGACGTACCCTGGTCACCGTGCCCTAAGAGAGAAGAGGACGCAGACCCAGGTACCCTATTGCTACATTGTCTTTCTTTTTTTGTTCCATTTGTGTTATCGAATATTCATCTCAGAGAGGCATTTGTCGTAACACGTAGAAACCCATCACCGGTTTATGGGCAGCCGGCATGAGGAAAAGTGATTATTGTGGGTGACCGCACTTCGGTTATTGTTCTATTAAAGAGCAAGCTAAAAGAAAAAGTGTAGGGGACAATTAATCTGTTGTGTCGGAAACAAACTCCGTTTCAGTTGAAGTGGATCCAATTTGTGAAAGGGGCCGGTTGAGTAGGTGCCTTATTGCCCGCACTTTGGTGATGCACGTACAAGGACAGGACCCGAGGATGGCACCTGCACTATGATGTCAGTCAGAGCGTTGGAAGTCTTCAGTGTATTGTGGTTAGTCAATGGTAGGAATTCTGTGCAGGATTCATCCAAAGATAGATTGCAAGCTTTTGAGACTTTTGCTAATGCATATGCTGGGCATTACCAGCCTGCAGAAAGGATTGATACACAAAATACACAATTTACAAGAATTGACCTGGTATGCCAAAGCAAGGGATTTTTGTAATTTATCATTATCTAGATTAATCTATAATGCACTGACATCCTATAGTTGAACAGGTGTGTGATTGCTAAGGATACGAGCAAAGTATGGAGTGCATTAACCCATAGCAACAAGACCGTATTCCTTATCCCTTATTCTAACTGCCCGTCTCAGGTTGTTACGGGTTACTGCTCTGCTGAGATCCGGATCGGTCATTGCAGCGTCGTATTGTAAAAGCCTGTTAATCTCTGCTCCATCGATAACTGGTTGTGCATTGTTATTGATGTAGAGCTGGCAAGAGATCGTTAAGGTGGATTGCCGATTAGCATCTGCGGATGTGGGCAGCTGCTATAAACCTTGGTGCGGAGATTAGTTGGGGAGGAAGCTGTCTTGTTGTGAATGGTGGGGTGTTTTTGAGGCAAGGTGTCAGAAATTAGTGACAGGAACAGACCTTGTAGGTAAGATTGACCTGCAAAACAAGATCGAGAGATTCATCGAACGGTCATCTGATGAGTTTTCCCCCCACGTCTGGCACTTGTATGAACTCTCCTTTAAGGGTCACGCACCTTTGCAGTACCTCGATCTGGATATATTGGGCTCAGATTCTTGGGTACATTTAAGGCTGAGTTCACTCATATCCCATATTGGTTAGATCTCACAGGGTTTAATTAATCAGCCATGGTTATAAATCTCCTGGGGCTTCATCAGTGAAGCCTATGTTGTCAGATCCTCCTACCCGCTCTGTCTGTTACCAATGGGGTGTCAAACGCTCTGTGCGAGACTTCATGGTGGAAGTGGGCAGAACTGTGAACTCCAGTTGGGAGATCTCATTATGCCTGTCCCTAAAAGATTTAAGAAGCCTGCTTGTGATTCAGCCCAGCGGCATTCACCCGAAACCGCCGGATCAGCATTGAGTGGGCTGCCCTTTAATCCATCATCAATAGTGTTCCATAAAAGCAGGTTATGATGTTCTATGACTGACTGTAATGAAGGTTATAAATAAGTTTTCTGCAGCTGAGGACACATTTCTGTTCAAAACAATTATATAAAACCATGCAAGGTTTCCATATAATGTGGCTCTATATTTAGAGGTAGACTTTGGATCTGAGAGTCAGAGTTGGACCACCTAGTTCTGACCAAACTGTCAGCTACCTGACTTCATGCTGATAACACATTCTGGATAGCAGCCCATCATTGTATATGGCGGTATCCAATCAGAGAGCCCTGTAGTTTTGTATTCTACTCATCCACTATGTTATGTACATTCAAGAGCTTGGAAATGGCATGTGGTTAGTATGGAATCAGTTAGATGTCAGAGTAGATCGTTTAGGAAGCCTCTAAGCTTCAGAGTCATCCTCCAAATAAGCAATTAAATCTCAATAAACTAAAATATTTCATAAGGAATCCTGCGCAATTCTGACAAATTAGGAATATTTATTCATATTTTAAGTCCATTGGCGATTGGTTCTCTTTAAGACATTTTCAGATGTGGAAGGGTTTTGTTATTGAATGGAACTGCAGTATGTATACTGAATGGTTTGTTGTTGGATGTATTTCTTTTCAGCTGTAGGAGTGAAAATCTATGGCATAATTCTATTTTTCGTCATCAAAGGCACATCCAAAATTCCAAGAGGATACATAGGTACATCTTAGTTATTGCCGTGTCTTTATCTCACGTCCAGAGCTCTTCTTTAATGAGTTTGATGGTCGTCTACTATTAATGCAGCTTTCCCAAAGGGCTTAAAGGGCATCGCTGAATAGACGAGGCTGGATGCCATTGCTCACCTTGGCAACCGGAATGGATCCAAAGTCCATTAGAATAAAAGCATATTGCAATGTGATTTAATCTGGTGCAACAGAAACGCTAAGAGCAAATTTACTGATGCATGCGATACGGGCAAACAAGGAGTCACCTGACACCTCATCGGAGAGCACAGGGAGAATGATGTCATGCCGCGATGACACGTTAAGTGGCTCCTTTATCATAACCGTGCAAGCCCTGTCATAGAGGGAGATTTAGGCAGCTGCAGTTTGTTTTAACGGTGTCATTGAAGGCAGCTCTACAAGGAGTTGCAGGACTGAAAGCTTCCCTTTATTATGTATTCTGTACTATGAAATGAGCATTTTAGGTAAGTTCTCCTTATGAATTTTGTGTTGGTGGTTGTTTGAAACTCACCTGGCTGCAGGAACTTCATGCTGACCGCCATATTTTTTTTACAAGAGTGACAGGCTTAAATAGTATTGGCAAAGGTAAACCCTGCTTCAGACAGGGCACCCAGATCAGTCTGAGCAGGTTCTTTCGGCAAGGCAGCAACAAACTGTTTCAGTGCAGAAGGGATCAGGGCTGCGTAATATATTGGAGCTATAAAAATTCCTGTTTATTAATAATAATAATAATAATAATTATATTAATAAGGGATTTTTAAAACAGGACCAATGCCTTAATCAATTTTAGGCCCTAGACTGTGTCTTAAGATTCCAAGAAAAGTGAACTCTTTCTAAATCCGGAATCCTGGAACCTCTTACATGTATATGCAAAAACCCAAATGACACATACTGTCTACAATCCATATTCATTTTTTTATATTATAGACCCGACTTTTTCTTTATATGTTGCCATTGAACCGCGATGAAGGAAATGCAGAGCCCTGAAACACGTCGGCAATCAACAAATTCACAATTAACAAGATTATACCTTCTGAATCCTTATTAAGGGAGAGGGTAGTCCTTCCAGTGTTTCGACTGTTCCTTTACTTCCCCTGTAAGGGGGGTGTCATACCACCACCTACAATGAAATAGATATAATTTTTGTCAATTTGTAGCTGGAGAGTTGCTGCTGTATCTGCTCCCAATCACTGCTGATTGTCAGCAACTGTAGGACTGAGCTACAAATCACTGGGATGACTGTGAACACAATTCAGTCTTTCCTATCAACAAAAATACCAATAGGAAAGTGATTCTGTAGCTGCTGCAAAAGTGGAACAGGACTTATCATTTGCTTTCATCTCTCAGACAATTTGTTGGCAGATCTGTACCCTTGATTTTCCAGATCCCTGTGCCTACTGTGGCCAATAGAAAGGTGTCCCTAATTTTTGGTATAATTTTCTGCTGCATTGGGCATTTGTTTGTGCCCATCAAATGCGGGCCAGGAGTATCCTATATACTTGGTAGTGCAATGGGGATAAAAGTTCTGAAACCTCCGGCTCTTATGCCACTGCTGAGTCCTGTAATGACAAAGGAGGGAACACATCAGGGGCTAAGGGGCACCAACATCCCACACTCCCAGTTTTGAATGCCAGAAGGACTGGCATAGACAGCAGTGCTAAGAGACATAGACTGCCAGAGATTTGGTCTATCCTAGAGCATTCAAGCTTTTAGAACTTGACAGGGTCTCTTTAATGATTTCTTGGTTGCACAACATAGAACAACTAAAATCATGACCTGCCCTACAATTCTGGACTATACATGTGTGCAAATTTAAGTTTTTAACCCAAGCAACCCTAAAAAATGGGTTTAGCTTGGGTGAATACTTGATTTGGTACATGCAGGGCCATATGTAAGCACCATGCTAGGCACACTGAACTGGTGAGGTCCCTGGTGTCAGGGAGGTATTGTAGTAAACTCTGTCAATAAACTCTGTCGGTAATGTCAGAATACAATATTAGGGTAAGATTGGGGTCTGCTTTGTACTCACAATACCCTGAGTGCCCTGGTTCTTTCATGAGTACCTCGAGTACCCTGATTTGTTCTTGAGTACCCCGAGTGTCCTGGTTCGTTCTTGAGTACCCCGAGTGTCCTGGTTCGTTCTTGAGTACCCCGAGTGTCCTGGTTCGTATTTGAGTACCTCGAGTGTCCCGGCTCGTACTTGACTGCCCCGGCTCATACTTGAGTAGCCCCAGTGCCCTGGCTCATACCCAGAATCCCCTGAGCACTCACCCATAAAGGCCATCATGATAAATACTGCCCCAAGCTCTAGCCCAGTTCCAAATCTGTTCCTGTCATAATCCTTATTTTATGTAGATGGACCAGACTAAAAAAAAAAAAAAAAAACACGATGGCATCAACAGGATGTTCACAAGTAGTCCATTAAGGACTCCGGAGCCCACCCCCCCTTTTCCCAGCATGCCAGTATTTATCACATAGCACCGATATATATACAAACAACAAACATATAACTTCAAAATACAAATAACCAATATGGGAAATTGTTTACATTTGGGCATATAAGTAAAATACTGGTAACAAGTAAAAAGCAGTTTGTACATCAGAAATCCTGTATTGGTTATATGTATGGGAAGGTTAATTTCCAGAACTTTGTCTAGATACCAGGTAGTATGGCGGAAACAGTTGTATAATTTTGTTTTAGTGGAGGTATTAGGTGTGTCAATAAAGCTTTCCCAAGTTTAAAAAAAAGTAGTGTTTTTGATTCTGTGTTTTTGATTCTTTGGCATCAAAAACACAGAATCGGTGTATGGCAGCCTCTGTCCACTCCATTTTGAACAACGCCTGTAATTTAGCCAGAAAGAAGTTGGGAGGGGTGCATTCCAACCAGCAGAGCTTGCACTTTTATTCCCATCAGTCTGTTTCCCTGCAGAGTGGTTGGAATTAGCTTTGCAAAGCCTCAGGAAGGGGTAAACGCACCCAGGGGTTTTGCCAGCTATAGAAAAGAGAAAAAAGCATCTAACAAATTTGCTGCTGCAGTTGTTAAATGCAGCCCTTGTTCTCGCAACCTTTCAACTTCTGCAGTCTTCTGCCTCTGTTTTGCTCTTACTAACTCCTCTTACTCCTCCTCATTTATAAGGTGCACAGGTCCATCGGTGGATTTCGGACGATTTTGGAGCTCCCTGTTTATCACTGATATGATTAAGGCTGAGTCATCCTGCTAACCTGAGCCACGGTTGGGCTTTGGATGTTGTTTTCTGCAGATAAAAACCATGAAAACCTTCAATTATATCAGCAGCTTGAATTTGTAATAAATTCCTAAACAGCTACCTTTTTTTTCCTTCTAAACACTTCCAGTTTGCAATTTAGCAAAAAAAAAAAAAAGCCAAGGGAAGGGGTTAAGTAACTGATTGGCTGGTTTTGGCTTTTGTATGACAGCCATCTGTAGACATACAAGGCTCCTGATCCTGCAGAGATTAGTTGCTGCTGCCCAGTGCTGACACATGACAGACTCCGAAAATGTCTATAGAATGCCCAGTGTCAGCTGTCCTCGTCAATGTCTGGTATCCTGGTAACAGATTGGGGAGATGCTGATATTCGCATTTTCAATGGAGCGGAACCGGTGCTGTCCGTTTTCCTGGCCCGTGGGCCATGCATGCTGCTGCTGCAAACTCAAGCATTGCAAAACACATATTTGAATCGGTTATGATGGCTGCTTTAGTTTTCTTTGTTGTGGCTTTTGCTCCTTTCTGTTAACCTGGTGATGCATGAAAATGTGCACTCACTGTAGCAGAGTTATCACTTATCACATGAATTCGATTGAGCAGATTTGTAATGCAACTGGAAGCGCCACTTCCAGTAGCCTTGGGATGGATGAAAATGGGTATTGTGGCATTTTTTGCAGAATGGGAGTGGATGTTGTAGAGAACAGATCACTGTGTGGTCATCAGAACACAGTAAAAGTGACTACTTCTGATAAATATCACTTACCAGCGATGGCAGTGCACAGGTAGGCATCCCAACAAGAGCAAGATGCCTGCTTGAAGCATTGCCATGCGGCCAGAACCCTGCACAGTATTGTCTCCAATTTGTTGTTGGCAGTACACAAGTAGGAAGAGAGTATAAAAGAAAAAGAAAACCGTCCAAGGAGTGAAATATTCTTTTGTAAATGGAGGCCAGAAGTGCCCATTATGGCTCCCTTAGGAAGCTGCACAACACAGCAAACGCTGGTACACAGTGCCAAGATCTGGCATGATTATTGAGAATCTGGCTGAATATTTCTGCCCAATGGCACTGAATCTCAGGCGGAGTAGCTTTGCTGGCAATTTTGTGCTCAACCTTGATGGTTGAAGGCCCCCAAAACAAGGCACTGGAGATATCCAGCCCTTTCAATTATCTTTCTCCTTTGGAACTAAACTGGACTTCTGATTCTATTTGATCGATCACATGACTCAACCGTGAACTTTCGATCAATATTTACCAACATGACCGACTGCTCCACGTCCAGGTTAATTACAATCTGTTGTTTGTGCATGAATGACTTTGTAATTACCCAACACCGGACCCCCTTTGTTCAAGGGCCCCATAGCAATTGTGCGATCTTCTATGACACACAGCTGCCTGCAATCATTGCGGGAGAATTCTATTTGCTGGCTTGCAGAGCAGGATGGCGCTTGTCTTCCCTCTGCAGCTTGGATGAATTAATATTGCCTACGCTTAGTAACCCCATATTACCTGCCATTTCAAAAGGCCACGCTATGCTCTGCTGCTTTCATTGCCCGTTGCAGCGATATCTTCAATTGCATGTTCCCCCTTATACGCTTTTTTTTTTCCATTTACTTTAATCCTGAAATTACAACAGAGTTCTGTTATATGGCCAGCCTGCAAGTATTGCTTATAGAATAAGTCGTTTAAGGATTCATCCATTGATATTTGACCACAAAGGGGTGGAGCATTTTTTTTTTATATGACGCCTTGATTCCCATTTAATTTGATCAGTCGTGGAGAGCACCAAGCTAAATACGTCTGTGCATGTCATTAAAGATCAGTTAGAGGGATCACTTCTAATTTATACCATGACACAATAATGGGCTGGAGGTGCAGACGCTGGCTTAACCCTTACGTGCTAAGGCAGCAGTGAGACTTTAAAAGAATGCACAAATATATTGTGGGTATGTATATGTATGTGCATATATATGTATATGTGTGTGTATGTATGTATGTGTGTATGTGTGTATATATATATATATATATATATATATATATATATAACAATATTAGCAATATATATATATATATATATATATTTGTTATTCCAGTTTGGGGACTGGATAAGCTTATTTCTGTATTTGTTACATCCTCCAGGGGTCATAGACGGGGTCGGTATAAGACTGAAGTCGAATGATATGTGAAATATTGGAGCACCAAAGCAAAAGGAGGAGAGAACAATGGCCTCCTATTCAATGACGTCCTAATATTGACAAAAGACAAACCAATGCATTTTTAGCCCCCTTTTTTTTAACCCTGATGAAGTGTGCTTATGCAACCCCCCAAAACCCATCAAGTAGTCTTTTTGAATTTTTATTATGAACTTCTTCACCTAGTAAAGATTAACCAGTTTGCCATACTTTACTGATACCCCATCTTGCTATGAATTAGGTGCCAAGTCCTCACAATCCAGAGAAAGTTGATACTGCCAACCCATTTGGACATTAGTGGCACCTTTTCCTGATGTATACAGAGGCACAAATATGTGTTTCCTTTGGTAACGTGTCTGTTGGGTATTTTATCGTAGGCAGCACTAGTATTACAATGGTTTGCATGCATTTCTTGCTTTTCGATTTTTGCATGAGTTGCACTTTGTATGACCCACGGTCATTTTGTTCCGCAGGGATAATCATGAGTGTAGATCACCCAGGGGACACCAAAAAATGGATACAATAAAAATGAAGGATTGGGAAATAGGGGGAAAGAAAACGTAATTAAATAAGATGGTGAATGGGCCGTAAATGCGTTGCAAGAACTTGGGCTGTAAATGTCACCCACTTATAGGCTATTTCCAGTCATCCTTTAAGGCTAATTTCACTTTCTTAATAGAGGTTTAAAAATTAATTTTACACCTCTCATATGGATTCTGGATGGCCCTTTGCTGTGATCCTTATCCTATGTGTTTGGCACGTCTTCAAGAGAGATGTAAGGAATACAAACTCAATGGGGAGCAACTATAAAGGCCTGTGCAGTGAAAAAAAAAGGTGTCCCCCTTAGGAACCAATCAAATTCTGGCAATTGTTTTTTTTTTTGGTGGTTACTGAATAAAAGCAGTAACCTTATTTGCTTGTGTGGGTAAATCTGATGTAATATTCCCACTCTTTGGTGGTTCCTGTGTTGTAATGACTGTTTCCAGACCTTCTCTGACTACAGAGAGCAACCTTCCCTGTACTGCTTCATTGGTTTAAAATGGAGGGACAAATTTTAGTATCTTAAAATGCTTGTTGAAATATAAACAGGCAAAATTTACAAAAAGTTATTAGGGGATCGAAGGGAGTAATGAGCTGCTGAGTTGTTACTGGAAGGAGGGAGCTGGGGAAGGTTCTTATTCCGAATCACTGCTGGAAGTGGGGTCTAGGAGAGCAGAGCTATTGAGCTAATACTTAAAGAGCTGCGCTGCTGACTTACTGCTGGAAAGAGGGTGCAGGATAGCTGAGCTACTCCAGTCACCACTTGTTTGTGTGTGTAGGTGGGGAAGCTGATCTGCTAAGTCCCTGCACAGGGTCAACCTAGCTGCCGAGAGTGCTTCTTTTGTGATGTTTAAAGATGATTTGCTCCACAATATCTACAGAAGTCATCCCGGGCTTGTAAAGCCCCCTTGCTCGTTAAGAATAAACCAACACTCCAAAGTCCATAGCCTCGGAAGGGGTTCTCTTTAATCTGATTGTAGTCCTATACAGATGTAGGCTTCAAATTCCATTTATACCGAGCCATAAATAAGTTTGTGTGATTGGAAAGCGGGAAGAGGACGATAAGTATTTTATCCCCCTGGGGCGGACGTATACTTCACAGAGAACTGGCAGCATGTAAGTGTTCTGTTCTCTCCATCAAGCAGAATCCTTTCTGGCTCTGATTACCTCTGGTGGCCAAGGACATCAGCAAAATGATCCACACATTAATTAAAAATTATTAGATCTTGATTGAGCTGTTCCCGCATCACCTCTGCAAAGAAGAAGGCGAGATGTAAAGTTAAAAGAGAAAAAGGAAGGAGGGTGGGGGAAGCCCAGGAGATGCTTCTCTGCACAGAACGCACTAAAGAAGGACTCCACTGAGATCTATTTCATCTAATTGTCAGTAAAACCTTAACTGAACCTGCGTTTCATTATAAACTTGGAAAAGTTTATAATGGCACCGCCATGGAATTTCTATTACATTTATTAGAATGAGAAGCCTCTTCAGTGCATCTCTCTGATTAAGTTTCACCTGTCCCTGACAACATTATCTTCC
>NC_092864.1:10572390-10582349 GCF_032062135.1 Pyxicephalus adspersus
GTCATCCTGACACATGAGGAGAACATCAAAGTGTATCAGGAAAGGTCTGACAATTTGTATATTATCAGCATTTCCAGAGCCAAATATATATATTTCAGTATTTTTTAGGCAGGGTGGGAAGAAGCTGTAGGCGGATGGTGGCCCCTCTGTAATGACCCAATTTTTCTGTAACCACCTAAAAACAGCTGGGTGGTTACTGAAAAGTGCTGGATGGAGCCCCGGCTAAAAGGGGCCAGGGAGAACAACACATTTATAAAAAAATTGGAACAGCCCTTTAACTTTATTTCATACTAAAGCTGTAATTCCAACCATACTATGGTGACCCATTAGTTTCATCCCATTTAAATAGATTCTGGCGTTCCTGGAGAGCGACAATGACTGATGATGGCCGGGCATTTATTCTTTTAACTTAGTTTTTTAGCCTTACTGTATTAACCATTTACCATGAAGGAAATTGTTTTTAGATCTAAGAAATCCCTCCACTAAAAGGCTTAGGCCAATTCCTGATACATTAGTGTGATTGGCAGGTTGTGGAACCTTTAGTAAAAAAAAAAAATAGAATGTAGAGGTAATGTTATTTTCATAAAATGTAAAATCATATAATAATAATGGCCAAAAAAGAAACACAGAGAGTAAAGGTTTGATTGACCCCTTACATTGGTGTTCATTGTAGAATAACCCCTTTCATTGGTGCTTTGTTAAGTGACCACTTCCTTTGGTGGTCCGTGGAGAAGTGGCTCCTTCCATTGTTGATCGGTGTAGAAGTGACCCTTTCCATTGGTTGCAGAGTAAAAGAGACCCCTTACATTGGTGATCGGTGTAAAAGTGACCCTTTCCATTGGTGATCGGTGTAAAAGTGACCCTTTCCATTGGTGATCGGTGTAAAAGTGACCCTTTCCATTGGTGGTCCGTGGAGAAGTGCCCCCTTCCATTGGTGGTCCATGGAGAAGTGACCCCTTCCATTGGTAGTTGATATCTCACATTGTTGAAGTGATATCTCACATTGGTGCTCCGTGTGGAATTAACCTTTACACTAGTGGTTCATGAAAAATGAACTGCTTCTGTTCGCTATAGGTGTACAACTGACCCCTTACATAGGTGTTCATTGGAGCAATCTGTCCTTGTTCTTTTCTCAAGGAACCTCTATCAGTTTCTTGAGGAACCCCCGAAGTTCCACAAAACACTGTTGTGAAGGCTGTTGTAGAATTACTTGGGTACGACCAGACCAGCCTGGCACAATCCTGTCTTCTGGTACTCCGTCCCCTGTAACAAAAAAAAAAAACCCTTTCAGATAGATGACCAGTGCCATGGGTGCTTAGCTAGCCAATCACTTGCAGTTCCACAACTCCGATCCTCCTCAATGGCAAAGACCAAATCACAGATGGCTTGGCACCAGTCCCATGATCTAATAATGGAATCCCAAAGACATTATTTCTGTAGAAAGATATTTTACCTTCTCTTGCCTTGCGGCACAATGCTCTCCAGGTTTTATTCTTAGAATGCATGGAGTTTCTTATGTTCTAACTGTATATCTGTGAGTTTCCTTTGGGCCCTCCAGTTTCCCCCCACTCCAAGGTTGTTTACTTGGCTTCTCCCAGATTAACCCTAGGCTATGGCAGGATCATTAGATTACCAGAGACAATTTGTGACCATGGACTCTGTTGGTGCTAAATAAATGCTTGGTGATGATTGTAATGAAAGCTGGGGGATGGGACTTTCACAGTTCCAAATGGTCCCTTTTGTGGAATAACAGTCCCTCATTTTTGTCCAAATCCCCGACCTCTTAGATTGTAATCTTTTCGGGGCAGGGTGCTCTGCTCCTCCTTTGTCTCTGTCTGTATCTGTCTTTGCAATCCATATTTAATGTACTGCACAGTGTAATATGTTGGCACTATATAAATACTGTTTATTATTATTATAATAATAATAATTCCCCTTTTTTTTTTCCCCGACATACAATACACATACAATGGACATACAATAAAACCAGCCACCTTTGTTTAGGCTTATCATCTAACCTTTAAATGATTTTGGTATTTTCAAAATCTGATAAGGGAACCCAATGGTAAAAAAAAGCTTTATAGGGTTAATCATTTTTCATTGTTTTTCCATTGATGATTTTTGATGGCCCGGGGGCATGTTTGGTGCTATGTCACCAGCCTAATTTTTTTTTTTTTTTTTTAAAGACATTCCCCTTTCTCATAATTATGCGATATATACTAAAAACCTATAAAATGACAATGTTACTGATAAACTAATTTTTTTTTTAACCCTTTCTTTTGGAAAAAGCAGATGTTTTCAATGAAAGAAAAAGCTGAAACAAAGCCTCCTAAATATCCATTTTTACGAAGTGGCGTGGATTTTGGACCCTGAGCAATTCCTATTTATTCATTTTGGGAGGATGATGTGTAAAGGGGGTTACTGATTTTTGCCTCAACACATTCGAGGCTGTCTGCTGAATCCTCCAACCTCCTCCTGGCTGCCTGCCCTAACGTTATAACACCAACCGATGATTCTGACTGCTGTTCCGGTCATAAAGCCTGAGCACTCAGCTCTGCAGAAACGTGTCTTCATTAATCCCCAGCCTGTACCTAGCCGCAGATCTGCGGCAGAGAGAAAAAAAAAGGAAAGGAATAAAAAAAATACTAAAGGGGGGAGATGCTGTATGGAGAAGGTCAAGCTTGCAAGTTTAGAGGGGCGGGAGAGCCTGGTAGAGGGGGTCCTCTGTATTGTCCTTGCTCCTTATGTGTCTGGATGAAAGGCAGGAGAGGGAGATAGAGGATTGCTCTGCCCTTGCTGCTGAAGGGGAGAGAAAGCTGAGAGATCATTAGAGCTGAAGGAAGATCTCTTGAACAGCACTTATCAGACAGCAGAATGACTGTGTGTGTTCTACAGTCTATCATCAGCTCTCTGCAGACACAGGCAACCTGCCCAGCTGGGGTACAGACTACTAAAGGGAAGAAGGGAGGGGGTGGCTTCCAGTAAAGGGCAGACAGGTCCAAACCAAAGCCATAGATTGCATATCCGCAGAGCAATTCTGCTTTTAAAGTGACTTAAAAAAATAGCTGAAAGAAAAGAACTAATGTGTATAGTGGTTCCTGCCGCTGCAGTGCCCTGTAGTGACGTAGGGAGCGGTTGGAGCCACCATGCACCATGGAGGACCAGGTACCCAATGCTCCTAGAGGTGTGTTGAACGCTAAATATTCTCTGGATGGCTTTGTTTTCCTAAAGAGCAAAGATCAGAGGAATGAGCCACAGGAGTGGGTATTAGTTCTCTTCTTTTTTTAATTTTTGTCATGGAATTGATTTAATGGACATGGCCATATAAAAAGAGTAGGTTCAGGTGATTTTACTACACCAGGGGGTCTTGTATTTTTTTTATATATGTATTTATTTTTTTTTGCAAGCATAAGTCTGACACTTGTCTATGGTTTCATCCAGTTGGTTTGCTTGGGAACACATGTGCACCAGTCAGCACAATGGGTCCCTTTCCAAAATTGACATGGATGAATTGGACTCAGATTCTAGTATAACGTGATAAAACCCCTCAACCCCCACTTACCTCCAAAGTAATGTCATAAATGTGCAAGACAGAATTCCCCCTTGCTCTCCACTGCCAGTTGTTAAAGGATGAGTATAACAGTGAAAGTAAATCAATTTACCCATTTCGGGTATTTTTGAAACAGGCTTCTGTTCCTAAAAGTGATAATCTTGTTGCAAACCTATTACAGCCTAAGGGGAATTCTGTCTAATTCCACTTTAAGGCATCAGGCTCAAATGTAGACCACATATTGCACACGGATTTTGTAATTTCCTTTAGATTCATAATGACGTACCTCTTTGGCGTACAGTTTTTTTATTTATTCAAATTGTCAAAAGCCGATAACATGCATGGCCAACTCTTTGTTGCATTCGCCTTAATCATCCAGATAGCCTAATTTTTTGCATTGATATTCCTCATGTATATAGGGATTTGTGCTGCCCCAAGTCTGTGCCATCCGCATCTAAGCAATGTGCTTTTCAGACATCCCTGAACTGGCCATAGTGAACTCTATGGTTGTAGGGTAAGCTCGTACTTAAAGCTGAGCTGTAGATCGAAAGCAGCCAGCGCTTTCAGCAAGCATCACCGTTCCTTTAGAGGATCTGCCCATAGGGTGATAAATCTTTGGGCTTTATCCTAACACTGTCAGAGCTTTGGAATATTTAGTACAGTCCAAGGTTGTCCTGACCTGAACAGCACCGCGTCCTTGGCTGTGTTTTACTTGTCATTTTTGATATGTGCAATGACAGAACGGTCACTAAAAATGTACTTTGTCACTTAAAGGGAAATGCCACCTTTTCCACCATTAAAATAAAACGATCACGTATGCTTCTCGTGTGCTCATGCATTTAGATCTGTGCTGTGTTTTTAAATGACCCCAGGGCTTTTATCATTTTAAATCCATATAGAATTCTGTTTCTACAATTTTCACGTCATGCTGGCTGTTCTAGGTATAAAAACATATCAGTCTTTTGATTTCCCAAAATGCATGGCTTCTCTCCTGAGGCTGCGCAATCCATGTGTGTGATGAGGTTTGGGGATTCCAGAAACTATTTTGGGGTCCCTTCACTAATCTAAACCAAAATCTTTAATATACATTATATTGTACACATGTGCAACTGATATTTTTTTATGCATGAAATAGTTATTAAGCATCTCTATAATGCAAATATTCAATCCAGTGCTATATAGAACTATTGTCATGTGACTAACTCTCCCTTAGGAGCTTACAATCTAAAATGCCTACCATGGTCGATGGCCAATTTAGCCAGAAGCTAATTACCTCCCAGTATGATTTTGGATGTATAAGGAAATCCCCAAAACACAGGAAAAGCATACCTACAAACTCTATGCAGTGTCCAGTTGAGATTTGAAATGTTGAACCACTTTTGGTAAACAAAATACTTTATTTTCACTTTTTGTTTCATGTTGCATCTTGGCATTGCTGACCAATCACAACAAAAGACGGTTTTTGAGTAGGGAAAACTGTGAAACTGCTCAATGACAGAACGAAAAGGGAGCTGGATTGCTGTTCATTTTAAGCTGGCCCCATATTGTCCAATACTGTCCCTGCCCATAGCATATTTGCAGCCACTTACAGTCTAAAGCAGCGTTTCTCAACCAGGGTTCCTTGGAGGGGCACCAGGAGGTTCCCTGAAAATCCTTGAGCAATTTTTTGCCTCTTGGGTCAGACTAAAGCCGCATACACACGTGCAATAATTGTCATTGGAAAGGATCTTTCACAATCCTTTCCAACGACTAGCACTGCACGATGCATGAATGAGTGCTGTACATATAGCTCCATTCTGCTCTATGAAGAGGAGTGCAGGAGAATGACGAAGGGGCAACCCGCTGCGCCTTCCCCCCCCCCTTACCTTGCATTAGGATTGTCCATCGTTCGGGGATCTGCCAGGTCGGTTGTTCGGATGATGCATGACGGGCACTGTACACAGGCCAGATTCTCGTCCGATATCAGCCCAGAACCATTGGACATGTGTATGTAGCTTAAGTGACACCAATGATCCTTTTGGCCATCAGTAAGGGTGCCATTCTTCCCAATAGCCACCAATGTAAGAGGCATTCTTCCTACTGACCACCATGCTAATGTACAGTTAGCTGTAGATATAGTAATTATAGAAGGCGTTCCATGAAAACCTGAAAGTTATTTCAAGGTTTCCCTATGCCAAAAAGGTTGATAAACACTGCTCTAAAGGCACTCCAACATTACCGAATTGTCATTTCTAAAGGTGGGTTTTTGGATGGTGACAGCAATGCATCATGCCTTCAGTCTGGCTCCTGGATTCTCTGCCACAGGGCAACAATTGGAAGGGTTGTCACCTTGTACCTGTTCAAGAACAATGAGGGCACATTCACCCAGTATTATTTTATTCAAAGCCGCCAGTGTAAAAATATTGAAAACGACTTTCGAAAATGTCATTTCTATGCCCGACCCTCTATGAGATTTTAATGATGTGAACCATCTGTGCATAGTGGTGCATTGCATTAAAAAATGCAATGTAATTAAATGTAACTGGAATGATGAAAAATGTATGAGAGCAGAAGAAAAAAAAAACCTGAACTGGCACTTTTAAATACAATGTAGCCTTTGTGGAGCTGTTAATACCATTGACAGATATGTAGGTAAAGGTTCACCTATCAGCAGAAAATGTGATATATTTGGACTTGGATTGGTGTTTGGATGATGTAGCTGCTTAGAGGACCTCCAGGAATGGCACGCCGTGTGTTTGCCTGAACACATTAGTCCATTGTGATGACTGGCGGCCAAGTCAAGGATTGTCGGAAGTGGGAGAAATCGTTACATGAAGGATTAGGCAGTACGGTCTTCTTAAAAGCATTGTGTCTGAATCCCCTATTGATCAGGCAGAGGTGGACAGGTTGGAAAGGCAGAGAGGACACTTAGGTCGGGATTGATTCCACCTAGGGGACCCATGGAAATGTCTGGCCTGGCTCGGGTAGAGTGCTCGGCAGTGCTCGTGTTACTGTCACGCCCTTCCAAGCTTCCCCTGGCCCTGGCAGACATGATGTCTCTGGTTAAATAAGATTTTTGCATTAGTATAAAATCTCCTTTATTGGTAAACCGGAACCAGGCAATGATTTGCGTTGCTCGAAGGATGAATTACCAGCCGCATTCATTATCTAGCCTGCGCTAAAGTAAAAAAAAAAAAAAAAAAAAAAGATGCCGTGATCTAATTTGCCAAAATTGGTTCCTGGTAAAATGGCTTTTGTAACAGACATATTTCAATGGATTCAAGTGTAAGTGTCATAACAATTAGAATGGTGACCTGGGGCCCAAAAGAAGGTAATGAGAAGGAGCATCCAACAGAACCTATAGCTTTCCTGGCATTTTTGTAAGGTGGAAGGGGAACAGAGCACAAAAAAATAATTATGGGGTCATATGACTGGCCCGTTTTTTCTTATCCTCCTGTGGGCCAGTCCAACCCCACCTGTCATTGCCTAGAGTATGACAACATCTGTATTATGGGCTCCGTCAGCATTCATCCAAGCTCAAAGTGATCATATTCGATATGGTTCATCAAATTAATCTCCACACGGGCCCGGTGTTTTTTGCGCAGTAATATCCCAAATCTGGCCCACACTCATATATAGAGGTGAGCCCAAATGGGCATATCCTTTGATGGGCCCACATCCAGTGTTGCAAGTCACATGGTTGTAGCATGGGCTCCTCAATGGGGAAAAGGCCTGCAATTAGCTTCCCATCAGTGTGCAAGCTTCCCTACTGCTGTCAGACCCCCAGAAATACCAAGTTTTTTTTAAAAATAAGAACCATGTGGTCTACTTTCCTGAATACAGTGTTTGGATCTTAGCAGCCAATCGCCAGACCCAAATACTGTCAAGAGAGGTGAAAAAAAGCATTAATCCTGACTGTAATCATCTTGATGTTACATATGGATTAGACACACAAGTGATTTAGTGGGTATGGTGAGTGCTGGGAGAGTGGAGTAAAACCATCTCATGGTGCCTGGTGGTCAAGCCATTCCCTTTTGGCATGACTGTGCCATTCCCAAGAATGGCTAGTGTCCTCCCTCTCTGAAATATGACCTGGAAGTGCCATCTTCTTCTTTATCTTCAACATGAGATGGGCCTACATCTAATGTTGCAAGCCACAAAGTTGTAGTATAGACTCTTGAGTGTGGAAAAAGCCTACAATTAGCTTGCAATCCATCTGCAAGCTCCCTACAGATCTGTAAACCTGTTGGAGCCTTCGGAAATACCCAGTATTTTTTTAAATAATGGGAATTGTGTTCTTCCTAGAATGCAGTATTTGGATCTTAGCAGCCAATCAACAGGCCTAAATACAGGCATGTCACCAGAACGCAAACCCTGGGATTTTGGGGGGCTTTTCAGTTCTCAGAACACAGAGGTCTGTATTTGGCAATCTCAGTTTGGATACCATTGACCATTAAACTGTATTTATTACAGTGCATATAAAAACCAGGATGAAAATTAGGCCAACAGTGTCCCATGAGCTGATCCAAAGGCAGAATTTTCATATTTTGCTTCTCGGAGGAACCCTTTGTTGTTATTATCTGCAGCTTTGAAGCTGACCTTCTTCCCAGCAACAGGAGAGGTTCTAAAGATATAAAACTCAAGGAACCGCAAAACTGATTTATTACTCATCTTTGGGGAAGGAGGAGCAGATATAGTAATAGATATCATGGAAAAAAAATCAGAATCCTGAGGTTATTGAATAAGCGCAATAGGCCCATGGCCCAATGAACCACAAACCATTTTTTTTTCAGATAGGATTATTGGGGCCCTGTTTTACAGTCAAGTCACATGTGTGGCAGTGATGAAGAATTGTTGGTATAATACAATTTGCATTAACGCGTTATCTGCGGTTAGAGAGTGTTAATAGCCTGAGGCCATGGATGCGTCGTTGCAGCACTTTGCACACCCGTCTAGCATGGAAGCGGTTAAGGATGGTAGCTCAGAAAAAATATTCTGAGTTTACAGCCCTTAATTAGCTAACATCACCTCTGGCACTGAGATAAGATGTATTAGGAGGTATGTGAGCGATTGCCCGCATGTGAGTGGTGCTCGCTTTTCCTGGCACCTGATTCCCAAGCAGCATCGGAGGTGTTGGGAATATTAGCACGCGGTGTGCTGGATGAAATCTATCAAGGATTTGACAGCTGTGCCGCTGGGAGGGAAGCTAAGCCGTGATTGACACCCGGGGCACAAAGAGAACAACGATACAGAGGCTTCCTTTCTCCAGGCCAATGTGAAAAGGTGATGGTTGGGGTAAAGGCTCACTGCTGGCATTACAAGGAAGCGTCAGGATGTTGCCCTAAAGGGGGCAGGAATTGTAGGCGCAGCTAAGATGCTACACAATGCTAGATTTCTCTTTAGATTTGATTTGAAAATTCAACCATCCATCATATCTTTTTTCTTCCAATGGTACTGTGCTGTCTTTTTTTTTTTTCTTTTTACGTATAGATCCAAAAGCAAATATTCTGTAAGTTATAGTAATTTACGACCAAAGGCTTGCATTCTTGCATAAGCCCAATTGTGCTGATTCTCCTCCACCTAATGTTTCAAGAAATCCAAAGCAGGATTGATAAGACAAATTGACGGAATAGCATGCATGGGACTTCATGACCCCATATGGTCATGGTGTTACAGGGAACAAAACAGCCTCTGGCAAATGGCTCAGTTGTTGCACAGGACCCAATAAGATTTTGGTGTTTCCTACCAGAACCTGGGGCATGTGACTTGATTCTTGTACATGGCCTTGGTGGTTTAGGGCAATAATTGGCAGGCAGAACTATTCTTTCCAATTTTGTGTTTTGTTTTTAGCTCTATATTAAAAATTAATGCCCTCCTGAAACTACCCTTAGGTCTCATGTTGACGGGCATTCTTTTCACACCCTGGATTTGTAATTCAGATGCAAATACTACTGAATAGCAAACTCATCATTCGCCAAAAAAATAAAGGCTGCGTTTGACCTTCTTTGTTTTGAGTTAACAGACACCTTAATGGGACATGTTGTATCCAAAGAAGCACAGCTCAGTGCAAAGCTGGTCAAACGCGGTGTTCAGACTCCCATGTGTACTGTTCGAGTCAATAGGATTTTGCTTATAACAAGTGAGAAAAACTTTCCTGTAGTTCCTTCGGCTTGTCTATTATGTTTTTAATCTCTCAGACCTTTCACCTCTAAACTCATCTTATCAATTTATGTAAGTGTGGTCTCCAATACTGGACACAATATTCTCTAAATGACCTCCTTCCTGCTACTGATGACTCTATTGGTGCCCCACACATCCTATATTTATAGGGAATTCTGGACCTCCTTCCTCCTGCTGGTGACCCCTCTAGTGATGGTGACCCCACAAATCTATATAGAGGAATCAGGACCTCCTTCCTCCTGCTGGTGAC